>NC_087359.1:30476687-30785339 GCF_030014295.1 Loxodonta africana | reverse complement strand
TGCTTGTCTAATCTGACCCTTGTTTCCCTCTCTGTCTCTGCTGCTTACTTAGCCCGGTGACCTCAGGTCAGCTTTAGAGCTGACTCTGGCCCCAGTTTCCCCATATGCAGAATGAAGGCACAATACTTCTCTCAGGGTATTGTTGGGGGTGAGGGAGGGTGATCCAGCATTCTGAACGTGAGTGCATCTGGCACACGGTAGGAACTGAATAACTTCTTTCTTCTCCACCAACCCTTCTGATCCTTTTAAATGACCAAGTTGAAGTCACACCTTCTCCAAACAGCTTTTCCAAGACCCCAGTGCCACCCAGGAGCCTCCTTTAGGCCAAAGCTTCTCTCCAGGAACACATCCATCACAGGCTAAAGATCTGACAAGTGATGTCAGCGAAGACTGATAGCAAATTAATTTCAGTTCCTGTTTACATGTGTCAAGCCCAGTCACATTTTCCTTTGACCTACAGTCCTGTACCTTAATTAAAACCATTAATGCACCACAGTGAGTGCTGGTCTGGATTTCTCAGGTCTCTGCCAGTCTCACACTTGCCTGCATTACCCGAGGACAGTCTGGGTCAGCCTGTCCACACCCGGTGCTCATAATGTGGCCAGGCTTTCGCCCAAGTGACTGGATTGTTCTTCATAATGGAATTGGAAAGAAAATCCCACTTCGGGGGCAAAACAAGGCCAGAGGAGGGTTTGACTAAAGCAGAGACCGTACTGTTGTTTTACCACCGACTTCCTATTTTCATACCAATAATTGGGCCACAGTCATCTCCTGCATCAGCCTCCTGGGGAGCAGGACAGGTGCTCCCCATTCATGCACTCCTGCCTGTTTCCTCTTGCCGTGGACTTTGCTCTCTGTTCTGAGGACAACGGCAAATTACTAGTATTACAGATAACTAGGATTAGTTGAGCACAAATAGGTCCGGTGCTGAAAGGAAGTTGGAAGTCTGGTGGTTAAGCATTTCAGTTATAGGTTTGGGTCCTGGCTCTCACTGTGTAACAGGTTACTTAACCTCTCAAGGTCTCAATTTTCTCATCAGTAAAATGGGGGTATGCTAGCACTGGCTAATAGGGCTGTCATGGGGGCTAAAGGAAATAATGCTTATAGAGCACTTGTACAGTGACTGACATGTTGGAAGAACTCAAAAAATGTCAGATGTTATTATTTTGATGATGAGATGGCAACTTTTCCCCATAACCCAATGGAGCAGCTGACTGTATCCCTGTCTTATAGATGAGGAAACAGAGACTCAAGGAAGTCAAGTAACATGCCCAAGGTCACACTGCTGTGGGAAGCCACTCTATGTCAAATGAAGAAACAGATGCTGGCTTGGACTTCCACCCCGGAACCTAGTCTGACACTATGGCCTTAACCGAATAGTAATGTGTGGGATGAGGCCCATGGGGAAGTCATGGGGCTTTGAAAAGACTAGAATCAGAGCGAGACTGCTTGGGGTTGCCAACCAGCTCTGTGCTTCACTGACTTTGGGTTTTTGCAAGTTACTTGGCATTACTTAGCCTCAGTTTCCTCATCTGCACAATGGGTGTGAACAACGTCTACCCGTGGTAAGGATTACATGAACATTGGGATGCAAGCTAATGTACCACAGTGCATGACTCGTAATAGCTGGCTGAGAAATCTGAATCCCTCTTTCCTACCCCACTTAAGGTTTTGGATTAGAGGTGCCTCCAGGCTGGGTTCCAGGGTGGACGTCCAAGCCAACATTTGTCTCTTATTTGACAGAGTGGCTTCCCTTGCCCCACCCCACCTCCCACTCTTTTGACACCTGGGGCTGGTCCTAAGTGAAACGCCAGCCCGTCAGTTCCTAATGCTTCTGTGATGTCTTTGGCATGCGTTTGATCTTCACCTAGCGCAGACTCAGCCATGGGTGACACTGGGCAAGTTCCTCTCCAGCTCTCTCTCTGGGAGACCTTGATGAATCACTTCCTCTCTAAGGGGCTTAGTTTCCCCACTGTCCCATAAGTGGCTTGTCCTAGATCAGGGCCCCTAGACAGCACTTCTTGGATGGGCTGTGTCAGAATCATCTGGAAAAATATTTTAAAATACATTATAACCCTAACCCTGACCCCACTTTCTGGAAGACCTGCTTCAGAAGGTGAGATGGGGCCTGAGAATCATATTTTTATGTTTCCCCAGGTGATTCTGATGCTCAGTTAGCTTTAGGATACATCGAAGTAGTCTCAAGCCCCGTGCAGCTCCCACAGGACAGACTGTGCTGCTTGTCTGTGCTCCCCTTCCTCTGGTGCCCCTCCCCACACACCCCAGCCTGGGCTGGGTGGTAACAGCAGAGATTAGGGAAAGAGGGACCTGGAAGGAGGAGTGGCTTTCCAGGTCAAATGGGAACCTTGCCAGATGCATTGGGACAATCACAAGCTCCATGGGAACTGGTCCTAATTTCTACTGATGACACAGCACTTCCCAGGTGGGAAAACTCATGCTGATGCTGTTAGAGTCCCTCTCCCCTTCTTATCCCAGAATCCTTCTCCTGAACACACACACACACATACACACACCCCACACAAAGAAGTCTAATCTGAGGTGTCACCCAAGCTTTGGCTTGCCCATACTTTGTGAAACAAAAATACCCAACCTGCTGCTGTTGAGTTGGTGCCAACTCATAGCAACCCCACGTGTTGCACAACAGAACTATATGCACTCCATAGGGTTTTCAGGGCTGTGACCTTTCACATGCAGATCCCCAGACCTTTCCTCCCAGGCGCCTCTGGGTAGGTTTGAACTGCCAACCTTTCAGTTAGTAGTTGTTACGGATTGAATTTTAGCCCCCAACCAAAAATGTATGTGGACTTGGCTAGGCCATGGTTTCCAGTATTGTGTAGTTGTCCTCTATTTTGTGATCTGATATAATTACCTGTGTGTTGTAAATTCTAACCTGTATGATGTTAATGAGGCAGGATTAGAGGCAATTGTGTTAATGAGGCAGGATACAATCTATGGGATTAGGCTGTATCTTGAGTCAATCTCTTTTGAGATACAAACGAGAAGTGAGCAGAGAGGAGAGGGACCTGCTACCACCAAGAATGAAGAGCTGGGAGCCGAGTGCAGGCTTTGGATCCAGGGTCCCCGCACTGAGAAGCTCTTGGACCAGGGGAAGATTGATAACAAGGACCTACCCCCAGAGCCAACAAAGAGAGAAAGCCTTCCCCTGGAGCTGGCACCCTGAATTTGGACTTCTAGCCTCCTAAACTGTGAGAGAATAAATTTCTGTTTGTTAAAGCCATCCACTTGTGGTATTTCTGTTATAGCAGTGCTAGATGACTAAGACAGTAGTCAAACGCTTAACTGGGTAAATCAGGCACTCTGTGAAACAGCTGGGCATAAGAAAATTGCTGAGTGAGGGGAAGGGGCTGGCCTGCTAGATTTTTCCTTTGTTTCCTGTGGGGTGTGGCTTCACATATCTGCCATGAGCTGGGGGCGGGTCTCCTCCAGAGAATGACTGAAGCTCGGGACGGCCCCTTGGCACTCTGCTCTGTGGGAAATACATGCTTTTTGAGAGTGATGGAGACGGGCCATCAGAGTGGGCTTTGAAATTAGGAAAGCAACACGTGATCAGCAAGAAATAGGGGCCAATGACAGGAAAGCTCAGACTCTAGGAAGAAGAGTGAGCTTTTTAATTTTTTTTTTAATTTCATGATTTTGTTTGTGAGAATCAGAACAAAGTCCAAAACTTACAAAAGAGTATCCAGTGAAAATTGTCCCTTTGGCTACAGATGCACAGCCCCACCCCATAGGCAGCCACCATTCCACTTTCTTACATGTCCTTCCAGGGACAGTCTATGTGGACATACGTGTATATGGGGCAACTACTTTTATTCTCCCAGAAAAAGCAACACACCATACACACTCTTTTCCCCCTTGATTTTTTTTGCTTTGATTACCTTGAAGATCTTTCCGTATCAGTACATACAGAGCAGCCACATTTTTGAACAGCTGCTTGTATTCCATTTTCTAGATAATTTGTTTAGCCGCTGTTGGTAGCTGCTATTGAGTTGGCTCCAGCTCTTGGCGACCCTGTGCACAACAGAATGAAACATTGCCCAGGCCTGCGCCATCTTCACAATTGTTGGTATGCTCCTATTGCAGTCACTGTGTCTTTTGAGTGTCTTCTCAACTAGGGGGTTCATATCTACCACTATATCAGACAATAGTCTGTTATGATCCCTGGGGATTTCATTGGCTGGTCTTCAGAAGTAGAATGCCAGGCCCTTCTTCCTAGTTTGTCTTATTCTGGAAGCTTTGCTGAAACCTGTCGACCATGGGTGACCCTGCTGGTATTTGAAACTCCAGTAGCATAGCTTCCAGCAACATAGCAACATGCGAGCCACCACAGCACAACAAACTGACAGATGGGTGATGGATTTAGCCATCAGCCTCTACTATTAGCCATTTGGAGCTCTGGTGGTGCAGGGGTTAAGAGCTCAGGTGCTAACCAAAAGGTCAGCAGTTTGAATCCACCCTCGTTCCTTGGAATCCCTATAGAATAGTTCTACTCTGTCCAACAGGGGTCACCATGAGTCGGAACCGACTTGATGGCAACAGGTTTGGTTTTTTGGTTTTTATTAGGCATTTAGGTCGTTTTCCAATCTTTTGTTTTACAGGAGTTGCTTCAGTACGATAACCTGCATGCATGCAATTCCTGTTCGTGCCAGTTTAATCTGTGGTGTAAATATCTAGGAGAGGAATTGCTAGGTCAGAGGTCATATGAATTTTTCATTTTGATAGGGCCAAATTACCTTCTTCAGAGACTGTACCAATTTACACTCTCACCAGCAACACACAAAAGTGTGATATAATACTTTTAATCTGTGCTGATTTGATAGGTGAAAAAACTGATAGCTCCTTGCAGCATAATTTGCCTTGCTTTTATGAGTGAGGTTGAGCATCTTTTTATATGTTTAAGAACCACTTGTACTTCCTTTTTTGTGAACTATTTGTCTATATTCTTTACTTGCTAGTTTTGCATTCAGGTTGTTGGTTCTTTTTTAAAAAATAGATTTGGAGCAATTTTTTCAAGTTAAGAAAACAAGCCCTCAGCATGTCCTAAAGGCTACCACATGTTGTTCCAGGTTGTTTTTGCTTATGAGAAAATTTTGACTTTTACGTAGTCAATTTTAGCAACCTTCTCTTTATGATTTCTGGGTTTGTTTCAGATTTCTAAAGGTCTTCCTTTCTCCAAATTATTTTTTAAAATATCTTTATAGTTTCTTTTCTTTTTTGTCTAAACCTTTGGTACATTTGAGATTTATTTTGGTATAAGGTGTGAGACAGGGATCCAATTTTGTGTTCCAGGTAGCTACGTAATTGCTCTACATGATTTAATAAATAATCTGTCTTATCCCTAGTTATTTGAAACACGATTTCACCATATAGCAAATTCCTATTTTTATTTGTTTACGTTCGATACTTTTTTTATTTTTCATTGATCTGTCCATTCATGCCGTTTTCATCACCATGGTTTTATGCTATTTTAAATACCTGGTAGGTCTAGTCTCCCTCACTGTTCTTTTTTAGGATGTTTCTGCATATTCTTGCTTGGTTATTTTTCTGTGTGAACTTTAGAATGAGTTTGACTAATTCCAAAGAGAAAAAATTTAGGAGATGGTGTGGGTGAGCAGGAGGCTAGGCCGGCCTCCTCTGGTCATGACATGGAGTTTCCAGAAAGGGGCGCTGTACAGTGAGATGGTGGTAGATGGCTCAGGTGACTCTGGGATGTTCTCCCCCCTCATCCTTTCATTCAAGAGGGCTTTCTGGAGGAAGGGAAGGTGAAGATGGCAGAGAAAGCAGAGAAGGAGCAGGAAGAAAGGGAAAGGTGGGAGAGAATCTTGGAGTAAGGAAGAAAAGAAGTCTCCTGGCATTAAGGACTAAGGACACTACTCGGAGGAAGAGATAGATGGGACGAAGCATCGCTGGAAGAGGAGCTGAAAATTAAGGCTGCAGGGAGCTTCCTTGCAAAGATTGGAAAGGGGCGGATGGGCGAGGAGGTGGAGGCCACCGGGGGCCTGGGCCGGAGCAGGTCGGGGATGGCCTAGAAGGGATGAAGATGCGGTTAGAGCCAGGCAGGTGCCTCTGAGTCATGGCTTCAGTGAGCACGCTGCCCGGCCGGGTGGAGGAGGACGAAAATGGAATCAAACCCAGAAACTCCAGTCGGCATCGCTCTGCTGCTGGCTCCCAGGGGTCCCGTCTCCTGTTCCTTCTGGTGACAAAGGTCCCTCCCTTCAGGGGAACCATTGCGTGGGCTTATGAATCGACTGCTGTGAGAAGTGGGCCCATTTACTCCTGTGGAGGCCTCATAGCCGGATCTGAGTGTGTAGGACGCGGTGGTGCGCCCTATACCACAACGAAGCTTCTCCTGCGGTCTCGTGGTCTTCCTTTATTACAAGTTGTAATTCTCCAGACCAAAGAAGGCGGCGGGAGTTCCGTCCTGGAAGTCATGGAATATTCCAGGATGGGGGAGATGGCAGTGCCTGGGAAGGCAGGGAGGGCTGTACAAGCTGAGCTGGGCCACACTCGAGACCTTGTCAGTGTTGCATGAAAGAGAGACTGAAGAAAGGAATGGGTGCAGGGTGAAAACGAGCAGGTGGGGGCGGGGGGTTCTTGTCTGCCAAAAGGCTTCTTCACTCGCCCCCCACCCAGAGCTCCCATCAGAGGAATTCTTGCCCAGGACGATGTCCCTGTGTGAGACCCTTTCAGCCCTGCACTGTGGGAGACCATGTGTAATAGGCCTTCAAAGTTCCTGTGAGGAGCTGGGACACTCTCCTCCCTGCCCCCCTTCTGGGCTTGTCTGTGGCCTAAGAAAGTGTCTTTCCTGTGCAGCTGGAATCACAGAATGCCATCAACTCCTTCACTCTCCACCAGAAACACTGAGGCTCAGAGAGGACTCTGAGGCTCCCACAGCCACACAGTGAATGTGATCAGAATCCAGGTTGCTGGCTTTCATGGCCTTTGGGTCTCCTCTGTGTGCTGCAGGGCGCATTCAGCATCACACCCCATGGGATCTCATCCTCAGTTCTGTAGGAACCTGCCTGAGCTAGGCCTGGGGGTTATCTTCCTTCCAGAGAGCCAGGACATCTTGGTTTTAATGAGCTGAGGGGTGGATGTTTTGAGGAGCTGTGAGGGACCTTGGAAGAAAGACCTGGCAATCTACTTCCAAAAAATCAGCCATTGACAACACTATGGAGCACAGTTCTACTCTGATACACATGAGGTCACTATGAGTTGGAGTCAACTCTATGGCAATTCTAAGGCTCTTCCAGCTCTGATCTTTTCTGTTTTTCTGAAAGGTCTCTAAGGCCCATGACATTCTCATCCCATTCACTCCAATGTAGACAAGGATGAGATTCTCAAAGTTTTTCCCCCCAGGGGATTGGCATGATCTGGATAAAACACCTTAGACTTCCCTAGGGAGAGCCCACTCTTACACGTTCTGCTCAGCAGGTGGAGTGGGGCGGGGGGAGGATTTATTGTCTACTCACCAGGCACTTCACACACATCTCATTTTTAGAAGGAAGGTTGGTGCTGAAGAGCCTCTCAGGGACCCAGCCTGAGGGCACAGTCCAGCAGGGGGAGATAGCCCAGAAATGGAAAGGGCCAGCTGAGCAGAACATAGCGGACACTGGCCAGGCCAGCTGGCTTCTTTCTGCTCCCCGCCAATACTCCCCTCCCTCAGTGTAGCAAGGGGAGCCCCCAAAAGAGCATTTGCCTTCTCAGCTTCTCAGAGGGAAATATATGCTTTACAACTGTTAGAAACATGAGAATTGTCCGAAGCACATGAAATCAGTAATGCAGGTCATAAAGGATAAATCAAAGTTTGATTTGTAATGAAACGGTGTAACAAAGTCACCAAGATGTAAAACCAAACTAAGAAGAACCATGAGCACTGTAGGTGAGAGTGATACTTCAATTGCCGGCTTGGACTTCTTGGTTCATGCCAAAGTTTTACAGGGGTTTGTATCACTTGGCACACGTATCTCTGATTCTCCCTCAATTGTTACAGCAGTAATCAGCTGTGTTTTGTCCTTGGCGTATTAGTGAGGGTAAGATCACATGCTGTAACAAAGAGACTCAACAATAATTCAGAACATAGAAGGCAGAAGTTTAATTCTCTCTCTTAGAATGAGATGAGAATTCCAGGTCAGTGAGTGTCTTAGGCTAGGTTCTCTAGGGAAGCCAATTCAGGTAAGCATTTCTTTCTATATATATAGAGAGAGAGAGAGAGAGAGAAAGGTGCATATCAAGGAAAGGGCTCACGTAGTTGTAGAGGCTGGAAAGCTCCAAATCTGTGGGTCAGGCTGGAAGCCTCTCCTGACTGACATAGCTGCAGGGGTTGGTGAACCCAAGATACAGATCTTGGAGGCTGATGAATCCCAAGATTGGCAGACAAGCTGCTAGCTTAAGTTCCAAGAATCAGAGATCAGATGAACAGGAGCCAGCTTCAGGATCCAGAGCGAGCAAAAGCCATTAAGCCTTGCCAGAAAGTTCACCTGTATTGGATGCAGGCCACACCCCCAAGGAAACTCCCTTTCCACTGGTTGGCTACTCACAGCAGATCTCATCAAGGAGGTGATCACATTATATGAGATCTTATCATGGAGGTGATCCCATCATTATACGACAGCCAAACTGTATCATAACTGCTATCTTAGTTATCTAATGCTGCTATAACAGAAATACCACAAGTGAATGGCTTTAAGAAAGAGAAATTTATTCTCTCACAGTCTAGTAGGCTAGACTAAGTCTAAATTCAAGGTGTGAGCTCCAGGGGAAGGTTTTCTCTCTCTTGTCAGCTCTAAGGGAAAGTCTTTGTCATCAATCCTCCCCAGTCAAGGAACTTCTCAGTGCAGGGACCCCGGGTCCAAAGGACACACTATTCTCCTGGCTCTTGTTTCTTGGTATGAGTTCCCCATATCTCTGCTTGCTTCTCTCTTTTATATCTCAAAAGAGATCTGCTTAAGACACAACTTAATCTTGTAGATTGAGTCTTGCCTCATTAATGTAATCGCCTATAATCCTGCCTCATTAACACCATAGAGGTAGGATTTACAACACATAGGAAAATCACATCAGATGACAAAATAGTAGGCAATCACACAATACTGGAAATCATGGCCTAGCCAAGATGACACATATTTTAGCAGGACACAATTCAACCCAAGACAACTGCCAAACCACTGAGAATCATGGCTCAGGCAAGTTGACACACAACCTGAACCATCACAGTGGGTAACTCTGTTCACATGCAGTGTGGCTCCACTGGCCCGGGGGTCAAGGATCAACGCTGGGTTTCCGTGGAGGTACACCCCCTATCTTAGGGCTCCAGCCTAGAAATGAGCCCCCCTCTTTGCTCACATTCCATTGTGAACTGAGCTGTGAGGTCACACCTAACTGCAAGAGAGTCTGAGAAATGTGGTTTCTAGGTAGTGCTCAGATGCAGCTTTATTACCATAGACAGAGAGGTGATATAAAATTTGATGGATAACTAGTAATACCTGGATTACTAACAGTGACGTCAATTCAGATGTTGTTTTTATTTCCTCTAACACTCCTTTCAAGTGATCATGCCTTTTTAGCAGCCTCTATTTATCACTATCTCTTACTTATCCTTGCTCTTTCTTCCACTCCTCACTCTCTCTCACCATGCCCCTTACCCTCCTTCTTTCTTCTACCTCTTCCCTCAACAACTGGTACAGAACTTCCAGAAGATGCAGGATAAAGTTTCAGGTTCCATGGGTCACAACACATAACCATGCCTGTTGTGGTCAGAGCTAAGGACAATGGTGAGTATCCCTACCTTCTTTCCCTACACTAGTCCCTGACCATTTCACCTGTGCTAAGCCATCCCTAGTCAAATAGCTTTTGAGGATGCATTGAGAAGCAGGTAAACTGTAAAACAAGAAACAAGTCCTGGATTCCATGTCCAAATTCTGCCAGTTACTAACGCTGTGATCCCAAGCAGTTCTCCTGGCCTTTGTTTTGAGTCTCTCTTTTATCGTAAAACAGAGCAAATGCAACTTCATCTGGATATCCCAAAGAGTTTTTGTGAGGCTGAGGTAAGATAATGTTTGGGCAAGAGCTTTGGATATTTTCAAGTATTTTTTCTTTGAACACATTTATTTTATAGCCTGAATTTGATAATTCCAGTATCTGAGGTCTTTAGGAGATCTCATTCTGATGCTTGTTTTATCTGCTGATTTTCACTCAAGGTGGCCTATTTTCTCATAATTGTAGGTTGTGAGCTCACTTTTGCCTGTGCTTTCCTTATCTGTGGGAATCCTGTGAGACCTGGGTTAAGAGTGTCAACTCCAAAGATTAGCATTAGCAACCCCACCCATTAAAACCCATTGCCAATGAGTCAATTCTGACTCTATTAATCTGACTCTAATGCTATTAATCTGGTCCTACTTCAAGTAAATTTCTTGGTTCGGGGTTTTCCAAATAGCACAGGCATTGTGCATTTGAACACCAAACCTGGCCAAGTAGAGGAGCCTGTGATCCCAAATTCTCAGAGAAGATCGGCTTTTTTCCACCCAGAGCCTAGACCAAGACAGGTGTGTTTCATTGCAGTCTCTCTTTGTTGAACAGGCCTAATTTTTCACTTGAGATTTAGCCCTTCAAGGATCTAGGCTTTCTGCTGGAGTCTCGGTTCCAAACTCCCACCTTGCTTGGGTCTCCATGTGGGCTTTAAAACTCAAGACTCTAGGTTCAGAAGGTGGGCCAATGCCCAGAGGGTAGTTACTATCTTAAGTGTCATCTTAGCATTCTTATATCCTGTTCTCTCTCCATGTGGGGCCCCCACGGATTGCCCTCACCTTCCTGTGAGTTCAGCACATCATTGAAAGGATGTTTGTATTTTGTCAAGCATTTTTAGGTGTTGTGCAGTGAGAGAGGTTTTCAGGATGGTCAGTGGACTCTAAAATCCTGCTGTCTTTTGTCTCTTTTTTAACTGCTTCTTTCCCCCTGTTTCCCCTTTTCTTTCTTACTCTCCCCCTTGTCTTTCATTCCTTCAACCCACTCCCCACACTTAAGCCACACTTCCCTACTAGATCTCGGCTGTTAGCTTTGCATGTTCTAAGGGGATTTTCTAGCAGTAAAGGCTCTTCACTTGCCCTTGGTTCACCCTCCCCAGCTTTTCTTTGTATCTCTAGCCCCATAACGTGGCCAGTGAATATCTCCAGATTCCTCACTCTCCCCACATCTGTGCACTTGGCCTTCATCTTCCACACACACTTGTCAGGGTCTCTCTTTGTGCATCCTGATCTCTTCAACCCATCACTATTCAACATGTCAAAATATGCTCCTCAGGGAGCAGGTTTAGGTCAGAGCTTTTTATAATTTCTTTGGAGCTTTTCTCCTTTGAATCGTTGTGAACATTATGCATCAGAAATCTCCAAGTCTTGATCCGCAGAGATTCAAAAGTCTGTGCCAAGCCTGCACTCGCACGCCTGCACGTTGGCAAAGTCCTGGTCTATGAGGTCCAACGATGAGTATGGTGGGCCAGAATTTGTCCAACTTCTCAATGTTGGAACAGAATTCAGAGAATGTGAGAAAGTTCTGGGGTGAGGAAGCAGACAAAATTGCCCAAAAAAGAAAGAGGGTCTTTGGCCCTAATTTGAGGGTCATTTTTCTTCTGGCTGATACTCCTCTCCCCACCCAGAATGGCCCCCCAAGCCCTCATTTAAGCAAGTTTCCAGGAAGGGTTTGCTGGAGCTATTTTATGGGAGGGAATTGACAGTGACTTTGGAAGGTGCTGTCTCTCTCAGTACGTTCAGGGACTTTGCATGAAACAGGAGGCAAAGCCTTTAGCCAAAGGGGCAGGATTCCAGGCTTCCAGGAAAAAGAAGGCCAAACACTGGGGATCAGGGACCCCTTTCCCAAGGCTACTAGAACTACACCTAGAAGGCTGCCCCTGGATTCTCTAGTGCAGAGTTACTCTGCCCCAACACCACACCTCACACCCAGTATCTCATTTAATGCTTATACCACCCTATGAGCTAGATGGCCATTTTGTAGGAAACTGAGGCTGAGAGAGGAAACAGAGGGCCTGTAGCTGCTAAGTGCAGAGACAGGACTCACCCTGAAACCTGTGCTCTACCTACGATGCTGAGCTGTTTCCAGGAGGCCGAGGATGGGTTGGCAGGCTAACTACTGCAATAGTCCAGATAAGAGCTGACATCCATGTTTCATGCCTTGGGAGGCAGCAGGCGTAGGGGGGATGTCCAATGGCTCTGGAATCAGACTGGTCAAGTTCCAACTGTACACTAAAATGGCCACGTGACTCTGGGTGATTCTATACTCAAGCCCGCATTCCTACTCTCTCCTCTCCCACAACCAGAGTGAACATTTAAACACTTTTCTATTTTTAACCTTCCAACAGCTTCTCATTGCTTTTAGAATAAAATCTAAGTACCTCACCAAGGCTTCCAAGGCCTATGGCAGAGGCTGCTGGCACTCAGTAAAATCCACATTCTCTTTGTCCCAACCTGGCTGCTGCACTGTATCAGCCTCCCTGCATGGGGTTGGAGGTGGAGGTGGCAGGGAGCAAGTGACTGGCTCTTGCCAGTGGAATGTGCATGGACGTGATCTGCATCTGTCTTAGGCTGGGTTCTCTAGAGAGGCAAAACGCGTAAAGCATATAAATATATAGAGAGGTTTCTATCAAGGAAATGGCTCAGCGGTTGTAGAGGCTAGAAAGTTCTAAGTCTGTGGGTCAGGCTAGAGGCTTCTCCTGACTCAAGTGGCTGCAGGGGCTGGTGAACCCAAGATTGGCAGGTCAGATAGCAGGCTTCTGGCTCACAGGCTGTGGAGAGCAATGAATCCCAAGACTGGCAGGTAAGACAGCAAGTAAGCTGCTAGCTCGAGTCCCAAGAACCTGAGATCAGATGAACAGGAGCCAGCTTCAGGATCCAGAGCAAGCAAAAGCCCAATGAACTTTGTCAGAAAGTCCACCTATATTGGATGCAGGCCACACCCCCAAGGAAACTGCCTTGATTGGCTCCTCATAGCAGATTCCATCATGGAGGTGATCACATCATATTACATCTCATCATGGAAGCAATTACATCATTAAATGACTGCCTAACTACATCACAACTGCCAAACCACTGAGCATCATGGCCCAGCCAAGTTGACACATGACCGTAATGATCACAGCATCATTCTAGGTGGAGGCAGTTGACAGCGGGGTGCGTTATCCACGTGTTCTCTTCTCCCATCTGCCAGCTGCATGTGGAGGATCCAGTGAGGACTCTGAGGGTGGGTGTGATAGAGACACAGATGGGAGGTACCTGTGTCCATGAGTCCATGGACCAGAGTGCCCTACCGCCACTCAACTAATACCAACTGAACTGTTACATGACCAAGAAATGAACCTTTATTTTGTTAAGCCACTGAAACTTGGGGGTTACTTGTTACAACAGCTGTCTCACATTGACTAATACACGGCCCTGCATTGTCTGGCCTGGTCCAAACTCACCCACTTCTTTTCCACTCACTCAGTTTCCTTCACCCACACTGGCCTTCCTGCTGTTCCTCAGATACTCTAAGCTCATCCCCACCTCAGTGCCTTTGCCATTTATCCCCTCCTCCAGGAATGTTCTTCCTCTAAAACTTTGCAAGATGTTCTCTCTCACTGTATTCAGGTTCCTGGTCAACTGTTATCTCCTCAGAGAGGAGCCCCTGACCACTCTTGAAGCAGGTCCATGGTCACTCTGTATCTCCTGACCCTACTCTTTATTCCTCCAGAGCAATTCCCATTATCTGGCATTATATTATACACATTTCTTAGTTGACATTTATTATCCATCTTCTTCCCATGTCTTTCCATCTCCAGTGCTTAGAACAGTGACTGGCATATAGTAAGTATTCAATAAATGTTATCTGAATGATAAATGAATACACACACTTCTCTCTGTTTCTTAATCCATTTCTCTCTCCATTCTCTCAGTCAGAACATGGGGACTGCGTGTTGAGGATTAAAGAAGATAATGCCAGCTAAGCACAGAGCACAGTGCCTGGTGTGGAGATGCCCCCAGGAAGTGCACGCTGTAATGTGCCTTGGGAGCCTGGAGAAAGGAAGGCTTGAATGGTAGAATGGTTGGCAGCAGGAGACCCATTTCCTCCCCGACTCTCACATTTTCACCGAGTGCAGCCCTCTACCCCTTCTCTGGCCCCATCCTCATGGACATCAAAGGCAGGAGCCTTGAGGTGGTGGTAAAGGATCAGGTTGGGCTCAGTGCAGGGAGGCCTAAGCCAGTGCCATGGGCTGCCTAGTGCAGAGTCAAGAAGGGCAATTAAGGCAGGAAGATTCTAGTCACTGCTCCCCCAAGACAGGGTTTGGGTCTCAACCAACCATGGATCCCCGGGCAGGCTGCCAACTGTCGACACTGACACCCACGTGGAGGAGGCTTCAGTGGTGCACGTAATTGAACTAATGGAGTAAGCTGATGGGAAGAAGGAGGGTTAGACTGCTTTAAGGTGAGCATTCCCAGGGTGGAGGCGATGAGCCACGGAATTGGCATCTAAGTGGCTGTAGCCACAGGTGGAAGGAATTCACCTGCCAGTACTGCCAATCCTGAAGGGAGGGGACCCAGGGGCACTTGCACTCGTGGTCTGAGGGAAAGGGACAACTTCTGGGGTGCCCTCTTGTTGGTGGAGTTGAAGGAGGGCATTCGGGGAATGGCACGTGCAAAGGCATGGTGTTATGAAACAGCAGAGTGCTTGTCAGTTCCGATGGCGAAGGGAGGCAACGTTGGCGGCCCTAAGACAGTGGGAGGGTCAGGAGCTTATCTCAGAAAAGCCGCATGTGGAGAAGGTTGAGCACTGAACTAGGAGCCAGGAGATCTGACTTTCCAATCCCAACTCTGTCATGCATGTGTATCATTGAGCAAGTCACTCACTCTGTCTGGACCTCAGTTTCCCCATCTTGCACTCAGGATAGTTTCCTTCACATGAGGTGAGAAGAAGAAACAGTAGATTTGTGATTTGCAAACTGCAGTGGTCACATCTGATTGACAGTGACACACTTGCACTCTTGTTGGGCAACAGATGGGCCCCCGAACGGCATATGGGAATGAGCAGTAAAGGCTCTTCACTTGCAAGCAACACAAAATAGAACTGAGCCAGCTCAAGCCAAAAGTGGGATCAATTGGGGAGATACTGGGGCTTCTAGCTAACAACATGGGTCTTGGGAGGAACAGCAACAAGGGAAGCTCTGGGGATTGTGGTGTTCTGTGGCCCCGGATCTTCCTTCTAGGCAGGGGCAGATTATCCAATAGGAAAGGTAAGCACTGTGCTTACCTTGCTTACCAGATCATCTGTAGTGAAAAATTTCACATTTTCTCACCACATCAAAGGTTCTGCTTCTAGATATGGCTGGGATGTGTCTCTCTCCCAACCTCACAGCACTTTCCTACAGAATCAAAGCCTCTTTTCAAATTTACAGTCCCTGACAGGGACGGATTACTCAGTGAGTTTATTGGGTAATCCACCCCTATTTCTAGGGGTTGCCATTTATGCCTTTCACATGCTACGTCTCTCACGTGAAAAGTTCAGATTCCTGGGAGAGAGAATCTGATTGGCTAGCTTCAGTAGATGTTCTTCCCTGCTCCATTTAGCTATCTCCAGGGGTAGGGGTAAACTGAGGGCATATTGGGGCCCATGCCTGGAGAATGTGGAGGGCATCATGAACTGGGCAGACTATGGGGAGTCAGGTTTGTAAATCGAGCGTCTTCTGCTCACACTTCTCCTCAAAAGGTCCTGCCCAGGGAGCAGGAGTTTATGTCACTTCATTCAAGCCTCACTGAGGCCCTGATAGATGTATCACAGGCACCAGGCACCATGGAGGATTTCAAGATGAAGACTGTCTAAGCGAGCCTACCAACCACAGTAACACCAGGCTGAGCAGCCTGGGGCTTTAGGAGAGCCCAGCTATGGTGGGAGGTGTCACTGCCAACTCTGCCTCTTGGTCTCTTCACCCATCCAGAGAATACTTAGGGTTGATCTGACTGAGCCAGACTGCTCAGTCACATGTAGACAGAAAGTGCTAGAAGGAGCTAGAAGAAAGTGCTAGTGTGCTCCACAAGTTCCTACACGGAAGGCTTCGGGCTTGTGAGGGAACTCCAGAGCTGGACTTTATCACTGACTCCTTGTACTTGAGATTCCCTCAATGGAGTTTTTCCTGGAAGGGGAAGCCTGCCCTTTGACTCAGCTGTGGAACTACCCATGGTGTTCCCTCAGCTCGGTCTCTCACCATAGGCCTTGCATTCCCTGGGGACTCCCTCTGGCTGTCTCTAGGCCAAAATATCCTCCTGCCTTTTGTGGGACCCTGACCAGAGGCCCTGTTGTTATTTTCACTCCTGTTCTAGGAACAGTCCCTGTGGAAGGAAAGAAAAATGTCACCTAGATAAAGACACAGAGCATAAAGAAGAAAAAATCAAAGAGTGACATTTGGGAAAGTTTAGACAAGAATGGTTGGGCAGGGCTGAGCTTGGGAGGAGGGAGAAGGTCAGAACCTGAGGGATTAGGGATATCACAAGGCTGGCCTGGTGACAGGAGATGGTTCTGGCCCTGGGCATCTCTTTCACAATGATCTCTGCCTGAGCACTTGCTATGTGCTAAGCATTGTCCATTCACCGTCTCATTTAATCTGTACAACAACCCTAGACAGTAGTTACTATTATTAACTTGAATGGAAGACAGAGAAACTGAGGTTCCCGGAGATTAAGTAATTTACTTAGGGTTCCAGATCCAGCCTGGACACTGTCCCACACTTGTCTGATTTCAAATCTTAACCACCAAGGTGTGTTGGGTTGGCTCCTGCCTCCCAGGATCCCTGTGATTCTGAGAACCAGAGCACCTGCCATGTCTGAGATGGGAAAACACTTTGGGTAATCCTTATCTAAGCAGGTGAGTCTTGCTAAGAGAGAAATCATTGTCTTGGGGAATAAGGTGTCGAGCTGGAAAGAAATTACCTTGGAAGTCAGAAATAATTATGTCTTTGCTTTTACCCAGGCTTCGCTCTTACTACTGTTACCTTGAGCAACTTGCTTCTGTGAGCCTTAGTTTTCTCATGTGTAAGATAGGGCTAATAATACCTACCCTCTGAGTGTGCTATCTGGCACAACTCAGGTACTCAAGAAATGGGAAGACTGTCCCTACAGTATTGCTTCCTCAGCATCTTCTCCTCTGGCATGCAGGGTTTCAGAACTTCACTACTGCTCCTGATGACATTTTCCCAGGGCTCATCAGATGGAGCAGACATTTCTGACCCTACTAGCTGCACACTCACACAAGCCTCTCCTCACCCTGGTAGAGACCCAAGGTCCCAGTGTGCTCCTGCTTCTGGAAAAGGGGGGTGGATGGATTTATTGGCTCAATACCCATATTGCTGGCTGGGGAGGAATGCAGCCTGCCTCAGGGACAAGTAGAACTAGAGGCTGTAAGGCCTCCTGTAGTCTCCTTGCTGATTCTCTGGGTATTGGCTCCCCGTTCAGACAGCTTCTTCCATGGAGGTGTCCCCTCAAGGCTCAATATCCCAAGTTTCCCCACTGAGGACAGAAACTCTTTCCTCTGACTCGGTTACAACAGGGAAAGAGTTTGATTGGCTAGGCTTGAGTTACCCACCATCTTCTCGACCAATTATTGAGACCTGGAGGTATAGAAGTGCCATGATTAGCCCGTCTTGGATCAGATGATCATGCTTAGGCCAATCATTGTGAACAAGACATAAAAAGATGTTCCTCCCATTCAGATCGCCTGGCTAGGAAGGGGGTGAGTAGTGCTTTGCCCAGAAAAGGGGGAAATAATAAGTATCTTTTGTCTTTCAAATCCCAGTTCTCTTGGCTTCTAGTCATTCTCATCCAATACTGAAGTGTCACTACTGAAATTTGCACCCACCACCTCTTGCCCCTCATCCTGGAGTTTAGGACCTCACTGTCTACACACTGGCCACTAGCTGACCTGATGTATCAGCTCAGTTTTCAGGCCAATGTAGTTTCCAGAGTTCGAGGCAGCCTCCCCTCTCCCAACCATCTTAGCTGTCTTCCCTCCTCTGCCTGCTGTGCCAACTATTTCATTATTACAGATTCATGTTTTAGCTTAACAGGACTTGTTCCCGTTAAAATCCACATTGCCTTGTGAGCAGATGCTGTCTCACAATTACCTGTGATTTAGAATGAGTGGCTTTATTGGCTTTTTCCCATTTTGGTGGGGGAAAGGAGGCAGAGGGCAGGAGAGAACATGCTTAAGCCTCTATTGGAGAGAGGAAGAGACTGGATGCAAAAGAGGGAGCTGATAATCCTGATTGGACCAGACTGTCCTAGGTGAGAGCTGCCCTGATGGTGCAGTGGTTATGCTAAATAAAAGGTGGGCTGTTCCAACCCACCAGCTACTCTACAGGAGAAAGATATGGCAATCTGTTTCTGTAAATGTTGTCGTCGTTAGGTGCGATCAAGTCATTTCCAACTCACAGCAACCCTGTGTACAACAGAATGAAACACTGCCGGGTCCTGCACCATCCTCAAAATCATTGCTATGTTTGAGCCCATTGTTGCAGCCCCTGTCCCAATCTATCTTGTCAAGGGCCTTCCTCTTTTTCACTGACCTTACCAAGCATGCTGTCCTTCTCCAGGGACTGACCCTTCCTTCAAAGTACATGGGATGAAGCCTTGCCATCCTCACATCTAAACAGCACTCTGGCTGTACTTCTTCCAAGACAGAGTTGTTCCGTTCTTCTGGAAGTCCATGGTATATTCAATATTCTTTGCTAACACCATAATTCAAAGGCATCAATTCTTCTTTGGTGTTCTTTATTCATTGTCCAGCTTTCACACGCATAAGAGGTGACTGAAAATAACATGGCTTGGGTCAGAGGTACTTTAGTCCTCAAAGTGACACCTTTGCTTTTCAACACTCTAAAGAAGTCTTTTGCAGCAGATTTGCCCAATGCAACGCATTGTTTGATTTCTTGACTGCTGCTTCCATGGCATTGATTGTGGATTCAAGTAAAACAAAATCCTTGACAACTTCAATCTTTTCTCTGTTTATCATGATGTTGCTTATTGGTCCAATTGTGAGGATTTGTGTTGTCTTTATGTTGAGGTGTAATCCATACCAAAGTCTGTAGTCTTTGACCTTCATCAGTAAGTGCTTCAAGTCCTCTTCGTTTTCAGCAAGCAAGGTTGTGTCATCTGCAATCCCAGGTTGTTAATGAGTCTTCCACCAATCCTGATGCTGCGTTCTCCTTCATATAGCCCAGCTTCTCAGATTATTTGCTCAGTATACAGATTGAGATCCATATTTGTGCCCATTCCAAAGAAAGATGATCCAACAGAATGCAAAAATTATCAAGCAATATCATTAATAGCACATGTAAGTAAATTTTGCTGTAACTGTTACAGACTTGGAAACTAAATGGGACAGTTCTACTCTGTCCTGTAGGGTCACTATGAGTTGGAATCCACTCATCGGGGATGAAGTCTATGCGAGTCCTTGTTTGGAAGCCTTGGCCAATCTTATTTTGTGTTGGAGAATGTTTTCCCAGATGTTTTGTTTGTTTGTTTCCTTTCCCAAGTTTAAATTTATCTAAACCAAGTTTAAATTTATCTAAACCAAGTTTAAATGTTTCTATTTATTTAAAATTCTTTATTTCGAGATAATTGTAGATTCACATACATTGTAAGGAACAATCCAGAGAGATCCTGTGTACCCTTTAGCCGATGTACTGGGTTGAATAGTATCCCCCCAAAATTTACGTTCACCTGAACCTGTGAATGTGATTTTCTTTGCAAATATGGCCTTTGCAGATGTAATCAAGTTAAGATGTGATCATCCTGGATTAAGGCGAGTCCTAATTCAGTGACTAGAGTCCTTATTAGAAGAGTGAGATACGGAAACACAGAGGAGAAAGTCAAGTGAAAATGGAAGCAGAGATTGGAGTAATGCATCTACAAACCAAGGAACTCCAAAGATTGCTGACAACCACCAGAAGTTAGGAGAGAGGCATGGAACAGATTCTCTTCCAGACCTCCAGAAGGAACCACCCTGCCGACACCTTGATTTCAGACTTCTGGCCTCCAGAACTGAGAGAGAATAGATTTCTGTTGATTAAACCCCCTGTCTTTTGTCCTTCCAAGACTCCCAAGACACAAAGGCTAAATCTTTCATTATACTCCTACAGGTTCCTGAAGCTGTGTTCTCCCCCTGCCCCCCAATCTTTTTCTCTCTGTTGTTCAGATTGGGTAATTCCTATTGCTCTATTTTCCAGTTCACTGATTCTACCCTCTGTTCCTCCTTTCTACTGTTGATCTCATCCACTGATCTTTTTATTGTATTTTTAGTTCTAAAATTTCCACTGGGTGCTTCTTGAAATATTCTTTTCTGAGGCTTTCTATTTCCTCGTTGAAGCTTTCTATTTTTTGTTTGTTTCAAGTGTGTTCAGAATTGCTTGTTGAATCACTTTTATCATGGCTGCTTTAGAATCTTTGTCAAATAATTTTACCACCTCTGTCATCTTGGTGTTGGCTTCTATTGATTGTCTGTTTGCATTCAGTTCGAGATCTTCCAGGTTCTTGGTATAACGAGTGATTTTCGTTTGTAACTGGGACGTTTTTGTATTTTGTTATGAGATGCTGGATCTCATTTAAACCTTCTGTTTTAGCTGGCTTTTTGTGACACTGCTCCGGCAGGGGAAGGGTGGATGCTGCCTCATTACTGAGGGGTACAGGTAGCAGCCCAGGTTTCCCACTCAGCCCCAGTGGGGCTCCTCATTACTCCTGGGCAGGGGTGGGAGTTTCAGTTGACACCACAGTGGGGGTGGTTTTGTTACTGCTGGGCCATTTTCCTGTAAACATAGTTCTCGTTTCTCTTGAGAAACCATGAATGGGATTGCTGGGTTGTATGATGAGTATATGTTTAACTTTATAAAAAACTGCCATATTGTTTTCGAAAGTTCTATCCATTTTGCATTCCCTGAAGTGATGTTTGCCACTTCCAGTTGCTTCACTTTCCAGTACTTGGTATTGTCAGGTATTATCATTATTTTAGCCATTCTATTCAGTGTGAATCTTTGACTCTTATGGCCCTTCCTTCTATCTTTGCTGCTCCCCCTCCCCTGCCCCATGTGTATCAGAAAGGAGGGCATGGTCACAATCAGGAGAGGCAGAAGGACCCACTCTTAGAATGCCCCTGGACACTAGACACTTAAGGACTGCAACTTATAGGAAGGGGTGACTGTCAGCAAGTGCGTTGAGAGAACTAGGACAAGGGCCAAGGCAGGAGGGGGACTGGGGGCACAGGGCTGGCAGTGAAGGGCACTAGGGGGCACAGGGCTGGCAGTGAAGGGCACTGGAGGCACAGGGCTGGCAGTGAAGGGCACTGGGGGGCACAGGGCTGGCAGTGGAGGGCACTGGGGATACAGGGCTGGCAGTGAAGGGCACTAGGGGTACAGGGCAGGCAGTGAAGGACAGTGGGGGTGCAGGGCTGGCAGTGAAGGGCACTGGGGGCACAGGGCTGGCAGTGAAGGACACTGGGGGCTCAGGGCTGGCTGTAAAGTCCTGGGAGGAACAGCAGTCCAGAATGAAGAACCCAGAATACCTGGCTGCCTGCTGGGGACTTTTTGTTAAAGGAAAGGGTCCCTTGAGGCCCAGGAGGTGGCCCCCCTGCCTTAGGACCTGCCCTCTGCCCTCCCAAGCCATTCAGCCATTTCCAGGAGAACAAAGAGCAATCTCCTGGGATCTCTGCAGGCCTGACAGAGGAGGAGAGTGTCCTGGGAACCAGAAGCCTGGCTTGGGGCCCAGGTGTGTGACACCTGAATCTTGGAGAGGGTGACTGAGAGGCCAGGCTCTGGAGCCTCTGGGGACAGATAGAGACAGTGAGAGGCAGCTCAAGTTTTACCGCTGTTTGGTGTGTGACCTGGGCTCTGACTGGGCAGCAGAATGGTGCCAGGCCCTGTCCCCTGTGGGTGACATCTTTCACCGAGAAACTGCCATTCTTTCCCTGCTCCTCAAGGACTACTCTGGCCCAGACTTTGGGTCCTGTGGCCTACAAGTAAAGGGAGCAGATTTCAGTTAGGCTCTGGGCAGAAGCCTAGAGAGTTAATGCCCTGGGCCCAGGGCATGGAGAGGAAGTATACAGGCATCTGTCTGTATGTTGTGTCTGAGGGCATGGAGAGGAAGTATACAGGCATCTGTCTGTATGTTGTGTCTGAGGGCAGGGAGAGGTCATGGGCAAGACCAGTACATCTGCTCCTCGCGTAGCAGCATGATTAGTGTCCAAAGACCAGGTTGTTATGAGAAAATTGGTGTTAGTGTAAAATGGATGATGACCACATCAGATCCCAAAATGGAGGATGACTACATCATTACATAACTGCCAAACCACTGAGAATCATGGCCCAGCCAAGTTGACACGTAACCTTAACCATCATAGCCAGTGTTATTCTCACATCATACCTTGGCTCTCGTTACTGGCACACATATGTTGTTAAGGCACAAAATAGAGAGTAGATTTTTTTTACCATTGTCATAAATGCGAAATGTCAGATAACATGACAGTCGATATGTGAGGAGTAGGTGTAGTTTCCAAATATTTGCTTTCAATTTATTAGCTGTGTGACCTTAGACAAGTCATTTTACCTCTTCGGACCTTAGTTTTCCTGATTTTGAAAGAAAGATTTGGACTAAATGGTGATTTCCAAATTTGACTGATTACAGTATCGCCTGGAGTTTGTTTTTAAAAAACTACGGATTCCTGGGCCCTGCTACCTATGTACTGAATCAGCATCTCTGGGCCTGGGGCCCTGGCATCAGCATTTAACAGGTTCTTCAGGGGTTTTGTGTGGCTAGCATGGCACTGACTTCTGCAGAACCACCGGCCTAGATGTTGGCTGAGTCTAGCGGCCTGGGGCAGCCTCTGATGTGGAGTCTGGTCCAGGGAGGTGGTAGGAACCAGAGAAAGGGGAACCAATCAATAGAAGCAGACGTAGGAAGTCCTGGAGTTCCTTTTGTAACAGAAGTGGAAGTATGGAAGTGTTAATCTGGGTGGGCAGAGAGAGAGCTGGGGCTGGCAGCCATGGAACAGAAGTCTTTGTACTTGGTCTACTGCTGTTTGGGTGCGTCTCCCATCCCAGCAGATGTAGCTCCCAGCACCATAAAGCAGTCAGAGGGAGAACATCACCTTTGGAGTTCAGGAGGAGAGGGAGAGGGTGGTGAGAAGGGAAGGGAGTGGGTCTAGGAGAACTTTTCTCTGCCTGGAAGGGCACCATAACCCTGCAGACCCTAAGTGCCTCATGGAGAATAAATGGCTGCTTGGGCCCTGCCAGCACACCTGCTTGTACCTGACTCAGCTTGGAGGAGGCAAGAGCCCTGGATTGCTTCTTCCTGGCTTGATGTCCATTGCCAAGTCACTTGACCTCTTTGGCTCTGTTGTTTTGACCTCAGAATGGGCATAATAATTATACCTGCCCTAAACCTCAAGGAAGATAGTCTCTGGGTGGCACAAATGGTTAGGCAACTCAACAACTCAAAAGGTTGGTGGTTCAAACCCACCCAGAGGTGCCTCAGAAGACAGGCCTGGCAATCTGCTTCTGAAAGGTCACAGCCTTGAAAACCCTATGGAACCATTCTACTCTGCACTCATGGGGTCACTATGAGTCAGAATCTACTCAACAATAGCTAATAATAGCAACAAACCTCAAGGCGTTACTGTGAGCATCCCCCAAGATGACGGAGGTGGCAGTGCTCTGTCACCTTCAGCGTGCTGGGCAGTCAATTGGGCATAGGACCTAATGGAACTCCAGGAAGGAAAGGACAGACACCCCTCTCTGTCCCACAGCTGGAGCATCTGTGCTTAAAATAAAACCATGCAAGTAATCTCCTTTAATTGTTAGATAAAAACACCTGTTGCCCTCGAGTCAATTCCACCTCCAATTGTTAGGTAGTCACAGATAATTTCCTCCTTGACCCCTCCACCTCACTTGCAGAGGTAACAATTGTTTTGAATTTGGTGTGACCCTTCCATATTAAAATTTTTTTCCACATATATACATGGGCCAAGGAAACTATATAGTATTAGTGAATATGTATGTGTTTGGGTTTTCTTTTTGAACGAAAAGGTGTCATGGTTACATATCATTCAGCAAAATGCTTTTTTTAAACTCAAGAGTTTGTGTTTGAGATCTAATTATGGCACTCCTTTTGTCTGCCATGTAGCCTTCCAACATGTGTCTCTCTGCCTGACGTTAGTTAACATGGTTGCAGAGCTTCCTTGTGCTTTTTCTTGCCCCAGGCCCAGCGGAATGGACTCTCTCCTGCCGCAGGCCAGGCAGAGTAGGTCAAGAGCCTGAGGCTGTCAAGGACGCCTAAGATGAACTCTTTACCTCTGGGTCTGGAGGGAGCTCCCTCTTTGCCGGGCCCTGCGTGGTTCACCCCCAAGCTGTGGGAAGGAGAGAGGGAGAGGGTGAGAATGCTGCCCTGAGCTGCCCTTACAGCTCTGTCTGGGCAGAGTGGGGTGCAAAGAAGAGGGTGGAATCCCCCTCACCTAGCAAAGGTAACCAAGGCCCTTGCTGCCTGTCGGAGAAGCCCTCGGGGAGCCGTCCCTCCAGTGCAGCAGCACTACCTACCCCCTCACTTCAGGCAAAGAATGTTAGAGACCTTTCCCAAAAACCAGGGCCAGCTACATAATTCACGGGGTCCAGTGCAACATAAAATGCAGGGCCCTTTTTAAAAATGATTAAAAATTTCAAGATGGTGATAGCACAGCATGTAGAAAGGACAGGACCCTCCTAAGCACGAGGCCCTGTGTGGCTCACAGGTCACAAGCCTGTGGGGCAGCCCTGCTGAAACTGCCCACCAGAGGAGTCTGATCATGGTGTGGGGGACACTGTGCAAGACTCTGCAAAGGGAACTTCCTGTCTGTCGGCTTTGACATGCTGGGGGTCTTTCAGTGCCTTCACACTGAACCATGGAGGCCACTGCTCCGACAGGTTGGGAAGCCCTGTTTGTCCCCTCTATGATGGGGCTAGGGTACCCAAGAAGCTGCAGAGACAGTAGATAACAGCCTTCCTCTGCCCATGATAAGCTGAACGACCGTGGGCTCATTGCTTAGCCTCTCTGTGCCTCAGTTTCCCTGTCTGCGACAACGTACCTACTTTGTAGGATAGCTGTGAGGATGAATCCTAGAACTCTATGCAGAGGCTTACAACAGTACCTGGCATGTCGTGAGTGCTTAGTCGATGTTAGATATTCTTTCCTAGAATGGAATTGGGGGTGGGGGCAAAGACGGAGAGACCACTGGATCATCTAGAGTTGGGAGCCCCCCGCTCCGTGTTCTAGCTCCAGCTCTACTACTAGCCACCTGCTGACCAAAGGCGGGTCACTCTTCCCCTCTGAGTCTCACCTCTAAGATCCAAGGTGAGGGGCAGTAACTTGTCCCTTCCGACTTTATTTCCACCTCTACCTTATTCCACCTTATTCCAGTGTTTATTTCCTCTGAGATCCAAGAAGTTCTTTTGCTGATTGCAAATCTTTCTGCATTAAAGTCCATTTCTCCTTGTTCTGCCTTTGAAAGGAAAACAACCAGCCAGTGACCCATTTTATAGATTAAGAAATTGAGGCACATTAACCATTTGCTGTCCAGATGGAACAGTCTCTGCCCCAAACTTCATGGCCCTACCATTTGAGACTTAGGCAATTCTGCTTCCTGTGCTCTTTGTCTCTTCAACTTTTGCTTCCTAGTTCCTTGGCCTCTGGGCTTCTTGGCCCCTCAGGCCTCTTGGGCCTGCCTGGCCTCTGCCCTGCTCGGTCAAGTATTACAAAACTCCTTAGCTGTACCGATAAGTGCCCAGAGGCACCCACTCCACCAGGAAGCCTCCTATGTGAAGGCGTTCAGCTCTTTTGCCCTGCGGGACAGCTCCCGAACTGTCTCGCGCCAGTCTCCTGGTTCTGCTGCTGCCATTTCTCTGCTGCTGCTTCTCACCATGTGTGCCATCTCTAGTGTTACATCTCTCCTTATTTCCCACTGAGCCCTTACCAGAATTGCCTTTGATGTCCGTAATTCCACCAACAGTCTCTTCAAGGCAATCTAGGTTTTTACAGTTAGGCACTATTAGGTCCGTTACTGGTGGATTCCAAAACTGCTTCCACATTGTAGGTTTCTGTTAGAGCAGCACCCCATTCCTAATACCAAATTCTGCCTTAGTTATCTAGTGTTGCTGTACAGAAATATCACGGGTGGGTGGTTTTAACCAAAAGAAGTTTATTTTCTCACAGTTTCGGATGCCAGAAGTCCAAATTCAGGGTACCAGCTCCAGGGGAAGGCTTTCTGCCTGTGTCAGCTCTGGGGGAAGGTCCTTGTTGTCATCTTCCCCTGGTCTAGGAGCTTCACAGCACAGGGACCCTGGGTCCAAAGGATACACCCTGCCCCTGGCTCTTCTTCCTTGGTGGTATGAGGTCCCTCTCCTCTCTGCCTTTCTATCTCTTTTATATCTCAAAAGAGACTGACTCAAGATACAACCTAATCCTGTAGATTGTGTCCTGCCTCATTAATATAACTGCCTCTAATCTTTCTTCATTAACATCATAGAGGTTAAGATTCACAACACATAGGAAAATTAGATCACAAAATGGAGAACAATCACCCAATACTGGGAATCACAGCCTAGCGAAGTTGATACACATTTTGGGGGGACACAATTCAATCCATAATACCAACCTTCTCTCCCTACAACTGACATGATGGAGGTCATTACCCTGCTAAACCCACCCCCTGGGCATACATAGCTCTGTATATGGCAGCTGCCACTCTAGCCCCTTCGCACCCACTCAGAAGAGCTACACAAATTTAAATAGGTGAGAGCAACCCTATCAGAGGGCATCCTCGAATCCTTCCTCACTCATCAGACCTGGTCAGGCCCCTGGTCAGCCCCAGCACTTATTC
Source organism: Loxodonta africana (assembly GCF_030014295.1). NCBI lineage: Eukaryota > Metazoa > Chordata > Mammalia > Proboscidea > Elephantidae > Loxodonta > Loxodonta africana. The sequence goes on along the minus strand of NC_087359.1, from coordinate 30,758,375 downwards.
TGATGCAGTGTCAATATTTATTTGTGGGGATTATTCAATGTCCATTGACCCCACTAAAATACAAATCCCTGGGGATGGGGGCTTGTTCTCAGTGTTTGCCCAGAACCTACTACAGTGCCTGGCAGGTACTCAATCAATATTCTGTGGCTGAAAGAGCAGATCAGTTGTGGTTTATTTCACGTAAACCTCTGGCAAATGTTGGCTGATATTCTTATTAATAAATTCGTAGATCACTACGAACTGGATCACAACGGAATGGTATGGACTTAGAAAAGTGCTATTTTATGCATCTTATTGTGAACATTTAGTCATTCATTCAGTATGTATTGAGCACCTACTATGTGCCAAGACCCAAACAGTAAAAGAGCCCACATCCCTGTCCTTGTGCAGCTTGCATTCTGGTGGAGAGACAGTTAAAAAGCAAACATAGCCACACAATATAAGGCCACGTGATGCTTTGTGCTATGGAGAATTGTAAAGCAGGAAAGCAGGTGGATAGAGGTGGATGTGGGTGGGTGTACTAGTTTCCTAAACCCATAACAAAGTACCATAAACTGGGTGGGTTAAAACAAGATAAATTTATTCTCTTGAAGTTCTGGAGTCCAGAAGTCTGAAATCAAGGTGTTAGCTTGGCCTTGCTCTCTCTGAGGTTCTAGGGCACGATCTTTCCTTTTCTCTTCGAAATTCTGGTGGCCTCAGGCATTCCTTGGCTTTTGATGGTATAATGCCATCTCAGCCTCCAACTTCACATGGCCGTCCTCCCTCTTTGTCTCTTCTCTTCTTCTTTTAAGGACCCACCCACTCCAGTATGACCTCATACTAACTGATAACATCTGTGCAAAGACCTTATTTCCAAATAAGGTCCCATTCACAGAGACAGAGCCCCCACAGTGTTGCATTAAAAATCCTGTTTCCTTTGCTGGGCTTCCTCCCTCCCAGCTTTGCATCTGAATCCTGCCTTTGCTTGGAGGTTCTATGTAAACCCATTGCAACTGCATAGAATGAGTAAGAATGTTGCTGACATAACTTGTATGAATGCCCTACTTGTGAACCCCTTAAAAGCAACTTGTCTGCCTGCCCTTGGGGAGTAGTCTTGGTGGCAGCAGCTCCAACTGACTCCTTTTCCTTGTGCAATGAAATAAAGGTGTCTTTCCTGTTCTTCCACCTCAAGCTCTTGTTTACCGGCCTGTTCAAGTCACGCTGAGCTTGAACGTAGGGCTTCCACCTGGTGTCTATAACAGAGGGCATGCTGTTTTTCAGAAGGAAAGGTCAGCAGTGCCCTGCTGTAGAGCTGGAATTTGGACGCTAAGATGCCACTGAGAGTGACTTGGGGGCAGTGGGACTCAGGAAAATTCCTCAAAGTCCCAGGCGCCTTGGTGAGCTAATGGGGACACATGCTGCTTGCCATCAGAGTGAATAAAAAAGGCATACAGCTTGGAGCCTGTGCCAGAACGTCCAGGCAGCAGCAGCCTCTTTCGAAGAAAAGAGTTTGCCGAAAGACAGCAGTATAACGTTCTGATGAAGCTCAGGTCTTTAGAGTTTAGGCAGACGTGTTGAAATCTCAGCTTCAGCCGAATTAAGGTTCATTGCTTAATCTCTCTGTACCTTGGTTTCTCCATCTGTAAATGGGGTTACTAATGGTGTCTCCCTCACAGGGTTGTTGTAAGGATTCAGCAATAACCTGTATAAAGCACTTAGCACAGTGCTGGCATCGAGGGAGAATTGAATAAATGGCAGCCTTACGCTGTTGTCCTTCTCTTGGCTACAGTGGAGTTATTTGCTTCTCATTCATTCATTACACAATTATTGAGCACTTGCTGGTTGCCAGGCACTAGATGCCAGGGTTCTAGAGGGGGCAATGCCTGAGCTGCCCACAGATGCAAAGGAGAGGACCCCAGTCTAAGAGGCAGAGCCCTGGGTGTTAGTCTTCCATTCTCAGCTGTGTGAACTTGACCAAGTTGCTTTATCACATTGGGCCGCAGTTTCCCCAACTATAAATGGAAGGGTCACCTTGGCAATCATTAGGTGATTCTCCTGAGGAGCTACTGGGCTAAGGCTTAGGTGTAACTAGAGCAATCTTCTGTAGTTCCAGGGGACCCAAGCCACTGAGATGGCTGGTCTGGGCTGTTTCCCTGTGTTCTTGGCTGGGGGTGGAATTGAGTAGAAGGTCTAGCAACGGGCCAAGGCCAGAGCTGGTGCCTGCCACCTCCAAGGACCCACTCATGCTACCCAAAGTCCTCTGGTGGGGAGGGGGAGGGAGCAGCACTTGCAGCGGGGCAGAGAGGCTAAACGTGTCTTCACCAGGGAAGGTGTGGGCAGCGTGGTCTGGAGCCTGCAGACAACCGGGGGGCGTGAGGGGGCCTATTGAAGGAGGGAGGCTGCTTGAGGAAGGTTCCAGAGGGATCTGGTTGAAGGTGGAGATGGAGGAGGTGGAGGACCTCTAGGAGAAGGTGCTTGTGTAGTTTCCTTCCAAGTCCCATTTTCACTTCTAGTTCTGGGATTATTTTCAAGTTTACCTCTGGGGCCATCACACAACTGCTCCCACCACTGTACTGCTGCTTCTTTTAGCTCCCCCTCCACTGAGTGCCTCGGACACTTCCAATTTCTTCTCCTTCTTCCAACATCAGAACTTACCTATCCTGTGTACTTTTCTCTTGGGGTTATGGGGAACTAGACCCTAAACAAACAAACCAACCAAACCTGTTGCCTTAGAGTTGATTCTGACGCATGGCGACCCATGTGCTTCAGGCCCTAAATGGTGTTAATTTATTTATTCAGCAACCATTTAATTAGCACATATTCTGTGCCAGGAACAATTGGGCACTGATGATATGTCGTTATTGGGTGCCATCAAGTCGGTTCCGACTCATAGTGACCCTGTGTACAACAGAACAAAATACTGACCGATCCTGCGCCATCCTCACAATCAGTGTTATGCTTGAGTCCATTGTTGCAGCCACTGTGTTAATCCATGTTTTTGAGGGTCTTCCTCTTTTTCACTGGCCTTCTGCTTTACCAAGCATGATGTCCCTCTTTAGGGGACTGAACCCTCCTGATAACATGTCCAAAGTATGTGAGACGTAGTCTCACTATCCTTGCTCCTAAGGAACATTCTGGTTGTACTTCTTCCAAGACAGATTTGTTCGTTCTTTTGGCAGTCTGTGGTATATTCAATATTCTTCGCCAGCACCACATTTTTAAGGTGTCAATTCTGCTTCGGTCTTCCTTATTCATCGTCCATGTTTTGCATGCTTATGAGGTGATTGAAAATACCATGGCTTGGGTCAGGCGCACCTTAGTCTTCAAGGTGACATCTTTTCTTTTCAACACTTTAAAGAGGCCTTTTGCAGCAGATTTACCCAGTGCAATGCATCTTTTGATTTCTTGACTGCTGCTTCCATGGCTGTTGATTGTGGATCCAAGTAAAACGAAATCCTTGACAACTTCAATCTTTTCTCTGTTTACCATAATGTTGCTTTTTGGTCCAGTTGTGAGGATTTTTGTTTTCTTTATATTGAGGTGTAATCCCTACTAAAGGCTATGGTCTTTGATCTTCATCAGTAAGTGCTTCAAGCCCTCTTCACTTTCAGCAAGCAAGGTTGTGTCATCTTGTATGGCAGGTTGTTAATGAGTCTTCCTCCAATCCTGATGCCCCATTCTACTTCATGTAGTCCAGCTTCTCGGATTACTTGTTCGGGACATAGACTGAACAAACATAGTGAAAGGATACAACCCTGGCGCACATCTTTCCTGACTTTAAACCACCCGGTATCCACTTGTTTTGTTTGAACAACTGCCTCTTGATCTATGCACAGGTTCCTTATGAGCACAATTAAGTGTTCTGGAATTCTCATTCTTTGCAATGTTACCCATAATTTGTTATGATTCACACAGTCAAATGCCTTTGCATAGTCAATAAAACACACATAAACATCTTTCTGGTATTCTCTGCTTTCAGCCAGGATCCATCTGACATCAACAATGATATCCCTGGTTCCACGGCCTCTCCTGAAACTGGCCTGAATTTCTGGCAGCTCCCTGTCAATATACTGCTGTAGCCACTTACGAATAATCTTCAGCAAAATTTTACTTGCATGTGATACTAATGATATTGTTCTATAATTCCACATTTGGTGGGATCACCTTTCTTGGGAATAGGCATAAATATGGATGTCTTCTTCCAGTCAGTTTGGCCAGGTACCTGTCTTCCAAATTTCTTGGCATAAACATTCGTCTTCAAGTTTTCATTCCTGGCATAGTAGACCATGTGATTGTCTGATTCAAAATGGCCAATACCAGTCCATTTCAGCTCACTAATGCCTAGGATATTGATGTTTATGCATTCCATTTCATTTTTGAAGATTTCCAATTTTCCTAGATTCATACTTTGTACATTCCCCATTCCGATTATTAATGAATGTTTGCAGCTGTTTCTTCCCATTTGGAGTCATGCTACATCAGCAAATGAAGGTCGTGAAAGCTTGACTCCATTCATGTCATTAAGGTCAACTCTACTTTGAGGAGGCAGCTCTTCCCTGGTCGAATTTTGGGTGCCTTCTAACCTGAGGGGCTCATCTTCTGGCACTATATCAGACAGTGTTCTGCTGCTATTCATAAGGTTTTCAATGGTTAATTCTTTTCAGAAGTAGACCGCCGGGCCCTTCTTCCTAGTCTATCTTAGTCTGGAAGCTCAGCTGAAGCCTGTCAGCCATGGGTGACCTTTCTGGTGTTTAAATACCAGTGGTATAGCTTCCCGCATCATAGCAACACGCAAGTCCCCCGAGTAGGGCAAACTGACAGGTGTGTGGGGGACTGATGATATAGTAGCGAACAAAACAAACAAAAATCCCTGTCCTCTTTGAGTTTGCATTCTAGAAAGTCAATGGACAATAATTGTTTAGTTAGCACTTCTCCAGTTTAAACGTGCTTATGAATCACCTAAGCATCTTGTTAAAATGCAGATTCTGTTTCAATAGGTCTAGGGTGGGACCTGAGGGTCTAACAAGTGATGCCCAAGTTATGGGATCACAATTTGAGTGGCAAGGGTTTTATGTGTTTCCTGTCCCAGGAAGATTAAAATCTGAAGAAGGACTCTCTAAGATGGCACTGACTTATCCAAGGAAATGGCTGTCTAATAGAGGAGCCCTGGGTGGTTATTAATGGTTGTGGATGGTACTTGAGGGCAATAGGGCCTTTGGATTGGCCTTATAGGTGGCTGCTTTCTTTGTCTAAGTGTAAGACTGGCTCAGCTTTCCAGCCATGGCTCCTTAGCTCCCCACTGCTCCTGCTCAGCCAAGCTGTGGGTAAGAACATCTGGAAGGGATTCCCTGTAACTGGAGAGAAATTCCAGGCAAACGAGGTTCTATTAGCCCAGCCTGGAACACCCACCTCTGCCATCTGCTCCAGACATCATTTGTAGTCTGTGTGAGGAACTCAGCAGTTTCCAACTCTTCCTATGGGATGTCCGTGTCCCTGGGTCCTGCCCTGGACACATTAGGGGACTGTCCCAGCTGCCGCTGGAGCCCAGGTTCCTGAGTGCTCTTCGCAGCATAAAGAAAGTCCTTTCCCTTTCTCCACTGGGAGATGAGCTGTGTTGGATTTCCAAAAATGCTCTGAGGATCTTCCAAGAACAGTGATGGAAGAAGAGGCTGCCACGGTTGGCTGGAAGCAGTGCTGTCAGCCCAGAATTTTCTCATCCTCATTAGGCAACAAACACTTGTCAAACACTTCCTGTGCTGCAGCCCTGTGTGACATCTTAACAATACCCTCTTCTGTGCCTTGATGGCTGCCCTGTACCAGGGGGCCTTACCTTACTTGATCCACTTGGAAACTCTATGAAACCACTTGTACTCTTACCTCCATACAGATAAGGACAGGGCAGCTCAGAGAAGCCAGGTTACCCTCAGGAAGTAGCAGAGCCAGGATTTGAACCCAAAGTCAACTGATACCAAAGGCCAGTGTTAACCCTCGGTCATATTGCCTCCCTACATATTCTTCTTGAGGAGCATTGGCGGTTCAATGGTAGAATTCTCTTCTTTCGTGTAGAAGACCCAAGTCTGAATCCCAGCCAATGTACCTCTGCGGAGCCACTACCCTTTGTCAGTGGAGGCTTGCGTGTTGCTACGATGCTAAACCGGTTTCAGCAGAGCTTCTGGACTAAGACACACTAGGAAGAAAGGCCTGGTGATCTAATTCTGAAAATCAGTCAATGAAAACACCTTATGGATCACAATGGTCAGATCTGCAGCCAAACATGGGGAGGTGCAGGACCTGGCGACATTTCGTTCCATTGTGCATGGGGTCACCATGAGTTGGGGTCTACGAGACAGCGTCTAACAACACATTTTCTTCTAGGAGCAGGTGCTGGAGCAAAGGAACAGCTCAACTGGATGGGAAACCTCACCTCACTCTCCTCCAGCCCAGCAGGAAGCTCCTTGCCCAGGCTTTTGGGTGGGTGGGCCCAGGCAGTTGTCACATGCAGCTGCACAAGACCAGCTGACCTCAAGCCCCCCAGGCCAGACAGTCCCTTTGAATGAGAGTGCTGAAGGACTGTTGTCAAGTGTGGGAGTTACTCAGCACCAAGAATGGTCTCCTTTGTGTAGGCAATTAGCACCTTCTCCTTCTTGAAAATATTCAGGCCCTGTAAAGGAGGGAGGTGCAGAGGGAACCCCGGGGGCAGTGGGGGGTGGTGCTCCTGTTTTGGCCAAGGCTCTCCCTCCTCTGTGCTGCAAAACGTTCTAGTGTCACCTCCTCATTAACAGCAAAGGTACAGAGAACGCTTCATCCCAAACCTGGAGGCCCAGGCCCTTGGGAACTCCTGGGGACTTCCAGGAATAGCTTTCCCAGTCACAGGGCAGCGGGTTCAGAGAGCCAGGGCTTGGGGGCTGCTGTCCTGGGGGTTGAGGGAGGGCTGAAACTGCAGCGTCTCTACCCTCCATCCCCTAGCCCTGCTGCCATCTGGGAAGATATGGGGCAGGCATCATCTCATGCTAAAGTCCCACGTTGGCCCCTCTGCTGTGTTGCCCTCTCACCACCATCGCTATCTTCTGTTCCCTCCTAGCAAGTGTGCCCCTGGGCCAGGAGCCCCTACTGAAATGCCAGGTGGGTTAACTTGTGCCCACCACTGCAGAATCGACCCTGCAGGTCTCCCAAGGCCTGCCTGTCTCCCAGCCCCTCCCAGCTAGCTGGGCTGGGACTGCAGGATTAAAACAGGCAACTCAAAAGCTTTGTCTCTGCCCGCCCTGCCGCCCTTTCTGTCTGCTGTGCCCTGGGCTTTAAACCTGAACCAGGCAGTGTGACCAGGGAGAGAGCGCTCCTTGATCACAATTTACCACGCACAAGATTAAGGGCCCCTGGGGAAAGGCCTTTATTCTGCGTTTGAGTTTCACAGATCGGGGAGATGGGAGATAACAAGCATTCCCCTGAGCCGGCAGGCTGGGAAAGGTTCTGGAAAAGCCACCCTGTGGGGCTCTTGCCTATAAATGGGAGGACAAACCTTGTCATTTTAAGGGGCTGTATCATCTTGCCTCTGGGGGAGAGAAAAAGGCTGGCCTTGGCTCACGCCCGGGGATGAGGCAGCAGCTTGATCACGATGGTAGGGAACAGAATCTTGGAATGCTTGGAGGCAAGTCCAGGCGGTGCTCTTGCTGTGTGTTTCCTGGCCGGTGAGGTGCCTCTCTGGGCCTTGGATCCCAGTGGAAGGAAAAACAAACAAACAAACCAGTAGCTGTGGAGTTGATTCCAACTCATGGGGACCCCATGTGGGTCAGAGTAGAACTGTGTTCTATAGGAATTTCATGGCTGCGACTTTTTGGAAGTAGATCGCCAGGCCTGTCTTCCAAGGCACCTCTGGGTGGGTTTGAACCGACAACCATTCAGTCTGTAGAGAATCCTTAACTGTTCGCACCCCCTAGGGACTGTGGTGGGAGGAAGGAGGGAGTGATTTCAGAAGATGAGATTACAGAGTGTCCGTGAGAGAAGCAAGGGAGATGAAGAGGTGGCCTGCAGGTTTGAGAGGAGAAGGAGGGGGCTAGGAAGGAGGCTGTTGGAGCGAGACTGGACAGCCTAGAGCGTGCTGACTCCAAGGCTGAAGAACTTCTTTCTACTCACCTCCACTGCTAACTCCTGTTTCCTCCTCCTAGCGAAGGTGCCACTGTCCTGGTAACTCTGCTGAGATGGCAGGTGGGTTAACAAGCCATGATATATAGAACTTGTGCCCACCAGTGAAATAGACCCTGCAAACCCCCAAAGCCCTCCCAGAGCTACCCCACCCGACGGGGTGCTTAGTCTACATCTGCAGGTTGGCCCACCCCAGACTAGGATTCCATTCCTGTTCTTAGATTGAGTGCTGGGCTACTAACCAAAAGGCAGGTGGTTCAATCTCTCCCAGCGGCACCACGGAGGAAAGACCTGGCTATCTGCTTCTGTAAAAATTACAGACAGGAAAACCCTGAGACAATTCTACTCTGTCTTGTGCAGTTTCTATGAGTCAAAAATCGATTTAACAGCTCCTGACAACAACAGATTCAGCATCGAGTCACCTGGTACCTTCTTCATTTCTTTCTGGCCTTTATCTTGGTCCCTAGTTCCAGCTGTGGGTTTGGATACTGGCTCTACAGCCTTCTGTCCTCAGTCTCAACCTCCTCTTTTATAAAATGAGCGTAATAGTAGCCTCCCTCCTGGGCTCTTTGAGCGTTAAATTAGATAGCCGGAGCTCCCAGCTAACCATGTGGACATGGAAGCAGCTCAATGACTGTTAGATCACATCCCCTCACCCCCATCTTGTTTGACTCAGTTGTGCAATGAAATGTGCTTGTTTACAGAGGCCAGATACTCCACAGCTAAGGTGTATGGAGCTACCACCTCACCTCAGCAATACAGGTGAGTGTAGTAACAAAAGCTGTCTCTTGTTGAGTACCCTCAGAGGCCAGACCCCTGCATGCAAGGGCTGTAATCTGCACAGCAACCCTGCAAGGAAGGTTTTGTTGTCTCTGTTTCAGAGATGAGGAAAGCAAAGTGCAGGCCTCTTAAACACCCTGCCAGATCCCACAGCAACTGAGTGGTGGAACCTGGACTGAAATCCAGCTCCAGTTCCTAAGTGGGGTGGACTTTTTCCCCCTACTCCATTCTGTAAGACACCAAGTCACTCAGGACGGGTGGCTGAGGGTGGATGGACCAGGTGAAGAGCACTGATTTGGGAAGCAAAGCACCCAAAATATCCAGGCCTGAGAAGAAAGTCACGACCAGGTGAACACAGAGACCCAAGAGCAGGGGTAGGCAAGCGGCCCAGGGGCCAGAGACCTGCAGAAATGGAAGACAGGTGGGCAGGGACCTGAGCAAACCAGGAACCCCAGGACACAGCCCTCACTGTAGGAGCAGGGTCCATGGGCGCCAGAGAGCTTGGAGGAAAGGGAGCCCCTGTGATTCTCTCTGGACAACACATTTTTTCCAATCTAACAGCAGTAGATAGGAAAAGTTATTCAATCGACACAAACTCAACATGCACACATAACCAGCAGACATTTCCAACCACCCATTTGCCACTGAGTAACTTTGACTCACGACCACCCCATATATGTCAAAGTAGAACTGTGTTCCATAGGGTTTTCAATGGCTAATTTTGGGGAAGTAGATGGCCAGGCCTTTCTTCCAAGATGCTTCTGCATAGACTCAAACCTCCAGACTTTCAGTTAGCAGCTGAGTGCATTAAACACTTGCAGCACCCAGGGACTCCACCCACATTTCAGGGGGCCCCAAATTTCGATCATATTTCCAAGCCAAGCTGTTTCCCCCAGAATCCTGCCAAAGGACCAGGCACTTGGGCAATGTGCAGACTCACCAAGGTCAAAGACACTATTCCAGGTATGAGTTTTACGGTAACCAGATGACACTTGAAGCGGCTCAGAAATCGGGGCGAGAAAAAGTCCCCAGCTATTATTATTTAGTACGGTCTGAGAGGAAGAAAGGACTCTTTGTGGAGCAATGAAAGGGATCCAGATAGAGGTGAGGCCCTGCCCTCCTGAGCAGAAATCATCTTTTCCATCGGCAGTTTCTGCTTTGCACAGCCCCATCTCATTGTTCTGCTGCATTCCGCCGGGGCGAGAAGAATGCATCGCCTTCTCAGTATTTCTACACCGACATGATTGTAGATCTATGCGAGTCATTGTTATTTAGAAATATTTTGACAAATAGTTTCTTCCAAGGTACTACCACTATCCACACACCCTCTCCGCCCTCCAGTTTTGTTGTTTATCTTTTTTTTCTTCCCTCCTGGGAACAGTGTAGTTGTCTAGCACAGCCTGCCTTGTAAGGCCAGAACAACACCTGAAACGCAGTGGTGGGGCCATGCAGAGAGATGACATTGTGTCCACGAGAAGAGCTTAAATCCAGGTGGCCACCAGCACTTACAGATTCCCCAGATAAGACCTGCCGTAGTTACAGGCCCCCATGTTCATTCTCCTCCCCCCTTTCTCCACCCGGCTCCTCTTTGTCTTTCCATCTGTTCCAGTGCTGGAGCTGTGATGGGGAGCTGTTTGGATCTCTTTCTGCCCTAGGGGTCAGGGGACCAGGATATTCAATAAAGACGTTTCTAGGGCTGGTGGGCAGTGGGCAGCCAAAGGCCCATGGGACCTGGAGAGGAGCATTGTTTCGGGGAGCAAAGCCCCCAAAATGTCAAGGCCAGGGCAGCAAGGAATAAAAGAGATGGTCTCAACCCTTAGATAGAGAGACAGCCGCCACTGAGTTGACTCTGACTCATGAAGACCCCGTGTACAACAGAATGAAACGGCGTTCTGCCTGGTCCTGTGTCATCCTCACGATCGCCTGCAGGTTTGAGTCTCTCATTGTGGCTATTGTGCCAGTCCATCTCACCGAGGGTCTCCCTTGCCCTCGTTGGACCTCTACTTCAGCGCAGGTGATGTCCTCCTCCAGCGACTGATCCTTCCTGATGATGTGTCCAAAGCAAGTGAGTTGGACAATGTTCTGTAGTGTTCCATAAGGTTTTTATTGGCTAATTTTCGGAAGTAGGTCACCAGGTCTTTCTTCCTAGTCTGTCTTAGTCAGGAAGCTCTACTGAAACCTGTCTACCAGGGGTGACGTTGATGGTATTTAAAATACCAGTAGCATAGCTTCTAGCATCATAGCAACATGCAAGCCACCACAGTACAACAAACTGACAACTCTTAATGGTATTTATGTTTTAGCTAAAAAGATAAGACAAGCATCTCAACATGTCACTGAGGCTCTGGCCTTGGTATGGAAGACAATGACATCGTAAGAGAAAAGTTGTCAGATTGATGAAAGTGGGAGAGCTGGTGAAACGCACAGCTGCTTCCCAAGGGTGGGGAGAGGGGGTTGTAGCTAGTCTCCAAGATGGCTGCTGTCCATTCTTTCCTTTTCTATGTACACATTATTCCCCCAACAAAAACTGGCATCTGTTCCTTTCCTCTGCTTGAATCTGGCCTTCCCTTAGTGACTGGTTTGACCTATAAAATATAGTGGAAGCGATGTACAGGATTTCTAAGGCAAGATCCTAAGAACCTTGCAGCTTCTGCCTGGGCCTCCTGGGACTCTTGCTCTTGGGGCCCTGAGCTACCATGTAAGAAGACCAACCTCCCTGAGGCTGCCATGCTAGAGTGAGGAAGCCCAAGTGGACTTCCAACCATTCGAGTCATCTCAGCTGCAGCCACAGACATCATGGAGCAGAGCTGAGCCATTCCCCTGTGCCCTGTCCAAATTCCTGACCCACAGAATTATGTGATATGAGAACAACAAATGGTTGTTTTAAAACACCATTTGTTTTGGGTTGTGTGTCATGCACCAATTGATAAACAGAACCAGAGCATGGGTGTGTGTGTGTGTGTAAGTGCCATGTGTTGACCCAGCTTTCCTCTTCGAGACCAACACCCACCGTTTCTTCTCCCCAGCTCTGACCGTCTGTCATGTCTGTCCTAAACCCTAATAACCCCCATCCCAGATTCCCACCCAATCCCGATTCCCATCCAGTGCCCTTCTAAGACCCCAATTTGGGAACTAATTTGCTACACAGGGAAGAACTAGGGTAATCCTGGAAGAAGGGTAGAGATTCCAAGTGGCCCGTCTCTGGATACATCAAAGAAAACTGGCTGGCGTGAGAGGAACTGGCTGCACAGGGAAGTGGGTGAGGCTGTGTGTGCACTGTAGCTGTGATTTTCTCTATGGAAACGACATCTCGAACAGAAGTTCATTCCCCGCCTCCCTCCCAGAACTCCCATCCAACACTTCCAGCCACCCCCAGAATCCCCCTCAGCACATCCAAAACCAGAACCTTCTCTAAACCCATTCCCAAGGCAATTCCCCATTCTCTCCTATTTCCACCAGGGCTGCAGAAGTCACCAGGGCCCATCCAGGTGCGAACAGCCAACCCTCCAGGGTCATAACCTGCACTGCTGGAGCTGGAGCCAGCAAGAGCTTGCCCCAACGGCTGGAGGCCATTTCTGGAGATCCCGAGGTAGGGGCGGGGGTCTCTGGATAGGGGCTGAGGTGAGAAGACTTGTGGCTAAGGACCTGGGCAGGACCTGGCCGAGGATTCCTGCTGGGGAGGCTGGGGGCCTGGGGCCTGGGAGATGTCCACAGGCGGCCAACAGTATCATCTCCAGTCTCTGAATCACTCCGCCCCTTCTCCCTCCACCGTCGCTCCTGGAGCGGCTCTGAGGACACCCTGCACCTTCCTCCTGCCCTGGGCCCTCACATTCTTCTTTCCATTCTTCCTGCCAGGGCTCTGCTCAGATTGTCATCCCCTCATCCCTTGCTCTGGTCTCCCTCTGGTCATCTGCCCCAGCCTCCCTCTCTAGCCCAGTCTTCTACCACCACATATTATTCTTCTAAAACCTCTTTCCATCACAGCATCTACCTGCCCAAAGATCCCCAGTTACTTCCCATGGACCACTGCCCATCAGCCCAATGTGGCCGCAGCGTGGGCTCCTGGCTTCTCGACTCCAGCCTCCCCCGAGAGCCCTGCACCTCCTCTGTGTGGTCCCACCTCTCACCTTTGTCCACACCTTTCCTCTCAAGTTGCCTAACCTAAGCCTGCTGGGGCTTCAAGCCCGCTGTCCAGTATGGTGGCCAGCTGCCATGGATGGTTACTGAGCATCTGAAGTGTGGCTAGTGCCACTGGGAGCTGATTTGGTAATTTAATTCAATTCACATTAATTTAAATTTAAAAATCGATGCTGAATTCAGTTATTGGGAAACTTTTTAAGTATGTTTGAAACAATTTGGCTACGTGAATCTACGTCTTCAGCTGTAAAAATTAATGGAGTCTAAATACAGATCAAGTATACCCAAGGAAATACGTGTGTCTAAATTTAGCACCCAAGTTGAGATGTGCTAAAAATACACACTGAATTTTGAAGACTTAGTACAAAAAAAAAGTAAAATATCTCATTAATTTTTTATTGATTGCATGTTGAAATGGTAATATTTAGGATGTATTTAATTGAATAAAAAATTATTAAAATTAATTTCATCTGTTTTTACTCTTTTAACGTGGCTACTAGAAAATTTTTGTTTTTTACTAGAAAATTTAGATGATATAAAAAAAAAATTTTTTTTAGATGATATATGTGGGTGGAATTATATTTCTATCGGCCAGCACTTTACTAGACCACTGATCTGTTGTTGGGTCCCATTAAGTCGATTCCAACTCATGGCAATGCCCTTTGTTATAGAATAGAACTACTCCATAGGGTTTTCTTGGCTGTAATCTTTACGGAAGCAGATCACCAGGTCTTTTCTTCCTCAGTACCACTGGGTAGGTTCAAACTGCCAACCTTTAGGTTAACAGTCAAGTGCAAACCGTCTGTCCCACCTACAGCCCTTGACTACCGATCTAGCATTTGAATAATTCAGCCCCGCCTTCCCCTCCCCCACATCCTCAGGCTCAATCGCAGGCCCCTATGGGCTTCTATGGCCAATATCTGGTACACTGATCTGATGTACACATGCATGTTTGCAAGCACGTGTGTGTATCCATCTGGTCTTGTGCACACGTATCTACCTACACACACAGGTGCGCAGGTCTGCATCCAGCCCCTCTCCATGTTTTCAGGGCGGGAGCACAGGTGAGGGCCCCCCGTACATGGGTGTGCATGGCGGGGTATCTGAATGGGGGCTCAGTGACCATGGGAGTTGACATGGGGACAGAGCCTCAGGTGGGAAGCCTCAGGCCGGTTGTTCACTCCCAGAGAAGGCTGGAACAGACACTGTTTTCTTGGCAAGTTGATGAGAATGTCATGTAGGACAGAAGCAACAGCCGCCCTGAAATCAAGCCAGATGACAGCTCCCTCTCGCCCCTTGCCGGTGAGGCCCGTCGCTCTCACTGGGGAGGAAATCAGGTTGGTCTGGCACAGTTTGCTCTCCCCAAGGCAACTGCGGTGGCTGCTGTGGAGTGTGTTATGTACTCCTAGGCGGTGTTTAACTGATCATTGGTTTATTCATAAATTTCCTAGGTAGGTGGTCTGCAGAGCTAACAACGCCATGGGAAATCAAGAGGATGTTCCTGCTCCTTTTCTAAAGATAAGAGCCAGCCCACTCATCCAGTCATTCGGTTATTCAGCTGCTATGTACCGAGTGCCTACTGTGTCCCAGGCAGTGCGTGAAATGGAAAGAACCATGGAGCAAGAGTTTGGAAAGTGATTCCATCAGCAGCTCTTCATGTGCTCCTGGGCAAGTCTCTGCCCTCTCTGGACCTCAGTGTCTCTTTGTAAAATGATGGGGTTGGACTAAAAGATCTCAAGGCCCCTTTCAGCTCTGGCACTTCAGGGTTCAGGGTCCATTTCCCTAGCAGGGATTTCTCATCATACCCTTTGGGGAGCTCCTGGACCCTAAGGTTTGAGTGGACAGTATAGTGGGATGAGGGAAACTCAGAAGGACTCCAGGCTCATGGACACCACTGACTCCAATGGGCCGAGAGCTTGATTTACAGGAATAGGGTGACCCTGAAAAATAGAGGGTTCAGCTCAAATGGATATTCTTGGGTTTGATTTTGGGGGACAAGACCCATCAACAGAATCAGAAATTAAGATTTTGGGGGCTGTGGCTTGTGTTTTACAGCCCCTTAGCCTCTGGGGCATGCGGGGTTGCTGGAAGTTCTTTCTTCTTCCTAACCACCTCCACAGCCAGCATGTGTGTTCGGGCAATTCCAGGGCTCCCCTCCCCTGATGGAGTCCCTGGGTGTACAAACGGTTAATGCATGCTGCTACTATCTGAAAAGCTGGAGGTTCGAGTCCACCCAGAGGCACTGAAAATGGAGCACAGTTCTGCTCTGACACACATTGGGCTGCCATGAATTGGAGTCAACTAGATGGGAACTGCTTTTTTTTTTTTTCTCCCTCTTTATACAGAATAAGCTCTTGCCACTCTGCCCTCCTCCCTCTACCTCCTCAGCCTCCCTTTCACCTAGGCCTGCTCTCATTTCTGGGCCTGTTTCTCAGTGCCCTCGGCTGGGAAGCCTACCCTTGGGGCATTGTGGCATCTTACCCAACTGGCTGTCCTGGGCCCCCAGGATTAATTCCAGGTCTTCCTAGAGAACTTTTGCCTCAGTCTGGCTAATTGGTGCAGTGTAATGGGGTTGTGATGATCTGGTTACCAAGGGCTTTAAATTCCTGCCAGGAAAGTCAGACACAACAAAAGCTGCCTCCCATCGCTGCCTGTGTAGCATCCGTCTTCGTAATGAAGGTGCCTGATTGCACTGTCTGGATTGTTAGGTGGGCGACAACAGAGAGCCAGGAATGGGGGGAGAGGCTTTGTCACCAAGCTTGGCTGCTTTGATCTTGCCAGCCAAGAGTAATTTCCTTTTGACTCCTCCTCCAATATTCAAACCCCTGCCAGCAAGCGCTCTGTGATAGATCGAATTGTATCCCCCCAAAATATGTTGAAGCCCTAACCCCCAGTACCTGTGAAAGTGACCCTGTTTGGAAATAGGGTCTTTGAATGTGTAACCAGTTAACATGAGGTCATACTGGAGTGGGGTGAGCCCTAATCCAATATGAATGGTGTCTTTATAAAAGAGAAGAAGAGACAAAGAGACAGAGCGAAGACGACCTCGTGAAGATAGGGCAGAGACTGAACACCAAGGATCGCCTGTTGTCATAAGAAACCAGGAGAGAGGATGGAACAGATTCTCCTCAGAGCCCTCAGAAGGAATCAACATGGCCGACACGCTGGCTTCGGACTCCTAGCCTCAAGAACTGTGGGACAAGCAATTTCTGTTCTTAAAAGTTACCAAATTTGTGGCACTTTGTTATGGTAGCACTAGGAAACTAATAGTTCCACCCAACTCCCAAACCCAAACCACGATGATGATGGGATGTTGGGGGAAAAAGGGAGAGAAGTGGCTCTCTTGCTTTAAATCAATTCAGGAGTGGTAGAAGGTACCATTCATTCATTCAACAAACATTCATTAGGCACTGCTCAGGCTCCTGGCACCATTCCAGGTGCTGAGGCTAGAGATGAACCAGATAACTGCTTTATTATCTTCTTAGAGTGATCCTAGAGCTAGAATTCCATTTACTCTGCAGTATTTATTGAGCAATTACTACATGCCAGATAATTCATCTCTTCAACAACAGGCACTGGGCTCCCACTCTGGGCCAGGCGCTGTACTAGGTTCTGGAGAGAGAGCAGGGAATAAGACAAACTATATTCCTGCCTCTGTATATGCTTCTCATATGCTAATGGGGGAGCAGCAGATGAGAGCTAAATAGGCAAGATGCTTTCAGATAGTGTAAGAACTATAAAGGAAATATGTAGGGTGCTGTGAGAGAGAGCAGTTGGGGGTCTATTCTGGACAGGAGCACTAGGACTTGAAGACTGAGAACAAAGCCAGCAGCCAGGGGCCATGAGTGAGCACAGCAAGTGCAAAGGCACTGGAGCCAGAAAGGGCTCAGCAGGCTTGAGGAACAGAAGAGACCAGCACCTCAGGACTGCAGGACTGAGGGGACAGCAGTACCAAATGGGGCTGGACACAGCCCTGCCCTGCAGTAGGAGGGGGTCAGACAAGTGAACAATCAGAGGAGAGTGGTGAATGCTGTAACAGAGGCGGGAATGTGCAGGAGGCCCTGAACTTGGCCTGGGAGAGGCAACATTGGCACCATGGACCTTGCTCCGGAGACTTCCCTGCCAGGAGTAGAGGCTCTGGAGTGGTGCCAGCTACAGCTGGCTCCAGCTTACAGGGACTCCCCTGCCCTCTACAATGATTTCCCTGCCCAGAAGCTTCTCGTGCCTCTGCTGCTGCTGCAGAAAGCTGCTGGGTGGTAGCAGCTGGAGTTCCCTGGGGTGAGCGGGTTTGGCAGATGTCACTCTGGCTGTGGTGGGTAATATCACCACCATGGCCAGTCCCATCCTTTCATCTCCTCCGTGTCCCTGGAGCTTTTACTCTCATTGAGCCCAGCATCTAGCAAATAGCCCCATTGCTGCCTTTTATCTGGCTGGCTTTCAACTTGAGACACCCTCTCCATGGGCTTGCCTGGTAACAGCACCAGGACTATTTGGAACCACGGCCCTCAGAGTGGGCTAAACCAGACCTTGTTTGAGTAATAATAATGATGTAATAATAACTGTAATATCAGCTCCTCCTTTATCAGGGGTCTGAGTGTGCCAGGCACTGTGCTAAACACTTCACATGTACCATTTCAGGCAGTTGTCACTACCACCTTATAAGGCAGGTGTTGGTATCACTATTTTAGAAGTGAGGAAACTGAGGCTCAGACAGGTTAAGTAGCTTGGCCAAGATTGCACAGCAAGTAAGTGCTGGAACTAATATCAGACCTGAAAACTATGAATTCCACAGCTCTTTCCTCTGTATACCAGTGATTCCCGTCTCCAAGCTGGCTACATCGGAATCGCCAATTTATTGATTCTTAATTAAGATTTCTGGTTCCTCATCCTCAAATATTCCAGTTGTCTAGGTTTAGGGTGGTACCCGGGAATCTGTTTTTTCTTTTTTTCTCCTATTTTAACAGGCTTCTTCAGGGGATTTGGGTATAGGGCCAGGTGTATTCAGACACACCTCCTATAGGTACACAGGTATCATCTCAAGTAGAAGGCAGAGAGAAGAGGTAAGGATAAGAAGAGTTCTTCCTAAAGTGCTCAGCTGAAGGCTGACTCCCTGGCCCCCCTCACCTGAGTCAAGCACCAGAAGCTGAACCCCGATTTCCCCCGTTCTCCAGAACTCCTCTTTCTGTTGCAGTGGAGAATAGCAAGGAAACACAGTTGAGAATGGACTGAGTGAAGGGCATTCAGGGAACGAAGAAGGGGCTTGGGGTCAATGTCTACAGATGAAAGGCTGGGAGAAGGTGGGTTAGGTGAGCTCTGGTCTAAGTGTCCCTGAATTAAAATCCCCTAGAACCACTTTTAGAACCACAGTGATCCACAGTGATCCTAGACTAGCAGCAACGTTTTGGGATTCCTTGCTATGCGCCAGCCACACAGCTGCCAGGTGTGCAGGGAAGACCTTTAGAGTCAGGTAGGGGTGTGTGGGACACACAGAATGTCACCTGGAGCTGGTGCAGATGTCCAAGCTGAGGCACGACCGGTGGAAGCAGCGTTTGCTCCAACCAGAGTGGATTGTGGAGGGAAGGGAGTGGCAGGGACCAAGTCTGGGGACTTCACTTTACCTTTCTGACCCCTGGGCCTTCCTCAAGCCCACTCACCCGCCCCGGGCGCCTCCCACACCGCCTTCCTCCAGAGCATCCGATTGCCAGAGAAGAAACCTTCCTACCAAGCCATTTGCTGCCGAGGTCCCTGGCTCCACATGCGTCCATTCTCATTTTTCTTTTTAAAAAAATTAGAATGAAGTTTTATTAAAAGAAAAATCAATGCACATGGCATAACCTGCAGCAGATAAATCAGAGAAGCTTGTGTTCCACAGCCTCGGTGCCCAATTGCAAGGATTCCCCAGCATCCCTTCCACAGCCTCTGCCAGAGAGTTTCTGTCCTGGGTTCTTGGGGAGCTGCTTCTGGGTGGCTACTCCGGCCAGCAGCTTTGCTCAGCTCCCCCCCACCCGACCTTACTTTGTTCCGCATCCTGGCTGCCTGCCCAGCCACCTGAAGGCTCGCTTCTGCCCCTCAGCCTCGGTAACTGGCTTCTGCAGAGGTCCAGCCCACCATATCCTTCAATACCTACTCCAATGTCACTTCCTCCAAGAAGCAGACACATTGGAGTCAACATCCTTGGGTATCTACCACCTCTTGTGTGACCTTGGGCCCACTGCATAACCTCTCTGAGCCTCGAGTTCCTCATGTGTAAAAATGTGGATAATGACCCCACTTACACAGCACTATTTGGCCAAGGAGATTAGCTAGTGTGTGTAAGAGCCCCTGGCATGTTCTCAACTCACAGTAGGTGCCCAGTAATACTTGGTTCCCTTCCCCGCCCTGTCTTGTTCACCCTGTCCCTGCTCCTTTGTGCAGCTTCTCCGGGCACAGGGAGTCTGTCCTTGGGACAGAACAGCCTACCCTTTCCTCTCTGCTTGGTGCGTGCAGTGTGGTGGGCCTCAGGGATTGTCCTTATGTGTTTAGAGTCTCCTCTGGAGCGACGGGGTGGGAATTCTGTCTGTAATGAGCACTCAGCGCACGCAAACAGGAGGTAGGGACAGAAAGGCAGAGGACTGGGGAGGGAGAAGGGAAGGGAATGGGAAGAATAAGGAATAAAGGGAGGAGAAAGAAAGGAAGTGGAGTTCAGGAGGGTGGGAAGGAAAGAATCCTTTATCAGCAGTAGACACCTTGTGAATTCCTTGATGACTGGTAGAGTAGGGACTCGAAGTACTTTGGATGGATGGATGGATGGATGGATGGATGGATGGATGGATGGATGGATGGATGGATGGATGGATGGATGGATGGATGGATGGACGGGTGGGTGGATGGGTGGGTAGATGGATATATGGTTGGATGATAAGAAGGAGGGAAGATAAGGAGGAGGAGGAGGAAGGGAGAGAGGAAGGAAGGAAGAAGATGGAGTTAGTCTGTGTTCCCATGGCCTGGGCTTCCCTTTCTGTCCGGCTCTGCTCTCCCAGGAGGTGGGAAGTGGGATTTCCAGCTAAGAGCCCTTGGCTCCGGAGGCTCTGTGGGGCCCAGGAGAATTAGAAATGCCCACCCTGGCTAGATCTGGTGCAGGGCAGGCGCAGCGGAGGCAGGCCGTCCTGACTCTGGCAGGCCTGAGTGGTACCCTGGCTGCTGGTGGGTGAATTTGCCTCCTCACTCCCTTTCCTGCCCAGCCCCTGGCTCTCCCCCTCTGGGACCTCCCTGGGGACAGCCCTGTTCAGTACGCACTGGCCTCCTGCTGGCTGCTGCTGGAGATTGCTGGGCTAGTAAAGGCCTGCCTGGGTAGATGGACGTCAGCTGCGGGAGGGGGAGGGCTGACTGGACTTCCAGAGTTCTGTGACCAGGTGTGTTGTAAAGGTGTGGGACAACAGCCATATGTTTCTGGAGGAGCAGGTATCAGATGCTGTGGTTCCCTGCCCCTGTGGCCTCCACTGTGATAACTCGGAGGTGTGTGCTCTATCCTGGCTCCTCAGTCCCCAGTGGGACTAAGCTCCTCTCACCCACAGTGGTATCATGCTTAATAATACACACTTGATTGGCTTCCTCCCCTTCTTTGTCTCACTTCTCCACTCCTTTCCTGGGGCTTCCTGGATCACCTCCCCAATAAATTACCTGCTCCTGAATCCTTGTCCCAGGGCCTGCTTCTGGGGAAACCCAACCTAGGACACAGTGTAAACCCACCATACAGCATCAAAATTATAAATGCACATGTTCTCTGACCAGAGGTTTCACGTCTGGGAATGGATCCTATAGATATACCCTCATCTATTCCAAATGAGCTGTGTACAAGGTCATTTACCGCAGCAGGGCTTATAAGAGCCAAACAGTGGAAACACCTAAATGCCCACATGAGGGAACAAGTTCAATACACCACGATTCATCCAGGCCGTGGAATATCATGCAGCTGGGCAAAACAGAATGAAGAAGGGCACTCTTTGTGGACTGATTTAGAACAATCTCTAAGATAAATGAAGCCGAAAAAAGCCCGGCACAGAACAGCGTGTTTGCATAAAACAGAAAGAATATGCAGCCATAATTGCTTGTTTATTCAAAGAGACCATCTCCAGGAGGGTACTGAGAGACTGATAGTCTCGGAGCTCTGGAGAGGGGAATTAGGCAGCTGGGAGAGGAGAGGGGAGGGAGATTTCCATGACAAAGTCTGTGCACCTTTTGATTTTTGCATCATGTGCAAGTTCTGTGCTCCCTATTCAAATATACACACCACTTAAAAACAAGTTTAAGGAATAACCATACACCTGGGTGCTTGATAGCAGAATTTTGCTATAATGATCAATCCAATTTTAGCTTGTCTCAGGGAAAGTTGAACCTGTGGCCCACTGGAGTTTGACCTTCCTTTTCTCAGCATTCCCATAAAGTGGTTTCTAAATAAGGAAAGTAGGCCTGAGTCCAGCCTTCCCCCAAGATGCTAAGAGTCCAAGGTGTCCTTCCCCTACCCCTTACCTGAGACACCAGCAGCTTCCTAAATCTTCCTGACAGGAACCTGTTTCCCCAGAGGCTGCAGCCCTTCCTTTATTGAGCTATTTGAAATGCAGACTGTTAGCCCTGGTGGCGAAATAGTTAAGCAATCAATAGTTAAGTGATCGGCTGCTAACTGAAAGTTTGGCTGTTTGAATCCACCCAACGGCTTCTTGGGAGAAAGACCTGGAAATCTGCTTCCATAAACATTACAGCCAAGAAAACCCTATGGGGCAGTTTTACTCTGTGATATGGGGTCACTATGAGTTGGAATCGACTTGACAGCACCTAACAACGACATCTTTGGAGAGAATGGGAAGACGGAGGAGGCTACATGAAACGACCTCTCCATGTGAGCTACTTGTGGGTGGGCACTGGGTTCGATTCCTCTATTCCAGAGGCCTGGTGCAGCACCTGGCACATTGGTTGGATGGGTAGATGAATCATGGAAGGTGGCTGGCTGGCTGGCTGGCTGGCTGGATATCTTTCCCCCAGAATTCCAAGCCTGGAAGACCTCTCCTTCAGCTCCTGGGCCCCTAGGTCAGTGAGCACTGATGAGCAGAGCTCTGGAGTTGGACACATTTGGCTTCAAATCCCAGCTCTGCCCTCTTTACTGGTCATGTGACCTTAGGCAATCTTTTCCTCCAGCCTCAGTCTCTCCGTCTATGCAATAAGCACAGAGACCCCTCTACAGAGGATTAAATAAGATGCTGCCAAGGTACCTCACACTGTGCCTGGCTTACAGTGGACTCTGTGGGGTGTTCATCCTCCTTTCCTCCTTTTAGCAGAAGACCAGAAATTGTCCCCTCTTCGCCTCCATCACCCTCTTATCGAGGAGGTCTTCTTTTTGTCTAACTGAAAGCCCTCCTGCCATAACCCAAGCCTGTGGCTTCCTGCGCTATTGTCCATGAGCAGGAGAGACAGCTGTCAGCGTGGTCCCTGCAGGAAACTTTTCTAGGTCTGAAGGCTCAAAGAAAGTTAGGGTTGAGTCTTGTCAGCTGTGACCCAGCAGCCAAAGCCCCTCCTGCTCTGCCTGCAGTCCAGCCTTCATCCCTATTATCCCCTGGGCTCCCTCCTGGGCTCAGGAACTCTGGGTACAAGGTCAGCAGTGAATTATCAGGGTCCCGGGGCACAGTTCCGGCTCCTTCTCCACTCGGCCCCTCCCCCTCCATCCAAAGAGCCAGGAAATAGCTCAGATTCCGACGACAAAGAGATGGAGCCCCAGGCACAGCAGCATCTGACAAGTTGCATTTTGCAATAAATCTCCGCAATTAGATGGTGCAAACAGCGCTGCTGTCACTTCCCTGATATAGGGCAGGGAATTAGCTAAACGTCCTTGGCAACCGAGTCTTGCACTAAAAATAGTTGGCTTGTGAGTTTACCTTTCCCTCCTCAGCATCAAGTCTCTGCTGGTGCCAGGGACGGAATGAACCTAGAGTCCAGGTCCTGCCCTGGTGCTGGGGCAGGGCTGCAAGGGTTAAGCCAGCAGTAACTATTGCAGCAGCCAAGGAGTTATCCCTGCAGGGTGGACAGGGGCAGGGGTGAAGGCATTCAATGGGGGAGGGCAGCCAGGCTGAGCTCTTTTATTTTGAGTGTGGAGGCTTTTTGAATAGGTAGCCACCTTCTTAGAGGACTCCCAGGTCTGCCTCCAAAAATACTACCTCTCTTCAGCACCCACTCACACCCCTGCCCACCCAATAGCAGCACAGAGATGCCCGAAGTTCTACCATTAGGGAGCATAACACACTAGATGGGGTTCTAACCCACTGTGTCACCTTGGGTGGATCTGAGTTTCAATTTCCTCATCAATGAAAGGGGGGACTCAATGGGTTGATCTGTTTATGTCTTGGATTCTCAGAATAGTCATATTTTCAAGTATTCTGTCTCGAATGTCCTCACAGATTTCAATGTCCCTGAAATGCCAATATGTCAGTGTGTAAACCACCTCAGACTGTCGGGCAGCACAGACAGAGCAACAATCCATTCTCAGACTCTGTGTGCTAATTTTTCCTCTGGAAAAAAGGTCATTTAAATGTTACCTTTAAAGTCCTGTCCAACCCTAAAAATTCCAGAATTCCTCTGCCCTAGAGCCACTTGCCAACAGTAAAACACCAACCATCCCTATAAAACCAGTAGTTCACAAAGTCTTATCAGTCAGTCACATCTTAGTTTAAAGTCTTTTCCTGGGGGAGGGAGAGGAGCATGGAGTCTTGGGGTCCCTCATGGGGTCGTTAAGAGATTGAAAGCCTTCCTTTGCTCCCCACTATCCCTACGGGAAACCCACCCCCTTAAGGAAACCAACAGCTTCCACTAGCTCTGGCCCCAGCCCATCTTTCCATCCTCAGAGCCTCCCAGTTATTCTCTGTCTCATCCCCTTCTCTTCCCTTCTCGTTTTTCTATTCCTGCCACTGTTACAGGGCAAGGCTTCCCAGCTCGGGGCTAAGCCCTGCCTAGGTTGTCACCTTCTTCTGACCGAGAATGACCAGGAGAGGCTCAGAGGTTCTACACAAGCAAAGGTTTATTAGGGACAGAAAGAAAGAAAAAGGCTCATGAGGGAGAGAAGGAGAGGGGTTTCCACCTACACTAGCCTCTGGTTTCTCACCGAACAAACGATTTCCTAGGGCTTTTTGATAAGAGTTCTTAGGCAGGAAAAAGGTATTATCTTTATTCATTAGATGGGTGGAGATTTCCAGGAGAAGGGGAGGGATTATGAAAATCAAATGCACTCACAGTTAGAATTCAAGATGGACTTCCTCACAGAGGTTGCTGGAACCAAGAAGGAGTCTGTCACAAAGGCTGTCGGGATGTCGAAAAAGACTTATTCTGGGATATTGTGCATGCGTGATGCCTCTGGATCTTGGTTCAAGCCCTGACGAGGGGTCCCTGTTCATGTTTGTCTCATGTGGAAGGTCATTCATAGGCCATGTTGATCTTCGCTGTTTACGCTCTATACCTGGTGAGGCCTTGAAAAACACCTCAGGAGAATTATCAGTAATTTATAGCTGGTCAAGCACACAGAGCTTTGAAACGTAGCCCTTATTTAATTCAGCCAGTCCGATCTCTTCCCTATCTCACCACCATACTTCTCTGTTGGTGGAAACCCTACTCATCTTTTTTATTTTTTTACTTGTTGTTTTCTGTTTTCCTTTTTAAAATAAATTTTATTGTGCTTTAGGTGAAAATTTACAGTGCAAATTAGTTTCTCATTCAAAAATTTATACACAAATTGTTTTGTGACATTGGTTGCAATCCCAGCAACGTGTCAGCACTCTCCCCCTTTCCCTTTACACCTCAGGTTCCCTGTATCCATTTGTCCAGTTTTCCTGTCCCTTTCTGCCTTCTTGTCTTTGCTTTGGGGCAGGTGTTGCCCATCTGGTCTCATTACTTAATTGAACTAAGAAGCATGTTCCTCACGTGTATTAGTGTTTGTTTTATAAACCAAAAACCAAAACCCATTGCCATCAAGTCAATTCCGACCATATAGGACAGAGTAGAACCGCCCCATAGAGTTTCCAAGGAGCAGCTGGTGGATTCGAACTGCCAACTTTTTTGGTTAGCAGCCACTACGCCACCAGGGTTTCCATTTTGTTTTATAGGCCTGTGTAATCTTCGGCTGAAATGTGAACTTCAGGAGTGGTTCAGTTCTGAGTTAGCAGAGTGTCCGGGGGCCATAGCCTCAGGAGTTCCTCTAGTCTCTGTCAGGCCGGTAAGCCTTGTCTTTTTTTATGACTTTGAATTTTGTTCTACATTTTTTTCCCACTCTGTAATCCCTGTCAGAGCCCTGGATAGTGGTAGCCGGGCACCATCTAGTTCTTCTGGGCTCAGGCTGGTACCTACTCATCTTTAATGGTACAAATGCCATCGTCTCTTTGTTGAAGGCATCTCCTACCTCCATGGCCCTAATGAGTCCCTCAGGGTCCCCTTCTAACAACATTTGGAGCCACGTCATGTTAGAGCCAGAAGAGCCCTTAGGGACCATCTACATCAGTTGTTCCCCCCAAAATTTTGACTGTGACCCATGATAAGAAATACATATTGTGACCCAGCACATGTACACACACACGAACACATGCATGTGCTTGCACATGCATACACACATATACACAGGTACGTACTTGTCATAGATTGAACTGTGTCCCCCCAAAATGTGTGTTAACTTGGTTAGGCTGTGATTCTCAGTACTGTGTTGTTGTCCTCCATTTTGTGATTATAATTTTATGTTAAGTAGGATTGGGGTGGGATTGTAATACCCTTACTAAGGTCACATCCCCGATCCAATGTAAAGGGAGTTTCCCTGGGAGGTGGCCTGTACCACCTTTTACCTTACAAGAGATTAAAGGAAAGGGAAGCAAGCAGTGAGGGGGGTACCATGTACCACCAAGAAAGCAGCACGAGGAGCAGAGCTCATCCTTTGGACCCAGAGTCCCTGTGCGAAGAAGCTTCTAGTCCAGGGGAAGACTGATGAGAAGAACCTTCCTTCAGAGCTGACAGAGAGAGAAAGCCTTCCCCTAGAGGCAATGCTTTGAATTTGGACTTCTGTGAGAAAATAAGTTTCTCTTTGTTAAAGCCATCCACTTGCGGTATTTCTGTTATACCAGCACTAGATGACTAAGACAATACTGTACACACTCAAACACACATATACATGCTTGGAACACACATATACACATGCATGCAAATATACACAGAGATACATAGTACACACATGGACACAAACACATGAATACACAATACATACATGCACATATGTGTACATGCTCAAATACACAAGCACATATACACATACATCGACTTGAAGGCACTGGGTGGGTTATGCAATACATGTGCGAATATACACACATACCCACAACTGAAAGAAAGTTTCTTAATGTAATACTTACCGTTACTGTGTGCAATGCTCTGATATGGTCACTGCTTTTTCTTTCCTTTTGTGTGTGTGTGTGCTGGCTCCAACTCACTCAATTGATTTCACCATCTTCCAATTGGTTGTAACCTGCAGTTTGGAAAATACTGATTTAGTTCAACCCCTTATTTTACTCATGCAAGTACCAAGACTCAGAGAGAGGAAAGGACTGGCCCAAGGTCACGCAGCTGGCTGGTGGCAAGACCCAGACCAGACTTTAGTTCTGTTAGCTCCACAGCGGTGGCCTCCCCTCTCTTACACAGAGCTGTCTACACCTTGGCTGCTTCTGCTAGGTTATTGCTTCCTGAAGGAGAGGGCTTGTCCCTAGCTCCCGTGTCTCCAGGTCCCCAGGTGAGTGCCTTTACCACAGTAGAAGCCCAAGAAAAAATGGCTCCCTGGCACTGAGTGAATAATAATGAGAAAGTGTTTGGAGTCAGTGACTGCCCTGCAAGTGAGGGATTCGATAAATGCGGCTGCCAGCCTGGAGACAGATCAGTTTTGACTCATTAGTGGGGCTGGGTTTTCCCAGGGCTGAGAAATTCTGAAATTCTCGCCTGTGGAGCAGAAATCCTGTTGCTGGTGGAGGGGGAGGGAGACAGGAGGCAAGGAGAGGGGAAGATGAGAGAAAGGTAGGAAACCACCAGGGGTGGAGGGGATGTTGGGAAGGAAGGTGAGCAGGGGGTGCAGTGATGAGGGTGGGTGTCAGGTGTAAGCAGGGGCTGAGGCTCATTGAAAATCCAAACAAGCTCCAAAGAGGAGGTAAACAGTCTCCTTCCATCTCCTCCTGTCTTTCTCTGAGAAGTGGCAGGGGAGGTCGGAGAGGGGAGGCACTGATGTTCTGAGGGAGATATGAGAGACGGCAGAGGCGCAGAAACGAGCAATTTCGACACAGCTCTGTGGAGTTAATATTGGAAGTGGTGCTGCTTAGGGGCCACCATGGAGCCACTTGAGGCCTCTGGCAGACCCCTCCCCACCACTGCCACTCCCACTCCCACTCCACCCCCTAGAGCTCAGGGAACCTGGCCTGGCTAAGCCATATCTCAGGGAGGGGGCCAATGGCTTGTCTACCCACGGGGGGACCCCCCATCCTAAGTTCCTGGGTTTGTGGGAAATTAGACCTACAGGGCTGGACAGCTGCAATGGACAAGTGCTCATTAATTAACAAGGTAAGACAAGCAGCTACTGCTGTCTCCTCTGCACCCGGTGTGTGTGTGGGGGGGGCGGGGGTTGGCACATATGCAGTGTGTACAAAAGAAGACAAGGTGGCCTGGTGGGGGCAGAGGGCTGACCGCTGGTTAAGTTAATCATTCATTCCACAAGTACCGTGTTTTTACGCAAATAATGCGAACGTTATACATTTTTTGCCAACTGTGCAACCCCTTTGTGCACTGTTTTCCTAGGCTCCCTATGCACGTTATATACATGGGCGCATTATTTACGTGGGCACGTTCGCAAAAATACGGTATCTACTGAGGTCCCACCATGTGATGGGTCCAGGGCTGGGTGCCGCAGTGTTGCTATGAACAAGACACGGGGTATAATATGCAGCAGAGACAGCAGACTTTGGACAAGGGTATTTTGAGTGGTAAAGAAGTCCACAGAGCTAATCTAGCCTGGTTAAGGTGAGATTTCCAAAGATTAAGTGGAGGGGTCTAGAATCCAGGTAAGGAGTTGGGATATGATGGATATCCTGGTGAGCCCCTCGTGTCTAAGGTTTGGTGGGGTCTCCTCTGCCTTGTGTGTGGGTCTCGGCTTTGCATCATTGGGAGCTCTGTTGTCTCAGCTGCCTCCAATGGGCTCTAGCTCAGTGGGGCTGACTCATAATAAACAAACCTCCCAGAGACTGAGTCATACATCAAAATGCCAATTTGCTTTTCTGTAATAGGAGTATATTTGGCAAGCTAAGCCTCCTAGGCAGTTTGATTTAGGACTGAAAAACCAGGGTGTGAGTCTCAATGCCACATTACACTAGTTAAGAAACTCTGAGCAAATCTTTAATCCCCTGTGAGTTTCGGTTTCCACATCTAAAAACAGGGATAATATGGCTACTTCACAGGGTTGTGCGAAGGATTAAATGAGCTGTTGCTTGTGAAAGTGCTTTGTTTTTCTATCAGAACTATGCAAGTAAGTCATTTCTTAAATTTGTATCTATTTTTTTAATAGGCAATAAATGTACATGGTATAAAATTCCCAAGGTACGAATGGATCTAAGATGACAAGTGAGCCTTCTTTCCACTCCCCACCCCGTGCACTGGCTTCCCAATTCCTCTCCTTGGAGGCACTCACCATTTTCAAGTTCTTGTGTAGGACTCCCCCCCTCCCCAAAAAAGGGTTATTTTATATTATAAAAAGTAATTGGTGTTTTTTTTTTTTTTTTCTGGTTTTCTAACTCCAGGTCTTTGCACATTTCAGTATAATACTTTGTCTTCTTGAGCTTGCATATATATTGTTTTAATTTTTATTGTGCTTTAAGTGAAAGATTACAAATCAAGTCAGTCTCTCACACAAAAACTTATATACACCTTGCTACTTACTCCCAATTACTCTCCCCTTAATGAGACAGTCTGCTCCCTCTCTCCACTCTCTCTTTTCATGTCCATTTCCCCAGCTTCTAAGCTCCTCTACCCTCTCATTTCCCCTCCAGGGAGGAGATACCAACATAGTCTCTAGTGTCCACCTGATCCAAAAAGCTCACTCCTCAGCAGTATCCCTCTCCAACCCATTGTCCAGTCCAATCCCTGTCTGAAGAGTTGGCTTTGGGAATGGTTCCTGTCCTGGGCCAACCGAAAGTCTGGGGGCCATGACCACCCAGGTCCTGCTAGTCTCAGTCAGACCATTAAGTCTGGTCTTTTTACAAGAATTCAGGGTCTGCATCCTACTGCTCTCCTGCTCCCTCAGGGGTTCTCTGTTTTGTGTTCCCTGTCAGGGCAGTCATCTGTTGTAGCCGGGCACCATCTAGCTCTTCTGGTCTCAGGCTGATGTAGTCTCTGGTTTATGTGGCCCTTTCTGTCTCTTGGGGTCATAATTACCTTGTGTCCTTGGTGTTCTTCATTCTCCTTTGATCCAGGTGGGTTGAGACCAATTAATGCATCTTAGATGGCCACTTGCTAGCGTTTAAGACCCCAAGTGCCCCTCTCCAAGGTGGGATGCAGAATGTTTTCTTAATAGATTTTATTATGCCAATTGACTAAGATGTACCCTGAAACCGTGGTCCCCAAACTCCTGCCCCTGCTACGTTGGCCTTCAAAACATTCAGTTTATTCAGGAAACTTCTTGGCTTTTGGTTTAGTCCAATTGTGCTGACCTTGCCTGTCTTGTGTGTTGTCTTTCCCATCACCTAAAGTAGTTCTTATCTACTATTTTTTTTTTTTTAGTGAATATCCGTCTCCCACCCTTCCTCCCTCCCCCCTCTTGTAACCATCAAAGAGTATTTTCTTCTCTGTTTAAACTGTTTGTTGAGTTCTTATAATAGTTGTCTTATACAATAGTTGTCCTTTTGCATCTGACTAATTTCACTCAGCATAATGCCTTCCAGATTCCTCCATGTTGTGAAATGTTCCACAGATTCCTCACTGTTCTTTATAGATGAGTAGTATTCCATTGTGTGAATATACCATAATTTATTTATCCATTCATCCGTTGATGGACACCTTGGTTGCTTCCATCTTTTTGCTATTGTAAACAGTGCTACAATGAACATGGGTGTCATATATCTGTTCGTGTAAAGGCTCTTATTTTTCTAGGATATATTCCAAGGAGTGGGATTACTGGATCGTATGGTAGTTCTATTTCTAGCTTTTTAAGGAAGTGCCAAATCAATTTCCAAAGTGGTTGTACCATTTTACATTCCCACCAGCAGTGTGTAAGTGTTCCAATCTCTCCACAGCCTCTCCAACATTTATTGTTTTGTGTTTTTTGGATTAACGCCAGCCTTGTTGGAGTGAGATGGAATCTTTTTAGTTTTGATTTGCATTTCCCTAATGCCTATTGATCGTGAGCACTTCCTCTTAGCTACCTGAATGTCTTCTTTAGTGAAGTGTCTGTTCATGTCTTTTGCCCATTTTTTAATTAGATTATTTGTCTTTTTGCAGTTTCATATAGATTTTAGAGATCAGGTGCTGATCGGAAATGTCATAGCTAAAAACTTTTTCTCAGTCCGTAGGTAATCTTTTTACTCTTTTGGTGAAGTCTTTGGATGAGCAGTAATTGCTGTTTTTAAAACTCAAAAGAGAGCTAAAAAGAATACAATGGACACTCTGTATTTCTTCCTCCTTAGTCTCCCAAATCCATGCCCCCCAGGTAACTGTGGTCAATAGTCTCCCATGTTCCTTTAAAGAATAATTGTTCTTGCTGATTCCAGAGGCACCTTTCAGGGGAGGGTCTGCTCAGGAGGCCAGGTTACAAATGAGAACATGTAGAATCTGTCAGGAAGTGGGCAGAGGCAGTGAGAAGTTCTCAGGAGACATTTCTATCAAGGTGGAGCCATGGAATGAATTGCCTTTCTTCACTCCAGGGAAGTTTATCATCCACCCACCCATCCAGCCCGGCCTTACTGACCGGGCCCTCTGCTAGGTGCCGCTGGGAATACAAAGATGAACAAGCGAGGCACACTCTCTTCTCTTGCATCATGTGCATGTGAGACAAGGACTCAGATCCATGGATTAGCCAAGTTTAACTCTGGAAGGGACATGAGAGATCCTCTAACTTACCATTCACAACTACTACCATTTTGCAGAACAGGAAGCTGAGATCCATAGAGAAGACGTGACTTGGCCAAGGTCACACAGCAAGGGAATGGCTGGGGCATGCTAGAAGATAGGTTTCAGGGCACAATTCTAATCTAAAGGTGGGAACTGATGCTCAAGAGAGGCTGACCTGGAGTGCCAAGGCGGTCCAGGAGAGAGAGTCTGCCTGTCCTAGAGACAGGGACAAACACTCTGAACAAACAGTGAACAAACAGCGGAACTGGAGGAAAAGCACCAAGGCAGGGAGATGGGGGTTGTCCAGGATTTCTTCTGGCTCAGGCCGGAGTGTTTGCAGGAGAGGGCCCAGAAGCCAGACTGGGAAGGTAGGTTGGGGAGGATATTTGTGACCAGCCAGTGGGGTTCCCCCTAGGGAGTTCAGCAGCCAGAGGCCCAGGGCACCAGTGACACCTAACTTCAGAGAGCCCCTTCCCCATGGAGCCTGTGTTGACGTACCTCCTGGAGCTGTGCAGACACAGCTATACAGACACAGCAGAGCCTTGCCTTGGCTGCTTTTCTTTCTGGACTCTTCCACCTCCTGCCTACCTTTGCCCCCTAACAACATCCTTCCAGTGAGGTTTGGGAGACCCTCAGGTCTCCTCCGTGGTACCCACCAGCCACACCTCTAGCTGGATTCCCTCCACAGGGGATTGTGTCCACTTTTTTGGGGTTGACTCACTTCCTGCCTTCACCTCTTGCACTTTCAGTCTGGTCAGGCCCCATGGGGAGGCCTCCCCAGCCCTCCAGCTCACCGGAGTCATGTTCAAGAAAGCCTCACTGTGCACTCATGTTTGCAAACTATGCTCCCAAGCAGCCTGGTCTTTGCAGGAGATGGATGGCCACTTGAATCCGTATAATTAAGGAGGGTTTATTAAAGGGACTGTTTATAATGACATGCACTGGGTGAGAAAACCACAGGGACCTTGCTGCATCCTGAGGCTTGTGCGGAACCAGCTGTTACCATCCTTAGGTCCAAAGGGAGGAAGAGGTTATTAGCACCCTGGAGGAGACAGTTGTGGAGAGACACTGCCACAAGAGCAGCGGGGGCCTTCAGTCAAAGGACACAGCCAGTCCATGACCACCCCACAGGGAGAGAGCTTGTGAAATAAATACCCGACCTCTCTCTCCTCCCTCCCCATGATCTACTGCTGGGGCTTCCTACTGGCTGAACCTAACTGGAAGTCGGAAGGTGAGGAAGCCCATTGATGTAGCTCATACAGGTTGGCTCTGGAGCACACAGCAGGTGGGGAAGGGTAGAGGGTGGATTTGGAGGGACAAATGGAAGAAGCCCTCAGCCACCTTGACCTTTGTCACTCACTGCTGACCATTCTCCCTTGTGCCCTCACAGAGTCCTACCAGGCTCTATTTCCAGCTAATGGACTTCCCACCTCAGTCTCACAGGGAATATCCCTTCTTCCCTCCTTGCTCTGCCCCATGACTCGGTAGCCCTCTGTGGTCCTTTCCACCTGGCTTGTAGGTGGGACCCAATAACTTCAGCCTTTACTGCCCTTTGCCCTGACCACTTGGGCATGGGAACATTTGACCAGCCCTGGTCTTAGGAATGGGTAAGAATGAGGCCTTCCTCTTGGAATGAGCTCTGCTGTGTGGCCAGTGGCTGAGCCTTGGTCAGCAGGCGTGCCTAAGAGGGGCTGGCCCCCATCCAGCTGAGCCACTGGTGACTGGCCAGATGGTGGCCAGGCAGCAAAGCCAAGGCTGGTTTTGCACCACAGGACTTGCTTTAGAAATAGAGAATAGATGACCCAAGGGAGGCACCACACCTACAGCCACCTCATGACATGGTGGACTGCACAGCCCCCATCCTGGCTATGTCTTTCTGGACTTAGGCCTCAGGCCCACTGAGTCTTGTAGGGTCTGTGGGGCGACAGCTATGTTTGAGGAAGGCAGTGGGAGGATGGGGCTGAGAGTCGGCAAACTGCACTCTGCACAGCTCTGCCCCCAACATGCCTGGTCTTGGGAAAATTCCTTCATCTTCTGGGCAGAACCCTTTTCCCAAAATGAGACCTTCCAGAGAGAACTTCAACGTATAAAACTGGTGAAACAAAAGTGGGTCCTCAGAGCCCCTTCTCGGCCTCACCCTCACCTCTTTCTCCCCCCACTCTACCTCCAACATCAGTCTCTGAAGCATCTCTTTGGAATCCTGGGGTTCTACCAAAAAGAGTTTGGAAACCCTGGTCTATATGTTCCCTGAACGGTCCCAGGCAGTGGTTAAGA
Source organism: Loxodonta africana (assembly GCF_030014295.1). Lineage (NCBI taxonomy): Eukaryota > Metazoa > Chordata > Mammalia > Proboscidea > Elephantidae > Loxodonta > Loxodonta africana. The sequence continues at coordinate 30,724,940 of NC_087359.1, read as the reverse complement.
GCTACGGATGCTAACCAAAAGGTTGGCAGTTCGAATCCACCAGCCACTCCTTGGAAATCCTATTGCAGCCGTTCTACCCTGTCCTGTAGGGTCGCTATGAGCTGGAATCGACTCAATGGCAACAGACTTGGTTTTTTTTTTTTTTAATTACAAAAATAGATGAAATGTCATTATAAACTCACATGTACCCACCAGTCAGGTACAACAATTAACAACTCATGGCCAACTTTGTTTCATCAGTACTCCCGCCACTTCCTCCCATCACGGTTATTCCAAAGTAAAACCCAGACATGTCATTTCATCTGTAAATATTTCAGTTTGTATCTCTAAAAGATAAGGACTCATTTTTAAAAACATAACCACAATGCCATTACCATACTTTTAATAATTAACAGCCATTCCTTAAATCACCGACTATCTAATCAGTGTTCATATTTCTGATTGCCCATATATAGGTCATTTTTTTTTTTTTAAACTTGTTTGTTGGAATCAGTCTCTAAACGAGGTCCACACAGTGCTTGACATGTCCCTTCGGTCTCTCTTTCTCTTGTCTGGTGAACCATCAGTGACCAGTGAAGGTCAGGGTGGCCAGTTTGCATGGGCTTCTCTGGGGGCAGGGAAGACACTCACGAGGGTCTGGAGAAGAAGCCTGTCCTCTCTGAGCCCATTTTAAGGCCTGAGGGAAGGGGAGGAAAGGAGGGAAAAGGCTGGGCTGGGCTGAGGCTTGGTGCTGTGACTTTCAGCAAGAAGCCTTAACTGCCTGCCTTGGGGAGTTACACCCAGGGCTGGGGTGGGGTCAAACTGTAGAAGAGATGGTGCTTCAGCAGTGGTGAGAAGGAACGGGGTGCCTGGAGAGTACTTCACACTGAAGGCAGGAGCTTGGGGTCTAATCTGCTGGTAAGACTAGCCATTAACTAGAAGACATTTCATTAGGCATCCGCTGACGCACTGGACTTTGCCTGAGGCTGGGACTCCCAGGGTGAGTGGGAGGCAGCCTCTGCCCTCCAGGAACTCACAGCTCTTCAGGGAAACAGATGGGCATGTTGCATCTTTAACCTCTAGATTTCAATGTGCCAATCTTTAAAATGGAAATAATAGCACCTTACTTATTAGACCTGGAGCCCCTCGGTGGTGAAAATGGTTAACATGCTCAGGTGCTAACTGAAAGGTTGGAGGTTCAAGTTCACCCAGAGATTTCTTGGAAGAAAGGCCTGATGATCTACTTCCAAAAAAATAGCTGCTGAAAACCCTATGGAGCACAGTTCTACTCTGCCACATGTGGGTCACCACGAATCGGAGTCAACTCAGCGGCAGCTGGTTAACCTATTAAACCAAAAAATCTGAGCATGGCACCCAGGAATGAGAGCCCTTATAGCTCTAACATGGGATTTTCTGACTAGAAAAAAAAGGGGCAAACTATACCTGTGAAAGAAGTGGAAGGGGAGGCTGAGTGCTGACTTGGAGGAGGGCTAAGGACGTTCACAGAAGGCAGAGAGTTCCCAAGTCCTGGCTCTACCAACTAACAACCATGTGGCCTTGAGCAGGACTACCTGCCGTTGCTGTCGCCCAAGTGCCTGTCCCCGGAGCGTCAGTGTTTGGGAAATGATGGAGCTCAGGAAATGTAGAGCAGGGAACACTTGCCTTTCTGTGATTGAATTTTCCAGAACTGAATGTCTAGGTTTGAATCACAGCCCACAGAAAGCCCAGGTTTCTGCTGCCTGCGGCACCAAACTATCGTTCAGGCCAGTGGGTCTCGGCCTCAGTGCTACGGATATTTTGAGACAGATATGGTACGTTTTGGATGTGGTCACTGTCCCGTGCATCGTGGGATGTTGAGCAGCATCCCTGCCCTCTATGCCCTAGAGCCCAGTGGCACCCTCCCCCAGCTGTGGTAACCAAAAACATCGTCTCTAGATATTGCTAAATGCACCTCAGAGGCAAAATTGCCCATGGTGGAGAACCCCTAGCCTAGGCTAGAGGGCTGTTGATTTTGTAAAGATGTGTGTGTATGTGTGCCCTTCCTTTCAACTCTGCACTTCCGGCTGGCACCTCTGGCCTGTTTTCATTTCCAGAATGTTCCCAAGGTACCTTTCCATTCACTCCACCTTTTTACTTCAGTGCTCCTTTTAAGAGTTACTTTTTTTCAAAAAAACAAAAAATTTAAATGGCCATCTTTGCTGCAGTTAATAAATGCAAAGTTATGGTAATTGTGCCCAGGCTAAGTGCATTTGCCCTTGATTGATACAACACAGACTCAGGGGCGGGGGGGGGGTGGGTAGAGGAGGTACGGGTAGGTCGCCTTAAGACATCCTCTGTGACGCAGTGGCCTGCCCTTGTCGTGCTGCCACTACCAGGCTCTGTCCTATGACTTGCCTTTGCTCGCCCCTTTTGCTCATCCCCTGGGAAGAAACAAAGGAGAAGAAAAAAGGAACAGCTGCTTCTAGGGCATCATTTTCCCAGAGCTAAGGCCTCCTAAAGGTGCTATCACAGCTCCCTGAGGGTCTTGGCTCAGGTCACCCCTCCACGGCACACTGGAAAAAAAAATCTAGAGCAGGAGTCAGGGACCTAGGGCTCAAATCCGGCCTGTGCCAAGGCCAGCTGAGTGACCTTGGGCAAGGTATCAACCTCTAAGCTCAGCCTCGTCATCTGCAAAGTGAGGCTTAGCTAATACCTTCTACATAGGGTTGTTACAAGGATTAAAAGAGAAAATGTTTATGAAAGAGCTTTATGGAGTGCCGACTGCGCACAAATCCCAATTACTATAATCCGTTGTTCAGAATGAGAATGAATGATATCAAGCTTCTTAGTCCAATGGCCCAGAAAATCCTCAGCCCGACCCCCGCCCCCAACTCTACCAAGCCTCACCCAGTCCCTCCATCCTCATCTGTTCCCCATAAGACTAGTCTCCTCCCTTGACCTTGTACTTGCTTCTCAGGCTATGTATGTATCTAAGGGACCCTCCTGCCTTGAAGGCCTTTCTCCTTTCATTTTCATCTGTCTACAACCACTTCCTTCAAGACCCAACTCCCAAACTACCTTCTCTAAATCTTTCATCTGACAAAGGGGGTGGGTCAAGGCCAATTTGCTCCCTTTCCCCAACAAATTGTGACACCCATGGCCCCAAGCCGAAGTCAAGCACAGTGGTGGGTAGGTATAGGTGGATAAATATGATACTGATGATAATTATAAGGTTTAGCAATTAAAATCACTAACAGCTTCAAAACACTATGTGTCAGGCATTTCACTAAGGGTTTTACACATATTAACTCATTTATTGAGGACTACAATACCCCCACGTGTCTGTCAGTTTGTCGTACTGTGGGGGCTTGCATGTTGCTGTGATGCTGGAAGCTATGCCATGGGTCACCCGTGGAGGACAGGTTTCAGCTGAGCTTCCAGACTAAGACTAAAAATAATAATAATAATAATATATTTTGGGGGGGGGGAATCTGCTGCAAAGGACCTCTTTAAAGTGTTGAAAAGCAAAGATGTCACCTTGAAAACTTGGTGTGCTTGACCCAAGCCATGGTATTTTCAATTGCCTCCTATGCATGTGAAAGCTAGACAATGAATAAGGAAGACCGAGGAAGAATTGATGCCTCTGAATTGTGGTGTTGGGGAAGCATATTGAATATACCATGGACTGCCAAAAGAAAAAACAAATCTGTCTTGGAAGAAGTACAACCAGAATGCTCCTTAGAAGCAAGGATGGCGTAACTTCGTCTCACATACTTTGGACATGTTGTCAGGAGGGATCAGGCCCTGGAGGAGAACATCATGCTTTGTAAAGTAGAGGGTCAGCAAAAACGAGGAAGACCCTCAATGAAATGGACTGTATCAATGGGCTCAAGCATAACAAAGATTGTAAGGATGACGCAGGGCCGGGCAGTGTTTCGTTCTGTGGTACATAGGGTTGCTATGAGTCGGAACTGACTCGATGGCACCTAACAACAACAGCATTGAGCGCTGGCTGAATTGAATTGAATACCTGCCTTTCTGCTTTTAGACCCCAGCACAAGCTGGGGGTAACACCTTCTTGGTAACACCTTCCCTGTTGGCCCCAAGCAGAATTAATATTCCTGCCTCTGTGCCTACTGTGCCTGGTCTGTTGTTGACCTAATTTCACCAGCTTTTAATTATTTATCAAAGTGGCTGTCTTCCCTCCCAGCCTGTGAATGTCTTGAGGGCTAAGGTCCTGTTACATTAATCTTTATTAGCCTCTGCAGCCAACAGTGACTGGCACATAGATGTTGGTCATTAAATGTTTGTTCAATGAATGCACAGATGAATGGAGTATTTAACACAATCTCCTCCAATTTTTACCTCCAATTTCTGGCATAATGGTTATGTGCTATGGCTGCTAACCACAAGGTCAACAGTCAAATCCACCGGCACTCCTTGGAAACTCTGTGGGGCAGTTCTACTCTGTCCTATGGGGTCGCTATGAGTCAGAATCGACTCAATGGCGATGGGTTTGGGTTTTTTTTTCCCTCCAATTTCATGGAATTTTAAGAGCTGTGCCTCTACTGGAAACCCTGGTGGTTAAGTGCTATGGCTGCTAACCAAAAGGTTGGCAGTTCAAATCCACCAGGTGCTCCTTCGAAACTCTGTGGGGCAGTTCTACCCTGTCCGATGGGGTCGCTATCAACTCAACGACAATGGGTTTGGTTTTTGGTTTTGGTGTCCTCTACCAGGCCATTTTCCAGAACTCCTACTTTAGAAGTGTTGTAGACCAGTGCTACCTCAACCATGATCTATGGACTGGCATCCATCCAAAAATTTTTGCTACTAGCCTGTGATGAGATAAGTGCAGAAATTGAAAGTAAGAGTTTAGAACTTTTAAGCAAGTTGACAGTATAACTTTATATCCATTGAATCTAATAGTTTTTTAAATTGGGCTTTTATTTTGTATGTCTTTATTTTTATTTCATTTTTCTAATATTTTATTTTCACTGTATTTCACAAGAGTATCAGAAGTTAAAAATAAAAACAAAGAAACTCTGGTTCTTAAGGTCCATGGGTAGTGCAAATGATTTGCACTCAGCTGGTAACCAAAAGGTTGGTGATTCAAACCCAACCAGCAGCACCTCAGAAGAAACAGCCCTGGTGATCTGCTTCCATAAAGATCACAGCCCAGAAAACCCGAGGAAGCAGTTCTACCCTGTAACAGAGGTGGTCTCTCCAAAGTCACAAACCAACAAGAACCCCGGGCTCTTCACCACAGATAGTCTGAGAGTTATGGTCCCAGACTATCAATCCTTATTAGGATACACTGGTTAAAGCCAAACTTGGTGGCCTATATGAACCCCACAGGCAAAAGGTGCCTGGGTCCCACCCCGCCAATACTTGTTCTTATATCTGTCTCTCTTACTATTTGGAAGGGCAAATAGCAGGGACCCTATTTTGGCCCCTTATATTTCTTCTTTGTTCCAAATCTGGCTGGTTTCATGAATGAAAGTTGACTCTGGTCTGGGCATGAACTAGAAGAGGAGAGGGCAGAGGAAGAATCAGAAGAGACTTTGAGAAGGGTCAGGCTGGGAACAGAATGCTCCAATGGATAATACAAAATAAAAGCCCAATTTTAAAAACTATTAGATTCAATGGACGTAAAGTTACACTGTCAACTTGCTTAAAAGTTCTAAACTCTTACTTTCAATTTCTGCACTTATCACAGGCTAGTAGCAAAAATTTTTGCATGGGTGCCAGTCCATAGATCATGGTTGGGGTAGCACTGGTCTACAACACTTCTAAAGTAGGAGTTCTGGAAAATGGCCTGGTAGAGGGCACCAAAACCTCCTCTGTCCTGAGGAGGGTGGCTCAAACTACCAAGGCATGGAGAGCATCTGGGGTGGAATCAGGCTGCTCTGGCTGGAAGACCTGGGGCTGAGAGGAGAGGAAGGACAGAGAATTCTGGAAGAACACAGAGTAGACACAGGAGTCTTCATTGAGCTGGGCAGATGAGGGCTGGACCCTTGGAGGTAGAAGGAAGCAATTTGGGGACAAATGAAAAGAGATTCTGAACCTTTTACAGAGGGGGTGTTAATATGAGGCCTTCATAACCCCCTGAGGCTGTGTAGGTCAACACTATACATAGGGAGGCCATGGAGTTATAGGGAAGGTCTCCGTCCCCACCTCCAAGGGTTAAGTTGGCGAAATCAACACAGATGCTTTTCAGATGGAGAGAAGATCCGACTCCCAGGCCAGAAAGGCAGGAAGAGCAAGACTTGGTTACAGCCAATCGATATTATTAGCATATTTAAAGATCATGTCAAGAGGAAGGCAGTGGGGCTCAGAAAGGCAAATTTTGATGGTGTTTATTAAGCAGAGAGAAACACAGAATCTGGAAACCTGGAGCTGTCTAGTCCCTGGAGAGTGTGTTCCAAGGCGGGGGGGAGGTAGGGCTGGGGAGCAGGCAGGGGAGCCTGGCCAAACCTCCCTGAAGATCCGGCAGCTTCTCTCCTCTGATTCCAGGATCGATGCCAGTGACTTTGTAATCAAGAATTTGGCTTCCAACAAAGAACTGCCTAGAGGAAGGAACGGAGCTGGCCCACGCATTTGACCACCTGGTCTGCTCGATGATGATGACGGTGGTGGTGGTGGTGGTGGTTGTCAGGTGCCTTTGAGTAGAGTCTGACTCATAGTGACCCTATGTTATGTACAACAGAAGGAAATACTGCCCTGCCCTGTGACATCCTTACTGTGGTTGCTACATTTGAGCCTGTTGTTGCAGCCACTGTGTCAACCCATCTCACTGAGGGTCTTCCTCTTTCTTGCTGACCCTATAATTTGCCAATCATGATGCCCCTTTCCAGGGACTAGTCCCTTCTGATAACATGTCCAAAATATATGAGACGAAGTCTTGCCATCCTCACTTCTGTGGAGGATTCTGGTTTTGTATTTCTTCCACTATAAACTTGTTTGTTCTTCTGGCAGTCCATGGTATATTCAATATTCTTTGCCAACATCATATTCAAAGACATCAATTCTTCTTCAATTTTCCTTATTCAGTGTCCAGCTTTTACATGCATATGAGGCTACTGAAAATACCATAGCTTGGATCAGGTGCACCTTAGTTCTCAAAATGACATCTTTGCTTTTTCAGCACTTCAAAGTGGTCTTGTGCAGTGGATTTGCCCAATGCAATACTTCCTTTGATTTCTTGACTGCTGCTTCCATGGGCATTGATTATGGATCCAAGTAAAATGAAATCCTTGACAATTTCAATATTTTCTCCATGTTTTTGCTTATTGGCTCAGTTGTGAGGATTTTTGTTTTCTTTATGCTGAGGTATAATCCATACTGAAGGCTGTGGTCTTTGATCTTCATCAGTATGTGCTTCCAGTCCTCTTCACATTTATCAAGCAAAGTTGTGTCATCTGTGTATCACAGGTTGTTAATGAGTCTTCCTCCAATCCTGATGCCTTGTTCTTCTTTATCTAGTCCAGCTTCTTGAATTATTTACTCAGCATACAGACTAAATAAGTATGGTGAAAGGATACAACCTTGATGCATACCTATCCTGATTTTAAACTATTCAGTGTACCCTTGTTCTATTCAAACAACTGTCTCATCACCAATTTCATATGGAAGGGAAAGAAGCCCCGGATAAGCAAAGCATTACTGAAAAAGAAGAAGAAAGTGGGAGGCCTCACTCTACCTGATTTCAGAAGCTATTATACAGCCATAGCAGTCAAAACAGCCTGGTACTGGAACAACAACAGGCACATAGACCAATGGAACAGAATTGAGAACCCAGATATAAATCCATCCACATATGAGCAGCTGATATTTGACAGAGGACCAGTGTCAGTTAATTGGGGAAAAGATAGTCTTTTTAACAAATGGTGCTGGCATAACTGGATATCCATTTGCAAAAAAATGAAACAGGACCCATACCTCACACCATGCACAAAAACTAACTCCAAGTGGATCAAAGACCTAAACATAAAGACTAAAACGATAAAGATCATGGAAGAAAAAATAGGGACAACCCTAGGAGCCCTAATGCAAGGCATAAACAGAATACAAAACATTACCAAAAATGATGAAGAGAAACCCGATAACTGGGAGCTCCTAAAAATCAAACACCTATGCTCATCTAAAGACTTCACCGAAAGAGTAAAAAGACCACCTACAGACTGGGAAAGAATTTTCAGCTATGACATCTCTGACCAGCGCCTGATCTCTAAAATCTACATGATTCTGTCAAAACTCAACCACAAAAAGACAAACAACCCAATCAAGAAGTGGGCAAAGGATATGAACACACATTTCACTAAAGAAGATATTCAGGCAGCCAACAGATACATGAGAAAATGCTCTCGATCATTAGCCATTAGAGAAATGCAAATTAAAACTACCATGAGATCCCATCTCACACCAGCAAGGCTGGCATTAATCCAAAAAACACAAAATAATAAATGTTGGAGAGGCTGCAGAGAGATTGGAACTCTTATACACTGCTGGTGGGAATGTAAAATGGTACAACCACTTTGGAAATCCATCTGGCATTATCTTAAACAGTTAGAAATAGAACTACCATATAACCCAGAAATCCCACTCCTCGGAATATACCCTAGAGATACAAGAGCCTTCACACAAACAGATATATGCACACCCATGTTTATTGCAGCTCTGTTTACAATAGCAAAAAGCTGGAAGCAACCAAGGTGTCCATCAACGGATGAATGGGTAAATAAATTGTGGTATATTCACACAATGGAATACTACGCATAAATAAATAAATAAAGAACAGTGACGAATCTGTGAAACATTTCATAACATGGAGGAACCTGGAAGGCATTATGCTGAGTGAAATTAGTCAGAGGCAAAAGGACAAATATTGTATAAGACCACTATTATAAGATCTTGAGAAATAGTAAAAACTGAGAAGAACACATACTTTTGTGGTTACGAAGGGGGGAGGGAGGGAGGGAGGGAGAGGGTTTTTTATTGATTAATCAGTAGACAAGAACTGCTTTAGGTGAAGGGAAAGACAACACTCAATACATGGAAGGTCAGCTCAATTGGACTGGACCAAAAGCAAAGGAGTTTCTGGGATAAAATGAATGCTTCAAAGGTCAGCGGAGCAAGGGCGGGGGTCTGGGGACCATGGTTTGAGGGGACTTCTAAGTCAATTGGCAAAATAATTCTATTATGAAAACATTCTGCATCCCACTTTGAAATGTGGCGTCTGGGGTCTTAAATGCTAACAAGCGGCCATCTAAGATGCATCAATTGGTCTCAACCCACCTGGAGCAAAGGAAAATGAAGAACACCAAGGTCACACGACAACTAAGAGCCCAAGAGACAGAAAGGGCCACATGAACCAGAGACCTACATCATCCTGAGACCAGAAGAACTAGTTGGTGCCCGGCCACAATCGATGACTGCCCTGACAGGGAGCACAACACAGAACTCCTGAGGGAGCAGGAGATCAGTGGGATGCAGACCCCAAATTCTCATAAAAAGACCATACTTAATGGTCTGACTGAGACTAGAGGAATCCCGGCGGCCATGGTCCCCAGACCTTCTGTTGGCACAGGACAGGAACCATCCCCGAAGACAACTCATCAGACATGAAAGGGACTAGTCAGCGGGTGGGAGAGAGATGCTGATGAAGAGTGAGCTAATTATATCAGGTGGACACTTGAGATTGTGTTGGCATCTCTTGTCTGGAGGGGGGATGGGAGGATAGAGAGAGAGGGAAGCTGGCAAAATTGTCACGAAAGGAGAGACTGGAAGGGCTGATTCAATAGGGGGAGAGCAAGTGGGAGTACGGAGTAAGATGTATGTAAACTTATATGTGACAGACTGATTGGATTTGTAAAGGTTCACTTGAAGCTTAATAAAAGTTAATAAAAAAAAAAAAAGACTGTCTCTTGGTCTATGTACATGTTCCACAAGAACACAATTAAGCGTTCTAGAATTTCCATTCTTTACAATGTTATCCATAATTTATTATGATCCACACAGTCAAATACATACCTTTGCACAGTCAATAAAACACAGGTAAACATCTTTCTGGTATTCTCTGCTTTCAGCCAAGATCCGTCTGACATCAGCAATGGTATCCCTCTTTCCATGTCCTTGTCTCAGTTTGGCTTGAATTTCTGGCAGTTCTCTGTTGATGTGCCCTTGCAACTGTTTTTGAATTATCTTCAGCAAACTTTTATTTGCATGTGATATTCATGTTATTGTTCGATAATTTCCACATTCTGTTGGATCACCTTTGTTTGGAATGGGTACAGATACATATCTTTTATAGTCAGCTGACAAAGTAGCTATCTTCCAAATTTCTCGGCACAAATGAAAGAGCACATCCAGCGCTGCATCCATTTGTTGAAATATCTCAGTTGGTATTCCATGAGCTCCTGGAGCCTTGGTATTCCATGAGTTCCTGGAGCCTTGGTATTCCATGAGCTCCTGGAGCCTTGGTATTCCATGAGTTCCTGGAGCCTTGGTATTCCATGAGCTCCTGGAGCCTTGGTATTCCATGAGCTCCTGGAGCCTTGGTATTCCATGAGTTCCTGGAGCCTTGGTATTCCATGAGTTCCTGGAGCCTTGGTATTCCATGAGTTCCTGGAGCCTTGGTATTCCATGAGTTCCTGGAGCCTTGGTATTCCATGAGTTCCTGGAGCCTTGGTATTCCATGAGTTCCTGGAGCCTTGGTATTCCATGAGTCCCTGGAGCCTTGGTATTCCATGAGTTCCTGGAGCCTTGGTATTCCATGAGTTCCTGGAGCCTTGGTATTCCATGAGTTCCTGGAGCCTTGGTATTCCATGAGTTCCTGGAGCCTTGGTATTCCATGAGTTCCTGGAGCCTTGGTATTCCATGAGTTCCTGGAGCCTTGGTATTCCATGAGCTCCTGGAGCCTTGGTATTCCATGAGTCCCTGGAGCCTTGGTATTCCATGAGTCCCTGGAGCCTTGGTATTCCATGAGTCCCTGGAGCCTTGGTATTCCATGAGTTCCTGGAGCCCTGGTATTCCATGAGTCCCTGGAGCCCTGGTATTCCATGAGTTCCTGGAGCCTTGGTATTCCATGAGTTCCTGGAGCCTTGGTATTCCATGAGTTCCTGGAGCCTTGGTATTCCATGAGTTCCTGGAGCCTTGGTATTCCATGAGTCCCTGGAGCCTTGGTATTCCATGAGTCCCTGGAGCCTTGGTATTCCATGAGTTCCTGGAGCCTTGGTATTCCATGAGTTCCTGGAGCCTTGTTTTTCGGCAATGTCTTCAGTGCAGCTTGGACTTCTTCCTTCAATACCATCGGCTCTTGATCATATATGCTACCTCCTGAAATGGTTGAACATCGACCAATTCTTTTTGGTACAGTGACTCTGTGTATTCCTTCCGTCTTTTTTTGATGCTTCCTTTGTCATTCAATATTTTCCCCATAGAATCCTTCAATACTGCAACTCAAGTCTTGGATTTTTTCTTCAGTTCTTTCAGCTTGATAAATGCCAAGCATAGTCATCCCTTCTGGTTTTCTATCACTAGGTCTTGGCACATTTCATTATAATACTTTGTCTTCTCTAATCACACTTAGAAAACATTCTGTTCAGCTCATTTACTTCATCATTTCTTCCACGTTCTACATTCAAGAGCAAATCTCAGAGTCTCTTCTGGCAACCATTTTGGTCTTTTCTTTCTTTCCTGTCTTTTTAATGACCTTTTGCTTTCTTCATGTATGATGTCCTTGATGTCATTCTACAACTCCTCTGGTCTTCGGTCATTAGTGTTCAGAGCATCAAATCTATTCTTGAGATGTTTCTAAATCCATGTGGGATATACTTAAAGTCATACTTTGGCTCTTGCAGACTGGTTTTAATTTTTTTTCTTTAGCTTCAACTTGAACTTGCATATGAACAATTGATGGTCTGTTCCAGAATCGGCCCCTGGTCTTGTTCTGACTGATGATATTGAGCTTCTCCACCATCTTTTTTAAATCAGTTTGATTCCTGTGTATTCCAACCAGCAAGGTCCATGTGCATAGGCACTGTTGACCTTGTCAAAAAAAGGTATTTACAATGAATAAGTCTTTGGTCTTGCAAATTCTATCATGCAATTTCCAGCATTGTTTTTATCACCAAGACCATATTTTCCAACTACTGATCCTTCTTTGCTTCCAACTTTTGCATTCCAATCACCAGTAATTATCAATGTGTCTCGACTGAATATTTGATCAATTTCAGACTGCAGAAGTTGGTAAAAATCTTCAATTTCTTCATCTTTGGCTTTAGTGGTTGGTGTATAAATTTGAATAATATTTGGATTAACTGGTCTTGCTTGTAGACATATGGATATTACCCTATCACTGACAGCGTTGTACTTCAGGATAGATCTTGAAATACTCTTTTTGACTATGAATGTGACACCAGTCCCCTTCAATTTGTCATTCCCAGCATAGTAGATCATATGATTGTCCAATTCAAAATGACCAATACCTGTCCATTTCAGCTCACTAATGTCTAGGATATTGATGCTTATGTATTCCATTTCATTTTTGATGACTTCCAATTTCCTAGATTCATACTTTGGACATTCCACAATTATTAATGGATATTTGCAGCTGTTTCTTCTCATTTTGAGTCATGCCACATCAGCAAATGAAGTTTCCAAAAGCTTTACTCCATCCACGTCATTAAGGTCGACTCCACTTTGAAGAGGCAGCTCTTCCCCAGTCGTCTTTTGAGTGCCTTCCAACCTGAGGGGCTCATCTTCTGGCACTATATCAGATATATTCCACTGCTATTCGTAAGGTTTTCACTGGTTAATTTTTTTTAGAAGTAGAACGCCAGGTCCTTCTTCCTAGTCTGTCAGTCTGGAAGCTCTGCTGAAACCTGTCCACCATAGGTGACCCTGCTGGTATTTGAAATACTGGTGGCATAGCTTCCAGCATCACAGCAACACACAAACCACCACAGTATGACAAAAGACAGACGAGTGATGATGGTGATGCTAACCCTCATTAAGTACCAGGTAATGTTCCAAGCCCTTTGCAAATATTAACTCATTTAATCCAATCAACAACTCTACCAGGTAGGTATTCCTTTCCTCCATCTTACAGACAAGAAAAGTGAGGGACAGTTACATGATTTTCCAGTTTTATACAGCTTGAAAGCAAAGAACCAAGACTCAAACCCAGGCTGTCTGACTCCAGAATCAGCACTACACTAGGCTCCTCTAAAGTTACTTTTTGTTGAGACCAACATTGGCAATCTGGTTGTTACATCCATCCCTGTCTTCTGGGAATGGCCAGGGTGAGTCAGCTTCTGGCTCAGCATGACCGGCTCTGGGGCACTAATTAGTGGGAATTTTGTGAGACTCTGGACTGTGGCTTCACCTAGAAAGTGCCACCCTGTGTGGCTCAGCCAATATAACTGGCTTGCTTCCTGGGCAATGAATGGCCCTCCCCACTTCAGTATCCTAAACCACGTCAAAGGCCAACCCTCCCGGCACTTAGAATCTGGGTGCTCCTGGGTAGTAAGCAACATGGGAGAAGGCAGCAGAACATGCTGGGAAAGTCAGTGAACTGGGAATCAGGAGGCTGAGCCCTAGGCTCACCAGCTATGGTACTTTAGACAGGTCCCCATCCCTTTGTGTGCCTCAGTTTCCCATGTGTTGGATCACATGGACTCTTACAGTAAGTCCAGTTCCAAATGAAGAGTCGATTGAACCCGTGAATGTGCTGGTTCTTGCCCAATGTGCTGAGAAGTGGATGGAAGCGGGTGAGCAACAGAGCACAGAACCCAGGGCAGCCAGGTTCGGAGTTTGATTTCAAAGCCAGCTCATGGCCTTTATGGGACAATGCTCTGCCCACAGTGTTTCGGCTACCTACAGAGGGGCTGCCATCCGCGGCATTTGGGGCGAAGGCTCTGCGGGGTGGAGTGAAGGTTTCTCTCCCTCAGGTGACTCCTTTTCAGTTCTGGCAGAAGGAGGGGGGGGAGGAGGAAGTCAAAAGTGCTGTCCATCTGGAAGGGCTGTAGGGAAAAACTTAAGGAAATGGAGAAAGAGAGAGCTGCCTCCCAGAGCTGGCGATAGGATGGCGAGCTGCGGGGTAAACCCAAATGAAGACTCCAAGGTCTGGCGGAGCCGCTGACCCCTACCCTGCGAGCTCGGCCTAGAGGGGGCGCTGCGGCCTCCTCCACGCCGTGCGCGCGAGGTTCCAGCTGTGTTCCCAGCGCTGTAGCGCAATGCGCGCACAGCTTTTCCTCTTTTTTCTTTTCTCAGCTGCAGGCTAGCCCTGAAGGGCACTGACGTCTCCCCCTTCATTTTGGGGTCCCCAGGCCCAGCCCTTTCCCAGGCAAAACTGAGCAGGCACCTAGCTTGTACAATGAATAAATGAAAATAGATGAATGAATGAATGGGAAGGGCTCTCTAGCCGAGCTTTCGCGTCTCAGCGCACACCGGGCGTGTCAGTATCAAAGGCTCTGGGGGTCGGGCCCTGGCGTCAGGCGCTGGCTGGAGTGGGGGCGGCGGGGACCCTCTCCTTGCCAGCGCAAGCGAGAACTGCCCAAACGCAGTTCCCAGCTTCACCTCATCTCCGCGGCGGCTCGACTCTGCTGGGCCGTCCGATTCTCCAGCTTCCAATAGCCTCACTCTCATAGACCCTTCGGAGCCCCCTAACCCTTCCCAAATTCCGTTGGACTTCCCGGGCCCGATTTCAGATAAGACGGGCGGCGGGAGGCTGCTACTTCCCCCGCCCCCCATCCTCGGCTTCTCCCTGGGCTGCGGTGGCCGCCACCGCCGCCAGCGCGTCCCGCGGACTGCCGCAAACCCGGGCCCAGGGAAAGGGGTCAGCGAGGGAGGGCGCGAGGAGGAGGCCGAGGGAAGGCAGTGGACAGAGGTGGAGGGAGGGGGCGGGAACGGAGGGGCGAGGCGCGGAGGAGGGACCAAGAGGAAGGGAGGGGACAGAGAGGGGAGGGGAAGCGCGAGGCTGGGGGCGGGGAGCCAGGCGAGGAGCCGTGCGGACCGAGGGGGAGGTGGCAGGGGCGAGGCGCGCTCGGAGCTGGCGATAAGCTGCTGCAGACTGGGGCTGAGTCGGGGAACCGCCGCGGGACTTCCCCGCGAAGGACCCAGCCAGAGCCCGCCAGGCCGGGCCGAGCTGCGGGGCCGAGGAGTGCGGCGCCGAGCACCTCCGCGCGGGGCAGCGACCTGGGAGCCCCGCCGCCCACTCTGCGCCACCCTAGCTAGCAACCGCCCGCCGGCCCCTCTGGGATGTTCGAGGGACCTAGGCATCCAGGACCGTGACTGAGCGAGCCCGAGGATGGGACAGCGACCGCAGCTCCGGCTTGTCAAGGTAGGAGCGCGCAGGGCAGCCCTCGAGCCTGGTGCCCCCGGCCCCCGGCTGGCGCGGGGCGGCTGGCAGGGGTGGATGCGGGGAGCGCGGGGCAGAGAGGTGCCCGGGTCCGGGGCAGCGGAGGTCTGAGGAGCAACCGAACTCCCGGGACCGGAGCCGGGGCTGGGTGGGTGGGGGAGCTCAGGTGAAAAAAGAAACCGTGTGGCGACACTGCCGGGATGCTGGCGGAGGAGGTTGCCCGCCCACCGGCGGGAATGGCTGGGTGCGGAGACTCGCTCCAAGCTGTGGGGGCTGAAGCTCGTTTCTACGTCCCATCCCGCCCATGCGGAGCGCGGCCCTGGGACAGGAGGCTCTGGAGGTGGGTCCCCACCCTGTTCCTAGCAACCTTTTATCGGCTCCCCTACTCTGCACGCCCCAGCCTCCAGTCCTGGGACCTCCTCCCTGCCCCTTCGGCTCTGCGGAAAGCGGCAAACCCAAGGAGATGAATGTCCCTCGCGCCTCCGCCGAGCCCTTGATGGATATCGCAGCCTCCGGGGAGGGGACGGTGTTTCCGATGGTGGGGTGAGCTCCTCCGCCGCTGCTGGCCGGCCGGGAGCGGCAACCCGGGAGCGCAGCGCTTGTTCTCCGAGCCTTTGCACCGGCAGGTCCCGGCGCTGCTCCGCCGGCCGCGTCTGCTCGTTTCTGCCCCGGGCCTGGCGACGCGATTTCGGGCCCCGGAGTTTAGGAAAGTGGCCAGGTCGCACGCCTAGGGTCTGCAGGCTGAAGTTCCGGGGCGGCGGAGCCCTGCCCGCGGGCGGTGGGAGCCGACGACGGGCTGGGGGGCAGACAGACCCGCCACTAGTGACAGCCGCCGCTTCCCCGCGCGGGGCGCTTCCCAAAGCGTTTCGGCTCCCTGGGTGCAGGCACGTCTGCAGCAGCGGGCTGGAGAATGGGTGGGCCTCGGGCCATCGCCGGGGAGCCCAGCGCTGCGCTCGCCAGCTCACCGCGTTGCCGCGGATCTCGGGACTCCGCAGGGTCGGTGTGGACCCTCTGAGCCGCCAACACCAGTTAACCAGGCTTGGTGCCTTTAAAAGCGATTTCATTCAAAAGAATGGAATGGATTTGGGGGAGGGGTGCGGATTGATTGAATTTTATTTTTCCATCCGTTATTAAACCAACTGTGCGTATACCGGCTCACAAAGTGGTTTCATTGAGTTAAACCACCAAGCTTTTAAAACAAATTGCTGTGGCTCAGCAGCTGAGACGTTCCCAGTTATTAAGGGTTTTCCTTTCCTCTTCCCAGCCCAAATATTTTATCAGAGGTTGTTTAAAAAAAATGACACAAGGTTGGTCAGATGGAACCCATACCTTCCCTCCCCCCCGCCTTTAGCTGAGGGCTGGGGTGAACCCAGGGAATATTTTCTGCGTGATCACCCAGACCTGGCAAGACAGGTAGAAAGAAAAATACCAGAGAGGATGAATGGATGGCATTCGATGGGAACATTTTCCAAAAAGCTCCTGTGTACCAAACCTTGGTCTAAATTCACAAATCAGACTGAATTCAATCTTTTACATGGATTCAAGGGATGGAACAAAAGCCAGTGGTTTTGTTTTGTGACCCCCCCCCCCCGCTCCAAGTTTACTTGGTAATAGGTAAATGTTCTTTCTCTGGCTTTTCTTAGAACTGTATTCAAATCTGTATTTATAATTATCAGGTTGTACTTCTTTCTTTTTTTATTTTTTTACCAGATAACGGGGTCTGTGCCCTTTGTGTCTGGTCTAATGAACTCAGTAGGTGCTCAATCAATGCTGACCCAATGCAGGGCAGTGAGTGAATGGAGGGTTAATGCTGGCTTCAATTCAATACTTGCTTGGTTTTTTTTTTTTTTCTTTTATTTATGTAGCATGTGCAAGTTGCAGGACAACGTTCTACCTGCATTGCAAATATTATCATTTTATCCGCATAACAGCCCTAGGAGGTAGGGAGTAAAACCCCATTTTTATGGAGGAAGAAACTGAAGTAAAGAGAGGCTAAGTAACCTCTCCGAAGCCACACAGCTAGTAATTGATGGAGTCAGAACTCAAACTCCAGCCCTAAGACTTTGTTTTGTTAGCTTTTGCCAGAAAACATTCTAAACCACTTCTGTCTCACTTTAGACCTGCACCAGATGAGAGCTCAGCTTGCTTTGTGAGTGTGAATCTAGGGAAGTTATGGAAAATCCAGAATCCGGCTCTGTCCCCAACAAAGTCTGGCTCTGTCGGCCAGTTTTGGGAAAGGATCCACTCTGGGCCTAGCTCCTTACCGGAGTCCCTGGAGGCTCGCATCCACCCGAAGGTGTTTTGGAAGAAAGACCTGGTGACCTTCCTCCTAAAAATCAGCCGTCGAAAACCCAATGGAGACCAGGTCTACTCTGACACACATGGGAACGACCCAGTAGCACCTGTTTTTTTTAAAAAACACTGTACCGGTTACAGTGTACTGCGGGAGAGTGTGTGTGAGCGTGTACGCATGAGTGACAGTGTGCGTGTGTGTGAGTGTACCTGAGTGAAAGATGTGTGAGTGGGAGTGTGTATGGGAAGAGCTGCGTATGAGTGTGTACTGAGGGTACATGTGTGTGAATGCGGGAGCAAGAAGTGCTGTGAATGTGCATGAGTGCGTATGTGTGCGTGAAGAAGAGGTGTGTGTGTGTTGGAGTGTGCTTGATGAGAAAGAGCTGAGAGAGATGAGTGTCAGTGAGGGGGAAGAGAGAGGTGAGATATTTTCTCGACCCCCAGGGGAGGGTTGGGGTCATCTACCCACCAGCTGCAGCTCCCCACAGGGAGACCCAAGTATGGCTCAAAATTGTGGTTCCAGTGATTGTGAGGGGCAGAGAAGGCACAGCTATGTGGGTTAGGGAGCGTGAATTCTGAGGGAACTGGTTGCATTGCTTTTGTTATTGTAGAAGCCATCTCACAGCGTTACACAAAGTTTAGAGACCAGAGGGGAAAATGATTAAAACCTTGCCCTAATACGACTGTTACATTAAAGACAATAATTCCTGCAGGCCCTGTGGTGGGCACCTGCCCTCCCCTTTACTCTGTTATAGCCCAAGTCTCTTGGGTGTTGTTCCCAAGCCTTCCAGAGGCTATTGCCTATTGCCCGTGAGTGCCTTTGCTTTGCCATCTTTATATCCCTGCACATTCAGACCATCTCCAAGTTGTTTCTTTGATAAATAATGGGGAGCCAGCTTTTCAAGTGGGACATTGGCAGGAAGGAAGAGGAGGGCAAAAAAAAGTGAGCAGAGACTGGGGCCATGGGCTGCTGGGGGTTGGGGACACTGGCCGAGCCACAACCAGAAGCAAAACAAAAGTTGGAGAGGGGGCCTAGAAGGCAGGCCTGGCCTTTTAGATTCAATATAACCAGCCACAGGGAGGGTCGATATGGCCAGCCATAGGGAGGTGGCAAGATTTGGGTCAGCGCAGTTCTCAAGGAGTTTATAGGTTTATGGAGAAGCAGGACGCTGACCTGGAGAGGGTGAGGACAACCTTAAGTGGAAACTCCATTTCACACCCTCTCTAACACTTGGCTCCCCAGAGAGCATTGCCAGCCCATGGCATTCAGTTCTACAGAAGAAGGGGTTTGAGGGTCAGAGGTGCCCCTTGGCACCACCCTGCTTGCCAGGATGCTTGCCAAGCCCATGGGCCTGAGCTCTGGCCGTGGCCATGGAGTGGCCAGAGGACGGCATTAGGCACAGGGCTGATGGCCTCAGCTACCATCATTCTGGTGGTCGATGAACCTGACTTTGGTCCTAGTTCTGCCTCCAGTTGGCTATGTGACTTCAGGTAGATTGCCTTCCCTCTCGGAGCCAGTTTCTCTGGCTGTGAAACGGGAGTATTGGACCAGATCCCCTGTTACCTCTCCTACCTCTGTGAAAGGCCTGTATTCGGAACACTCCTTAGGGCGGTGACCTCACACGGGCAGAGCGCGGGGCAGCAGTCAGCTCCCAGCTCTGCTCTTTCCTAGCAGTGGGACCTTGGGCAAGGTGCTTAACCTCTCTGGGCTTCAGTGTCCCCACTCTGAAATGGGGGCAGCACATAACTCATAAGACGGAGGGAGGGACAAAATAAGTTAATGCATGGAAAGTGCCTGGCCCAGTGCCTGGCCCAGACCTGACATTCAGGACAAGTTGCAAGGTGGCAGCTCTTCAGAGGAAACGAGATAATGCAAGAAAAGCAACAAGCAGAAGAATCTGGACAGTCAATATGTAGCATTCTTGCAGTTTTTACCCTTCACAGCATTGAGCCTAATAGTATGTTGCACATTGTAGGTGTTCAGCAATTGTTGATTGAATAGCTGGAAAGTTGTATTGCTGATTCCTCCAGTTTAGTGTTGCACGGTTTGAGTGGATCCATTGTTGTTCCTGTGGGACGCAGACGTCATGTCGAAACAGAGGAAGGGTCTCACCACCCGTAGCAGAAAAGCCATCTCTGGTAGCAATAACAAGACCCTCCTCCGAGGAACTTGCTAGAAGGGAGGAGTGGTGAGGGGTGAGGGATGGAGGAAGGGGTGCCTGACAGTATAGACTCTTCTTCTGCCCCAGGGTGCTTTCCACAGTCCCCAGGGAAAAGTGGGAGCTCAGAGGTCAAAGGACAGAGGTGCCTGCAGTTGACCTTCTGAACAGCTTACATGTGGAAACATTTGTCAACAGAAGTAGAGACATGTAGGGAGGATAAAGCAAAATGATTAACTCACTGATGCGAGCAATTGTTTTGAAAACAACTAGCTGGATCCTATTAAGCAACAGATTATTAACCATTTATTTTCAGAGTAACTCGTGTTTGCTTCATTTAACAAAATTGAAAGGAAGGAGGGAAGATAGGCAGGGAGGAAGGAAGCCTTTTGAGTGTCGACCCCTCCTTCCTTTTCTGTGGAACAGGCACCCATACTAGGGTGCAGCTCAGGAGGCCAGGTCCTGTGCACACAGATCCACTGTTTCCAATGCTTTAGCCAAACACGTTCTTTTGGCAACTGTCCTCCCAGCAGCCATCAACCCGTTTCTGGGACAAAGGAAGATGTTTGTGGTTGCTCTTTCTGCCCGATGTTGTTGTTGTTACTGTTGGGTGCCTTTGAGTTGATTTCGACTCACAGCATGACCTCATGTGACAGAGTAGAACTGCCCTATAGCATTTTCTTGGCTGTAATCTTTATGGAAGCGGATTGCCAGGTCTTTCTCCCGAGGAACCACTGGGTGGGTTCGAACTGCTAACTTTTAGTTATATAAACATAGACAATTTCTTAATCCTACCCCCAGCCCTGCTGGACCCCAGGGAGCTGCCTCAGGGAGACACTTATTGGTGGGGTTTGTGGGGCACCAGCACCTGCCCCTCTTCACCTGTCACCTGTGTCCCAGCCACCAGCCAATCTGGTAGCGAGCCAGGGCGCCTAGGTCAGAGCAAAAGAGAAACTGGCCAGACTGGTCCGGCTGCTTCTGTGGTCGAAGAGCCAGGAAGGTGGGGATCGGTAGGCAGAATGACTGCAATGTAGAGTCTATCCATCACCCAGGTTGTAGGAGGTGGTGGGGGCATCGCGAGGCACAGTGGGAGTCTCAGTTGAACCTTTAAGCACTGGAAGGTCAAGGCCCCCAGGAGAGTTGGGACAACTCATTGGTTAGTATCCCTAGCAGGAAGGAGCCCTGGTGGCACAGTGATTACGTGCTCAGCTGCTTTCCAAAAGGTCAGCAGTTCGAACCCACCAGCCGCTCCAGGGATACAGATGTGATAGTCTGCTTCCATAAAGATTACAGCCTTGGAATCCCTCCGGGGCTCCTACAGGGTCACTATGAGTTGGAATCTACTCTACGGCAATGGGTATCCGCAGCAGATACACAGAGCTGAAGAGCTGGAAGGCAGCCTGCCCAAGGGGGAGGGCTGGGGTTACGAGATGGCTGCATTTTTTTCCACTGATATCAGGGATTTTTCTCACCCTTTGATCTGTTAGGAGTTGCTAGGTGGTGCAAACAGTTAATGCCCTTGGCTGCTAACCAAAAGGTTGGAGGTTCAAGTCCACCCAGAGATGCCTCAGAAGAAAGGCCTGGCAATCTACTTTTGAAAAATTAGTCACTGAAAACCCTAGGGAGCACAGTTATACTCGGACACACCTGCAGTCACCGGGAGTTGGATTGACTTGGAGGGCAACTGATTTCCCAGTCTCTCTGGGGCATTTGTGAAAGGCTCAGTGGTTTCTGGAAGATCCCTCCCAGCTTCGCGGGGTCTAGAGGTACTTCCACTGTGGGGATACAGCTTGATGAAAAGTCTCTGAGCAAAGACAGGGAGAGAGAGAGAGGCCCAGAAATGAGTGGCTGGGCTGTGCAAGCTGGAAATGGAAATGGGATCAGGTGTTGGCTGCCCTGTGGGAGGATTTAGGGGAAGTCCAGGGCTGTCTGAGGGGCCATCCTCACAGATCCAGGCCCCCCTGCACCTGGGGCCCTGACCCACTGTCAGAAATAAGCAGAGACACAGCTTTTGCCCTGCTCCATGACACACAGACACAGCCATAGACAGATAGACAGTGAAAGGGACAGAGAGAGGGAGAAAGAGAGAGACTAAAGGGGATACACACATGGACAACACTGGCTAAAGTTGGCATGAGAAAGAACAGACAGGACAGAAGGACAGAAAAGCCTGGGGAAGAAGAGACAGACAGACAGACACAGAGATGAGAGAAATGATTAAAAAAAAAAAAAGACCCCATTGTCTTCTTTGGTTCTTATTTTCTCCCAGCACACAAGACAGCGTTTGCCCTGCTTCTGGGACAGAGATAGAGCTTTCTGGAAGCTCCCCCACCCCCCCCCCCATTTTTAACCCAATGCCTAAAGCCTTCCTCAGCTGTCAGGAGAGCCCCAGGGAGCCGAGAACTGCCAGTGCGGAGGTTGCAGATGCGTGTCAGTAGAAGGAACCCCCCCCCATCTCACCCTACCCCGCCAGCAGCCCAGTATAGAAGAAAGATAGCCTGCTGCCTTTGTGGTCCTAACAGTCTCCAGTGTGTAGTCTCTCTGTGTCGGTCTGTCTGTCTCTCTCTCTCACACACATTCACACACACACACACACAAACACACACACGTGCTGGGACCCTCAGGGCTGTAATAGCACCCCTCCACTTGCTTCTCCCTCGGAGGCCACTGACCCAGTTCTCACCTTTCCTGTAAGCACACACAGGCGAGGCAGGTATGCAGTGGTCACCAGTTTGAGGCCAGGACTAGAGGGCAGACTCCTAGAGGGGCAGCTGGGCACCCAGAGCTGGAGAGTGGGTGGCTGGTTGGGCAGCCTCCATGGCCACCCCCTGGCCACACATGCCTGGCTGGGAGCCTGAGAGCCTTGGCATTCTGTGGTCTTCCCAGCCTTGCAGGGTGAGGCTGGTCCCGGGAAGTAGGGCTGCCTCCTGGGCTCGAGCCCTGGCTTTCCTTCACTCTGGTACCCTTTCCTTCCACTCAGCCTAGCTTCTCCCAGTCAGCCAGATGCATCATCCCCTGAACTGCTCCCATGCACCAGGCCTATGTGCATCACTCCATTGAGTCCTCCCCATCCCACTTTAGAGTTGAAAGGACCAGACACTCCCTCCATCTCCTGTTCCTCACCCCTCACCCTCTGCCTCAAACTGTCCACCTCCTAACCTCCCTCCCCACCACCCCCCCCAACAGACTATTCCTTCCTGTCAGCTACCCTGCCTTTGACCACACCATTCCTCCGGCCAGGGCTGCTGCCCCCAGTCTCTCCACACCAATCCTTACCTGTCCTGTCCACCAAAGTCTTCCTGAACCATCCCCAACCCCTCCTCCAGGAAGCCTTCCCAGTCTAAACCCATCGGTCACTCCATGTCTCCTCCCCTGGTTCAAACCCAGAGCTCATGATGGAGCCTGGACTCTCCAGCCATGTGGGGGTCTCTAGCTCTTTGGAAAATCCCCACACAGGGCACTAGAAACCACTTACTAACTGGACCCCCACTCATTTTCATCGAACCAAAGCCTGTGTTCCCACGATGGGTTCTGAGCTCTGCCTGGGCCAGGATTCCTTAAATACACACACACGCACACGCATACGCACACACGCACATGCACGCACGCGCACACACACACACACAACTGTTTCCCCAGCACCTGGTTCAGTACTCTGCACACAGTAGGCACACAATAGTTGCTGAACTTGATGGAGGGCTTCCCGTTGCCCCTGCTCCCCTGATGCATGTCCAGGAGGTGCGCCCGGAGGTGCTATGGCAACAGAAGGCCCAGAAATGACAAGCTAGACAGACAGATTCCTCTCTGCCTCTGCATTTGGATTTATGACTCAACGGCTTACCTAGTGCCATGCTGTCGGCGCCGCTTAGTAACATTCAGAGATTCCAAGCCTGCCCCATGTTCCACCCCCGGTTCCCTCAGTGCTGGGGGCGTTTGTCCATGTGCATGCAAGAGTGGCATTTTGCTTCATGAGGGGCTCTGGGCAGGGCTGATGGGAGACGTCACCATGGGGAGGTTGGAGCTAGGCTGAGGACAAAGGCGCAAGAGCCTTCTCAGAAGCCGGGGTCTTAGAAAGCAGGCTGGGGCACTTTGATCCTCAAGTGAGGTTGGGGGGCCTTGTTGGAAGCCTGGGGCCCCCTCCCCACTGCTGTCCTGGTTCTCTGGGCTCTCAGGCTGGAGTAACCAGGCCCACCAGAGGTGAGCAGAGGCACCACTGGGAGAGGGCTGGGGCCCATTCCTGTCTCTCAAGCCACATCCTAACTCTCCAGTTCCCTACAGGCAGGCAGGGGGCAGCCTTTGGGGTCCTTTCTGTCCAGATTGCTGGGCCCCAATGGCCTCACTGCTGCCAGGCTGTGAAACAGGGGTGTTTCTGGAGTGGCAGGGTGAGAATACACCCCCGAGAACAGAGTACCCCAAGGAAGCCTGGGATTGGAACCTAACTTTGCTGGATGACCTTGGGCAAGTCACACAACCTCTCTGGGCTTCTGTGTCCTCATGTGGAGCATGGAGAGATAACAGTACCTTCCCTGCGAGTGTGATGGATAATCAAGAGAAAATGTCTGTGAGGTGGGGGACCTGCCCACCAAAGCTCAGTACCTGGGACCCGCTGCTTTCATTGGTGGGGCCCCTCCACTCCTCACATCAGCAAGGACTGGAATCGCTGGGTCCTAATTCACTTTTTAAGGGATCTCAGAGGTGCAATGTTAAGCGCTTGGCTGCTAACTGAAAGATTGGTGGTTTGAACCCACCTGTCGCTAAGTGGGAGAAAGACCTGGCAATCCCCTCCTGTAAAGATTATAGACTAGAAAATCCTATGGAGCAGTCCTACTCCCTCACAGGGTCGCTAGGAGTCTGAATCGACTTGATGGCACCCAACAACAACAATTCACTTTTTTTACATGTCTGGCTGCCCTGCGCCGCTCTCTGCCCCAGTGTATCTTCCATTGTAAGGGCATGCGTTGATGACGTAATGGGCTCTTTCTGGATGCTGAGGCTGGGCTGACTGAAGTGGGAAGAACCCACGGCCAGGAGGGAAAGAGGCCCTTTGGCTTTCTCAGCCAGTACCTCCTTAGCACTCAAGACATCCAGCGGCTGCAGGGCTCTCTAGAGGCAAGGGAAGCCCTTCCTCTGTTGGGGGCTCACCCCAAAGCTCGCAGGACTGCAGGCGCCAGTCCCACGTCAGTTCAACCCCTTGTTCTGTCCAATATAAAGGAGCCTGACTTCTCCAGTGCTCCAAGCCCCAGCTCTGCCCCTGCTTCCGAGGTACTGGCTCTGGGGACAGGCTGGGTAAGGCCCAGCTCACTGACTCTGGAAAATAGGCCTGTGTGCGTGTGTGGCTGTCCCTGTGCCACCTGGGTTCCCCCTGTTGGCTGAGTCAGCACCAGGCATCTCCTGCGGGGCTGGCTGGGTGCACTTGCAGCTCCTGTGAAGCCCCCAGGAGGAGGCCTAGAGGATGCTGGCCAGGCAGGAACACCACGGCAGCGAGGGAGAGGACCTGCTGTCTGCCCAGTAGCCAGGAGAGGTCATTCTCACCAGTCCCCTGCCTCCAGACTGAGGCCAGAAGGAGGAGAAACAACTCATCCAGGGTCACCCTGGGTTGCTTGTCAGGCTGAGTGAACTGGTAGGCCTCTTCCTGTCTTGAAGTCCTTCCCTCTTTTTCTCTCATTCTTTCCAGGGTTTGCTCCACCCTCCCACTCCATGGTGGGCAGACAGGCGAATGTCTTTCAAGCTGGAAGGGAGCCTCACAACCCTCTAGTCCAGGATTTCTCAACCTCATCACTATTGGCATATGGGGCCAGGTCATTCTTTGTTATAGGGGGCTGTCCTGGGTATTGTAGGGTGTTTAGCAGCATCCCTGGCTTCTACCCACTAGAGGCCAATAGCATCCCCTATAATTGTGACAACCGAAAATGTCTTCAGACGTTGCCAAATGTCCATGGGGATCAAAATCATCTCCATTTGAAGGGGAGATGAGAGTGTAGAAGGGGATAGAAGCTGGCGAAATGGACACTAAAAGAGAGTGGAGGGAGAGAGCGAGCTGTCTCATTAGGGGGAGAGTAACTGGGAGTATGTAGCAAGATGTACATAAGTTTTTATGTGAGAGACTGACTTGATTTGTAAACTTTCGCTTAAAACCCAGAAACCCAGTTCAAGCACAATAAAAATTATATATATATAAAAAAATCATCTCCATTTGAGAACCACTGGGTTAGCTCGGTTTTCTTCAATTCTGGTGACACCTAGCCTCACCTGGAGAGCATTTAAAATCTGAAGACTCCCACGCTTTCCCCCTCAGACCTCCTGAACCCAAATCTCTGAGGTAAGGCCTGGGAAATGGAATTTTCTATTTCCCAGATGCTTTTTTTTTTTTAAGCACTATCTGGAAACTTCTGATCTCATCTAATTCACTTCTTTTGCAGACAGAGAAACAGAGGGCGAGGACATTAGCTATTTTATGGAAGAGTCTGTGGTTACCCCCAATCTCTGCCCTAATCTTTCTGCTCATTGGGGTTTGGTGGTCCAGTGGCCCCCTTTAAAATCACCCTCATGGCCTGGAAAGGCAGCCGCTTCTCCAGGAAAAACAGCTCCAACCTCTTATCCCATTCTAACAGACCCTTGTTTGCAGCCACCAGAGGGTCTCACCCTGCCTTCCCTTTTCAAACACAGCTCCTGAAAGGACATCCTTTTTTCTCCTGTGCTGAAGCCCTCCTCCCTTTATGCTTGCCAGAGAGCAGGCTGAGTGAGCAGAGCACACGGCTGATAGTGTCACCTGCGTAGCTGGTGTCTCCTCGGCTGTCTCCGGCACCTCGCCCTGTGTCCTAGAGTAGCAGATGTTCCCCGCCCCTAACCGGGACGGCTTCCCAGTGTCTGGGGGCCATCCACATACCCACAGCTCCCCCAGGGAGCTGCTCCCAGGGCCCGGCTCCACGCCTGCAAGAGCCAGACTCAGCCCTTGAGTCCTGTCCGACAGAGCCCATTGGTTTCCTAGAGCTGTAAGTGACCACAAACTCAGTGGCTTAAAACAACAGACGCTTATTCTCTCACAGGCCTGGAGGCTTCAAGTCCAAGGTCTGCTGGGCCAAGGTCCTTCCAGGGGCTTTAGGGAAGAATTCATTTCCTTCCTCTTCCAGCTTTGGGTGGTTCTAGGCATTTCTTGCTCCTGTCTTTGCCTTGGCCTTCACTCAGCCTTTCTCCCCTGTCTGTGTGTCTTCTCCTCCTTGTCTGTCTCAAATCTCCCCCTGCCTTTTCTTATTACGACACTTACCACTGGATTTAGGGCGCACCTGGTTAACCAGGGTGGTCTCATCTCAAGGTCCTCAATTTAATTACATCTGCAGAGACCTTTTTTCCAAATAAGGTCACATTCCACAGGTTCCTGGATGGCACAAAACCTTAAGCGCTCAACTACTAACCAAATAGTTGGCGGTTCGAGCCCACCCAGAGGCACCTTGGAAGATAGCCCTGGCAATCTGCTCCCGAAAGGAAAACCCTGTGGAGCAGTTCTACTCCGCACACATGGGGTCGCCATGAGTCAGAATCAAGTCAACTGCAACTAACACCAACCACAGGTTCTGGGGATTAGAACATGCACATATCTTTTGGGGAGGCCCCTAGTCAATCCCCTACAGGCCCTACTGGTGTCTACCTCCCAATTCCCACTGCCAGCTCTGAGGCAGCAAGGCTGCGGCTGGCATCTAGAGATCGAGAGGAAGCCTGTGCACGTGTCTTTTGGAGGATCCGTGCTTTTGAGGAGGAGGAGGGGGAGACAAAGGGGTAGGATAGTCCTGCCCAGGGGTGGGGAAACCAATTCCAGTTCCAGTCCCTCCACTTAACTATAGTAAGCTGCTTGGGCAAGTACCATCTCCATATGGGTCAGTTTTGTCATCTGCACAGTGGGAGACAGTAAAGGCTCCCACTTCTCAGAGAAAATGCACAGAGCCCAGCCCTGTGCAAGCCTTCAGTCAAAGCCAGAATTTTAAAAAAGAAGAGAAAAACAGAGGCTAGAGAAGACCAAGAGAGGTGGAGAAGCTAAGACAGGAAGAGAGGAAGGTGGTAGGCTAGGCCAACAGGGTGTGACTTGTCCATGGTCACAGAACAGGTTTGTCAGAGCAGGATCCCAGCCCTGAACTTCCCACCCAAAGTGCTTTTTCCTTCACCACACACTTCTGGACTCCAAGGTGGGGAGCTGCTGCAGAAGAGAAGACCTATTGAAGGAGGAAGCTCCTGCTGGCACAGGGCAGAGATGGGTGAGAGGGAAAGGGATTCAGAAAAACGGGGAAAAGGAAGTGAGCCCATCAAAATGCCCTGGGAAGAATCGTCAGGGGACCCCACGGTCAAACCCATCCATTCATTCATTTGTTTATTCATTCAACAAACATGTTCAACAAATTCTGTGCCAGGCCCCACTGAGGGTCTAGAAATAGCCAGACACAGATCCTGCCCTCAGGGAGCTTACAACCCAATGGCACAGTGTATCTGGGGCCTTGGTTTAAGCCCTGCTTCTGGCCTTACTAGGGGAGTAGAGGAAGGAAATAGCAGGGAGGGGGGCAGGGGCCACTGTGGGGGCAGGGCCCAGGGCCCCAAGAAGAAGGCCTGGGGGTGGAGAATACCCAGGCATGCCCCCCCCACAACTGGGGACAGGTTTTCCTTTCCATTTATTCTTTCCGTACAACAATTTAAGTTAATTAACTGCAACAATAAATTATTTCCCGTTTACCTAGAATAATTTTTCACTGCTCACCCTCTTTTGGGGGGAAGCACAGGCTCTTTGCCATGAAGTGGAGGGAGGTTGTGGCTGTCCCAGAGAGAGGTGGTGAGGGGAGGGGCTGGCCTGGGGCAGAATGGGGGGGACCCTGCTCATGGGGCAGCCAAAAGGGCTAAGGAAGGACAGCTGAAGGTGCTTCTCTGCCCTGTGTTCTAAGTCTAGCTTTACCCTGTCCTTTTGGAGGGAGTCCCTGGGTTGTGCAAATGGTTAACACACTCAGCTGCTAACTGAAAGGTCGAAGGTTCAAGTCCACCCAGAAGAACCTAGGAAAAAAGACTTGGCAATCTATCTCTGAAAAACCAGCCTTTGAAAACTGTATGAAGCACAGTTATACTCTGACACCCATGGGGTCTCATGAGTTGGAATCAGCTCTGGTAACTGCTATTTTTATATTCTTTGGGGGCACCTCTGCGTAGATTAGAAAAAGATGTCCCCTGGGGGGCCTCTTTTTGGCAGTGCACAGCTTACAATTCCAACCCCCACTGACCCCTCCCATTGGCGTCTCTGTGCAGAAACCACACCCTTGCGTGTGGGTTCCTGTGCTGCCCCGTTTTCAGTCACTTGGTAACTGTAGACATATCCCTTGTAGGTACAGGCGTGTTTCTGAAGAGCTGATTGCACGTATGTCTGATTTCTGCAAACCAGAACCTTGTTTTTAAATGCAACGGGAGAGCCAGGTTTTTAAAGAAATCTTGATTTATGACCCTCCTCCACATTTTCACATTTATATTTTCTTCTCTTGGATTTGCTTCAAACAGGCTATACCTGAGCACAGTGCAGAGCAAAGCTGGGTCCAAAACCAAACCCACTGCTGTCGAGTCTGACTCACGGCAGCCCCATTTGTTACAGAGTAGAACTGCTCCATAGGCTTTTCTTGGCTGTAGTCTTTATGGGAGCAGATTTCCAGGTCTTTCTTCTGTGGTGCCACTGGGTGGGTTCAAACTGCCACCCTTTAGGTTAGTGTTATTAGTTGTTGTCCAATCGATTCTGACTCATGGGGTAGCCAAGGGCAAACCTTTTAAGCCACTCAGGGACCTTAAAGCTGAGACAGGTGGTCAAATATAGGCACTACAGGGGTTGTGGAGTCAGCTAACCTGGGGACCCAGGAGTCCTCCTGCCTTGGCCAGCAGGTGGCAGTGTTGCTGGGGCCTTGCCTCTGGGGGTCACCAGGGAAGGAAGGCTGCGATTTTGGCCACAGGGGGAATCGGGTCTCTCAGGGTTTGCCACAGCCTCTAGAGAAGGAAGTTAGCAACAAGGCCCAGTTATATCCTAGTTCTGTTGAGCTGGGGGCAGGAGGGCTGGGCCGAAGACCCAGCACTGCCTCCACAGAGTTGGCTGCTGTAGGTGCTCACTTTCCCTCTCTGAGCCTCAGTTTCCCCACCCATAAATGGTGACATTGACAACATTGACAAGCCATAATAGTCAGCTTCTCAGGAACCCACCTGGTGTTCCAGGCCCATTGGGTCCATCTCAACCCAGTGTTCGAGCCCCTCCACAGGTGGCCCCTCCTAATCTCCCTGTCTCCTCCACCCCAAGCTCAGGGTCCTCCCTTTGCCCAGAAGGCCCTTTCTTTCCTTCCTACAGTCCATGTCCACCCTACCCATCCTCTAACTCACCTCCCCCAGGAAGCCTGCCCTCCCTGGTACCTTGTACCTACTGCTCCTGAAACCCCTAGGTCCCTCTGTACTTGGGCAGGTGCCTTGCCTTGCCATTTCCTTTTCATCTGAATTCCTTTCCTTTCTCCCAAACTTTGTACCTAGTCCCTAGTCCTGGGCTCTGAGTGTAGAATCCAGCCCAGCAAAGGGGCTTGGTGAAATCACTAAATCTGTTGGTTAAAACAAAACAAAACATTTCTTTAAGCTGAAAAACCCTTCCCAAAAGAAAGCTTTTAGAGAAGGCAGAAGCACCCCACTGGGGGAGGTGGGGGGAGGGCAGGGGTCTTGGCTGCAGCCCCTAACCCAGGGGCCTGAGAAGAGCACCATGAGGAAGCTCAGCTTTAGTTCAACCCTCCGTGTAACCGAGGAGGATTCTGGGGCCCAGCGTGGCCAAGTTGCAATGTTGATCCCACTGATGCTTGTAGGGGGCTTTAAATTTCAGAAAGCATCTCTTGTCTTGTTTTTCCCCAGATGGTTCACATGTCTGTGATGCAGATAAGAAAGACCTCATTTTCCCGGCTTCACAGATGACGAAGTTGGGGCTCAGATGGGCCAGGTGACTCACCTGGAGTTGCACAGTAGGGGCAGGTCTGGGTTGAGAACTCAGAGGGAGGCGATGATTCTTGGTGAGGGCTCACTCCCAAATGCTGTGGCCATGGCTCTGGCAGAAGCCCTGCTCGGTCCTTGACCCTCGCTTGTTCTGAGGGGCTCTGGTGCTGCCCAGGCTCGGGACCAGAGTTGTGAAAGAAGGGGGAAGGTAGCCACCCTGTCCTTGCTCTTCATGAACTTTTAGGAGGTGGGGGCAGCCCTGGATGCCTCTCTGCCACCCCTCCCTCCCTTCCTCTAAGGGCCCTTTAGGACCCTCCCCAAAAGGCTAATTACCAAATCATCCCATCAAAGGTAATTGCACTTTTTGTGCCTGAAAGACCAAACTGAGCTTCAGCTACATGGTTATTTATGGTCTCTAATAAGCATTTTCTGGCTGTGATTAACCTTTATGCCAGAGTCACACTGGGATTTGGGATGGCAGCTTCAATTCCAGCTCACTCTTAGCTGGCCTGGGGGGTAGAGCATGGGCAGCAGCTGGAACAGGCGGCTGTCACACTCTGCCCCCACACCCCACCCTCTCTGAAGGCTTCTGCACTGCAGAGGCCTAGAACAGGGCTTCCCCTTGTTCTGCTCATCCTTCTCCATTCTTCTACTCATAAGACAGACACAAATAGCCTACCAGCTTGTGATGAGTTGAATTGTGTCCCCCTAAAAGATGTGTTGAAGTCCTAAACCCTGGTATCTGTGAATGCAGCTTTCTTTGGAAGTAGGGTCTTTGCAGATGCGATCAGGCTAAGATAGGGCCGTATTGGAGTAGAGTGGGCTGTACTCCAATATGACTGGTGTCCTTTTAAGAAGAGGAAAAGAGACACAGAGACGTACAGAGTGAATGCCTTATGATGATGGAGGCAGAGATAGGATTGATGCATCTATAAGCCAAGAAATGCCAAGGATTGCTGGCAACCACCAGAAGCTGGAAGAGATGGGGAAAGATCCTCCCTTCCAGCCTTCAGAGAGAGCTTGGCCCAGCCAACACCTTGATTTTGGACTTCCAGCCTGTAGAACTATGAAAGAATACATTTCTGTTGTTTTAAGTTACCCAGGTTGTGGCAAGTTGTTACAGCAGCCTTAGGAAACTAACATGGTCCTGAATCCTACCAGTTGCCCTCAAGCTACCCTATGTGTGTCAGGTGCCTCTGGGTAGACTTGACCTCCAATCTTTTGGTTAGCAGCCAAGTGCATAACCATTTGCACCACGCAGGGATTCTAAAAACAGTCTTTTTCTGCACCTCAACTACCCCAGTTGTAAACTGGGGAGAATAAGACCTGTCCCAACTGGTGGCACAGTGGTTAAGAGCTTGGCTGCTCACCAACAGTTTGGCAGTTTGAATCCGATAGCTGCTCCTTGGAAACCCTATGGGGCAGTTCTACTCTGTCCTATTGGGTCACTAGGAATCGCCCTTCCATGTCAGGGACCCAGTGGGTCACTGGAGTCATTTTAAGTGATGCTGTAATTGGGCCAATGAACACCCTTTCCTTTTCAGATTTGGCTCTTGGATGAGTGGGGAGACTTGTAGCTGAGGCTCAGATTTGATTTGGGGTCTTGGGGCTGCACTTGTTGGCGTATAGAAGTGAGGCATTAGCTAGTGAGTGAGCCTAGTGCTCTGCCAGCTTCAGATCTCAATGCCATTTTTCCTCGACTGCTGCTGTTCACTGCTGTTGCGTGGATTCCAACTCATGGAGACCCCGTGTGGGCAGAGTAGAACCGCTCCATAGGGTTTTCAAGGCTGTGACGTTTTGGGAACAGACTGCCAGGCCTGTCTTCAGAGGAGCCTCCGGGTGGGTTCGAACCATCAACCTTTTGGTTAGTGGTTGAGTGCTTTATTAACCGTTTGTACCACCCAGGGACCACTTTTCTCTACTAGCTGTTGGAAAGTGCTAAATCTCATGAAGTCTTGAAAACTAGGTTTGTGAAAAATGATCCTGAAAGCAGACTGGCAGCTAGGGCTGGTGATGGAGGGGGAAGCAAACGGAGGGGTCCAAGTGGTTCTTGGTCCAAAACCACTTTTGGTTTGATTTAAGATCCAGTTTGGAGGGGGCTCAGGCTTCTGATGTGATCCTGTTTCCCATGTGTTCTGGCCCATTGTCCCCACCCTTTTTTGGGTGCCAGATCTTCTAAGAAGCAGAGAAAGCTGTGGGCCTTCCCCTAAGAAAACGGTTTTCATTGCAACATTTTGCACTTAATTACGGGGTCTTCATGTATTCCAAGGAGTCCTGGTGGTGCAATGCTTAAGTGCTCGGCTGCTAACTGAAAGGTCGGTGGTTCAAATCCACTAACCTCAAACCCACCAGCTACTCATCGGGAGAAAGATGTGACAGTCTGCTCTGTAAAGACTTACAGCCTAGGAAGCCCGATGGGGCATTTCTGTTCTGTCCCATAGGGCCGTTATGAGTTGGGATCAACTCGACGGCAAAGAGTCGTGGATCCCTCCCACACACTTTGTCTGTTTGTGGACCCAGATTAAGAATTCTCAGCTTTAGGAGAAAGCAAACAACAACCATGCGCAATAGTTATCTGTTGACTAGATAGAAAACTATACATGGTGAACATTGAAAAGGTGATTAATATGGTAAAAAAAAAAAAAAAAAAAAAAAGCAAGCATGTTGCTGTCAAGCTGATTCTGACTCATGGAGACCCGTGTGTTACAGAGCAGAACTGCTCCATAGATTTTCTTGCTGTAATCTTTATCCAGATCACCAGGCCTTTCTTCCACAGCCCCGCTGGCTGGGCTTGAACTGCCAATCTTTAGGTGAGTCATTGAGTGCAAACCGTTTGTGCCGCCCAGGGACCTCCTGATTAATACATACTAGGAAGAAAGGAAATGCACAGGAAAACCCTGGACTTCTGATGGGATTGTGATTCAGGAATAAGCCAGAATTTACAAACATTTCCACAGAGCAAGAGGTGGTGAAGGCACAAATTCTGCCACAGAATTCTGCCACAGAGCTGACCTTTTCTGAGAGGAAAGGTTGGTTCAAGAATTTTAAGAAGCATTTTTCTTGTGTAACGCAAAACCGGTTCCATATTGGTAGAAAATGACTTAGTGAACCATCAGATCCAAGAAAGAGACGTAAGCGTCAGGGCTGGGCAGCCAAGGGCAGACATGCCCTCCACCCCCATGGCCTGCGGTTTGGTTTCCTGATGAAGCTTGATTTGCTCTGCTCCTCTGTGCAGCCCAGGACATTAAGGTGTACGAATAAGAACTCCTGGCCTGGGATATTTGCCATCTAATTAGAACCTTGGGTTGTAAATACTTTGTACTTAGATGGTGTTCATGCATTTACGAATAGCCCATGGCCTCCATCTGTGAGCCTCATGAACACCCAGGGTCCAGCCCATGTACAGTGCACACTGGGGACAGGGAACATGTTGAAGGGGAAACTCAGTTACTTTGCTCTGGAGGGTTGGGGGAAGGTACTGCCAAGGTAGAGCCCCTGGAACTGGCTCCTGAGGACTGCAGAGCTCGCCAAGTGAGGAGTGGGCAGGGCGGAGGAGGGGGCAGAGAACTTCATGAGCAAAGGTGGAGAAACTCAAGAAGGATCCGGTGTGTTGGGGAAACGCTAAGCGTATCAGTGTGAATAGACATGATGTGTGTTTAAGGGGGATCTGGAAGACCAAAGCACAAAGCGCAGCTTAAGGATTAGATGGATAACGGTAGACTGCTGGGCAGCAGGGCTGATATTTTGGAATAGGGTGTTTCTGGTTTCTTTAATTTGCCTGTGGCTGAGCTGGCCCTGGGAGCCCAAATTGATTCTTTGTGTGTATGCTCCCGTGTGCATGCGCGGGCAGCTGCTGGGAGGGGGCAGAAGCAGGGGTGGGGTGAGAAGCTGGGGGCAGGCATTCCTAGTTCCTCTAGAAGGGGGCCTGGCCATACCAGCAGAGCTGCCCCTGTCTGGGACAGAACGCAGCACCTGGGCCCATGCTGGCTGTGGAAGTGAGCAGAGCAGCTTTGTCGGGGAGGACACTTGGCTCCCTGCTTAGCTAGCAAAGCCACTCGTTGGCCTGGTGGCTTTCTCCTCTCTCTGCTCCTACGTTTTCATTTGGAAAATGAGGGTAAAGCTACTTCTCTATCTCTCTGTGGACGGTGAGGTTTAATTACTGATTAACGAAGTGTTGGAGGTTCCTTGGGGCCAGAGGGATGAATGGGTTTCTTATAATAACTCCTGAGCTCCAGGAGCCAGGTAGCTACCCCCAGCACCGTCTGCTGAGCATCCCTAATGGGCGCCAGGATGGGGATGCAGGGTTGGGGGACCCAGGAGTGAGTCAGAGAGAGGGGACCCTGGGAAGAAAAAGTAGGGGCACAGCGGTGGTGAGGATGAAAAGCGACTTCCTGTGAGGCTCCTCAGGCCTCCTGGTTAACCATCCGTCATGCCTCCCTGGGGGTCCTGGCCCCCCCAGAGCTAAAATCCACCTCTGTTACCAGCCAGAAGGTAGCTCAGACCTCCCAGGCAGAGAGGACGAAGGAAGGAGGGCAAGGAGGCTGGGACGGGGGTCGGAGGGGGGGGCGCCAGGGGACAAAGGGTCTGGGAAGAGACTGGATGTGTGTGCTAGTGGCAGGAAGAGGGAGGGCAGGAAGCTGCTGGCCAGACTGCCCACAGCACCAGCCTAACCACGCCCTTGCTTCCTTGTGCCCACAGGCCCTCCTCCTTCTGGGACTGAACCCTGTCTCTGCCTCCCTCCAGGCCCAGCACTGCGAGAGCCTGTCCCTGGCCGGCAACATCTCTGGTGAGCACTCCACTCCCTCCTGCCAGATTCTGGCCGACCACAGTGCCCTTCCACCCTTCCATTCTCCACCCTCACCTCCCACCTCCTTCCCCGCCACCCAGAACCAGCACACGGAGCATCGCCTTAAAGGAGGAATGTTGTTAGGTGCTGTGGAATCGATTTTTGGCACATAGCGACCCCATGTGACAGAAAAGAACTGCCCCACAGAGTTTTCTAGGCTGTGATCTTTACAGGAGCAGATCACCAGGTCTTTCTCCCGAAGAGTGGTTGTGTGGGCTCAAACTACCAACCTTCCTGTTAGCAACTGAGTGCTTAACTGTTGTGCCACCAGGGCTCCTTAAAGCAGGAATAGCAGAGAGATTTCCTGTCTAGGGCTTCATGCAATTGGTGATGCCTTCAGGGAGGGCTGTGTTGAGAAAGAACCTGAAGTTGGGTGTAAGGTTGGGTGGGCTCACACCTGAGGGTCTCTGGGAGGCGTATTGCCCCTTGGTGATTTGTTTTCCTCTTTAAACCTCTCCTTGATTCATTCCAACTCATTAATTGAGCACCTACTATGTGGCAGGCCCCATGCAAGGCACTGGGGGAAGAGAGAGGCTCCCTGTCTGGTCCAGGACTCGAGTTCACACATGTACATACTATAGAGCAGAGTACCAGAAGCATGCTAGTTGAGAAACAGGTGTGTCAGCAGGGGAATGGAAGGCGTTGATTCCTGAGACTGGGTCTGTGGGGAGGGGGGCCTTCCACAACTCAGAGCAGCTGCCTCTAGCCTGCTGCTCCTTCACTAGGAGGGTCTGGGAGTAGAGAAATGAGCACTGGGCTTGAGAAGACAGACTGGGTCTCTGTGCGGGCTCATAGCACAGACTGGATTTCTGTGCAGGCTCAGTCGTATTTCCTGATTGTGGAGCTGGGGGTGGGGACTGGTGGTCCCAGGGATGAGCGTGCCCTTAACCCCTTTGAGCCTCACTTTGCCCACCTATAAAGTGGGAGGGGGTGATACCTGACTCAAGGATCTGTTATGAGATTAAATGCACTAAGTTTTACGGCAGCGTTCCACAAACTGTAGAGTGTTATACCACTGCTGGGTATTACTGTTGGTGACATCAGCAGGCTTGTTAAAACGCTTATTGTATAGCAGGGATGAGGAGGAGGCACTTGCCACAAATTGCTCACTATAGTGGAGGAGGCAGGGAGGTTAGAACGGGAGTGGTGAAAACCCAGGAAGGCTTCCTGAAGGAGGAGGTTTCAGGGTGACTCTTAAACTCTGAGCACAGACTGACAGAGAGAAGCCAGTGCTCTGAGCAAGGGTTGCCTGAGGACTGGCAGGTGGGTTTGGTGGAAAAACAGGGGAGGGCTGAAGAGGGAAGAGCAATAAGCCTGGGGAGGTGCTGGGAGCCTGGAGTATCTGGCTGCAAAGATGGTTAAGCTGGACCATGGGGAACATGGGAAAGTTCTTGACCAAGACATTTTGGAGTGCCGGTAAAATCATCCTGGCGGCCAGCCAGCTGCATAGTGGGAGGGCCTGGGAGGAAGAAGAGCTGATCCGAGGCTGGCCTGACAGGAAAGGCCCTGCCTCCTGCCCATGTGCATCAGGGCCAGGTCAGGCTCCATTAACTTGCTTGTTGTGCTCCTGGAAGAGTGACATCCCTGAATCCATGCAGAGGTCACCTGTCCTTGGAGGCAGCAGGTGTTCCTTCCCCAGTGATTTGTACCATGTGCCCCCCCATCCCATCCTAACCTGCCTGACTTTATGGCAATTGATCCATCACCCTCCACAGTGGCCTCGGATAACGGGCCATTTATCTTCTAACACTGAGACAGATGGAGAAGGTGGGATGGAGGGGCCTGGACAGATGAATGGGCATCTGGCTGACACTGAACTGGGGTCTTTAGGGGGCTTCTCACCTTCCTCATGCCAGGAGGAGGAAGAGGGTAGGTTCCCAGGGCCGAGATCCCATCATGTGGCAGGTCACAGACTTGGCAACTCATAAACTTATGGCATGAGCATAATGGTCCCATAAAGTAGTAGAATTACTAACCGAGGGTGTCACAGATAAATGGAAATATAGGGTTGACAAGGATCTGGGGTCATCAGTTCCCACCCCTCGACTTAAGGCAGTGAATGATAATAATAAACCCATTGCCGTTGAGTCCATTCCAACTCATAGCAACCACAAAGGGTTTCCGAAGCTGTAAACCTCTACAGAAGCAGACTGCCACATCTTTCTCCTGCGAAGCCACTGGTGGTTTCAAACCAGTGACCTTTCAGTTAATAGTTGATCACTTTAACCACTGCACCACCAGGGCTCCTTTAATTAATTATAGCTAATACTCATTTAGTGCTCTCTGTATTGGATACCAGAGCCCTGGTAGCACAGTGGTTTAAGAGCTACAGCTGCTAACCAAAAGGTCAACAGTTCAAATTCACCAGCTGCTCCTTGGAAACCTTATAGAGCAGTTATATAGGGTTGCTATGAGTCAGAATTGACTCAATGGCAATGGTGTTGTGGTGTATATTGGACACCAATCTAAGTGCTTTAGTCTCGTTCAGTTATCACAACAAATGGTTGAGAAATATTTTTATCCCCATTTTACAGATGAGGAAACTTGAGGCTCAGAGAGGCTAAGTAACTTGCCCAAGCACACACAGTTACTAAGCAATGGCCCAGGACTTGAACCAAGTGGGCCTGATTCTGGAGCCCATGACTTTACCACTGCCATGTTATGTGGTCCCCCAGATAGCCGTGGTGCCCAGGAAGAAGTGTGGTCAGCCATTGGGAGTGCAGTGTCTCCCCTCTGAAGTTTCTTATACCCATATTTGGTTTGTCCGCCACCCTCAAATATTTCCTGAGCATCTACTGTGTGCCTTGTACTGTCCTGGGTGTTGGGAACACAGAAGTGAAGCGCCAACAGGCCTTCAGGACGGCAGGGTCCACCTGCGTGTCCTGATGTGTTACACACCCTACAGAGGCGTCTTTCTTCTCTGCCCAGCCAAAGAGAAGCAGCTCAACCACAGCTGGCTGGGAAAAGAGCAGGGTGCCTTCCTATCCTCTGCCACCCTCTCTGTGCCAGGTGACATGACAGAGCCCCTGCCCATTCGCCCCAGCAGCACAGTCCCCTGAATGGATAGATAGGTGTGTTTCAGGCGCTGCCCCTTGGCCTCCTGGCTGTTGCCCTCTGAGCAGCCTTGGCTGAGTCCTTCTCCTGGGTTCAAACCAGACAGGGGGCTGGGCTCCCAGCCACAGGGCGGCCATCCAGTGCCCACCCACCTTGTGGTTCATTCAGAAGGTCTTGATGGGAGACCCATCATAGGTGGGACAGGAGCCAGGTTCCAATTTCCCTCCAAGTTACCTACCATGGGGGGATCTACTGAGCACGTTTGCACCCTATGCATGATGGGAAGGGAACTGAGTAACCTACTTGGGGGAAGAAACCAGTGCCCACACGTGAAATAGGCCACCTTCAAAGGGTTCCTCTCTGTTTATTAAAGCAGCCCCCAGGCCCCTGACTCAGCAGGGCTTTTTCTGAGGTGGCCGAAGCCGTCCACACTGCTCCCCTCTTCTCCTTTCCCTCGTTTGCAGTGACTCGGGGGAGCCTGACTACCATCCTCCACACGCAGTTAAGAGTGTGGGCCCCGGGCATCTGTGGCATTTGCTCTGTGCAAATGCATTGCTTTCTCCCTCTTGCCCCTCCCCCATGAAGGTCTCCAGTGACCAGGCCTGGTGAGGGGGTTGATTTCACCCCTACTCCCACTGAGGAAAGACCTTGAGGAACCTAGCTGCCCTTCGAACGAGGGGCTGAACCTCTGAGTGACAGGATGTTCACACCTTAGACATGCCAAGCACACACCTACCTCAGGGCCTTTGTACTGGCTGTTCTCAGTGCCTAGAACACTCCTCCTTCAGCTGTGCACGTGCCCCACCCCCCTTCATTTAAGTGTCTGATTAAAGGGCAGTGCTTTTTTGTGGTTGTTGTATACCATCAAGCTGATTTTCGACTCATAAAGACCCTATAGGACAGAGTAGAACTGCCCCATAGGGTTTCCTCTGTGGAAATAGATCACCAGATCTTTTTTCCCATGGAGCCACGGGGTGGGTTTGAACCGCCAACCTTTCAGATAGCAGCTGAGTGCTTAACCGTTGTGCCACCAGGACTCCTTCATCAGTCTTTAGTGACCATCAAATTAAAATAGCACCCTGTCAGTCTTTATCTCCCTGCCTTGTTTGTTTTTTCTTCATAGTATTTCCCACTGGTTAACAGATCCACGTGTTTCTTTACTGTTTTTCCCACTAGAATGTAAGCTTTATCGGGGAGGGAGAGTGGACTTGTCACCTGCCTGGTTTTATTGGCTTTGCTTCTCTGTTCTTGCAGCCTCGCCCTCCCTTTCCCTGGTCTTTCACACAGACTTTCATTCCCTCCAGGATGTTCTGGGCTCTTCATGTAAAGGTCACAAGCACAGTGTCGGCTGCATGTTTCTCTGTGCCACCAGGCAGCCTTTTGTGAGCTTCGGAGCAGGAGGGAGGCACCACCGTGCTGTGCAGAGGAACCTGGGGTGCGGAGATGGGTGGAAGTGAATGCTGGGAGGGGCCGCAAGCCAGACTGGGGACAGCTGTGGTGCGTTGGGAAGAGCCCTGGGCTGCCTGCGGTAAAAGACCAGCATTCAAAACTCACTTCTGCCTTAGTATCTGTGTGACTTTGGATAAGCTGTTTGACTGCTGGGGCCTCAGTTTTCTCTTCTGTAATATGGGGGTGGTAGCAACCACGTCAAAGGAGCCCTGGTGGTGCAATGGTTAAACACTTGGCTGCTAATTGAAAGGTTGATGGTTTGAACCCAGCTGCTGCTCAGGAGAAAGACCTGGGGATCTGCTCCCATAAAGATTTCAGCCTAGCAAACCCTATGGGGCAGTTCTACTCTGTCACATGGGGCTGCTATGAGTTGGAATTGACTCAATGGCATACAACAACAGCACCCACGTCGGCAGGGGGCGTGAGACCCACAGTAGGTGGTACAGAGTGTGCAGGCACACCAGTGCAGGCTCCCATCCTAACCACAGACTAGAATTGCATTCTGTTCTGCCCCTCTTCCCCCAACCCCGACAGCTATGAGTGGGGTCAGGGCTCAGCAGCCCTGGGGCTCTGGGCACTGGCCAGTGCCAGGTCTCCAAGACCAGCAGGCCCATAGCTCTGCAGCCGGTCCCTGCCTTGGCTCTAGCCTGATCCTGGCTAGGCTGGTGCCCAGTCCTGCCCTCTCCTCTGTTCTTTACGGAAGAGGATCTGAGGAACTGTCCAGGGAAGGAGAGAGAAGGGAGGGAGGGCAGGCAGACACTCCGCTGACAGAGTGCTAGGCACCTTTCCAGACCCCGCCACACATGACATCCCATTTAATCCCCCACCCCGTGCCTGGCTCTGTAGAAATCTGTGAATGAATGAATGAACAACCTACCTAGGAAGGTCCGATGGTATTATTAAATGCAATGGTGTGTGTATAGCAACTGGCACCTGCCTGGCCGATTGTTGCTGTTAGGTGTTATTGAGTCAATCTGGATTCACAGCAACTCCGTATGACAGAGTGGAACTGCCCCATAGGGTTTTCTGGGCTGCAATCCTTACTGGAGCAGATTGCCAGGTCTTACACCTGCAGAGCCACTGGGTAGGTTTGAACTGCCGACCTTTTGTTTAGCAGCTGAGCACTTAACCTGGCAGATAGCAGTCAATATTGTGAATGCTGCCCCCTTCCGTGACTGCCCACGGCTCACTGACACACAGCATATTGTGATAGTGAGAGCCTGATTTAGAATCAGTAACTCCTGGCTATGAGTCTTGTCCTTTCACTCATTAGCTCACGATCTTGGGGTTAACTTCCCTGGGCCTCAGTTTCCTCATCTGTAAAAAGGGAATAATGACATTGCAGGGTGGGTGAAGATCAAGTGAAATATACGAGGAAGCATTTTGGAAAAGCAGAGCGTGGTCCATAATATGATTGTTGTCCTTAAGTACTGTCAAGTCAATTCCGACTCATATCGACCCCATGTGACGGAGTAGAACGGCCTCACAGGGTTTTCTAGGCTGTGATCTTTACAGAAGCAGATTGCCAGGTCTTTTCTCCCACGGAGCAGCTGAGTGGGCTTGAACCTCCAACCTTTCGGTTAGCAGCTGAGTGCTTAATCATTTATGCCACCTGGGCTCCTTATAATATTATAACCCTCCCCCCCTTACTACCACATGCCTACCCCTCCCCCCAGGCTCAGCACTCTCAGCATGGTCCTGACAGATTAAAATCCCAGCCTGGAATGCCCTGGTCACATATGGCCCTGCTCTCCTCACGCCCCCCATCCTCCCTCCTGACACCATTCACTGGGGCTT
The DNA here is from genome assembly GCF_030014295.1 of Loxodonta africana. Lineage (NCBI taxonomy): Eukaryota > Metazoa > Chordata > Mammalia > Proboscidea > Elephantidae > Loxodonta > Loxodonta africana. Next base: position 30,683,059 of record NC_087359.1, on the reverse strand, counting down.
TGCTGTGGTGGGGCTCAAGGCTGGCCCACCCAGCCGCCTGGCCGCCGGCTCCTCAGGTCCACTAAGCCCCAGTCCAGGTTTCTTTCTCTTTCAATTAAACCACTTGGCCTTGAGGGCTCAGCCCCTTGAGCCCTGATTTACACACACACCCTATGAATAGATTAGATTAGAAAGAAAAATCAGCATTTGGTACAAGGCCTTCTCAGTACCGCCCTGAGTCCACCAGAGAAAGGAAGCCAACTTAAACCGGTGCTGTTTCCAGAGAGATTGGGGGCAGGCTAATTTGGGGAGGACATGGCAGGAGGCCCCAGTCAGGGCTTGGCAGCTGCTAATGCCCAACCCTGAAGAGCTTCCAGCACTCCCCTCACCCTGCCGGCTCATGGCTCTCCCTGGCTGGCTGTGCATCCTCATGCCAGTGCCTGGTTATTAGCCTTCTTGTGTCACGGTGGGCACACCTGCCCCGCACAGAAGAGAAACGTCACGAGGCGGACACGGGAGGGGCGATAGCTCTGCCTTCAGCTCAGTCCTCCCCGCTTTGAGCCCACATCCCTCCCACCCTCCCAAGGTGTTACTGTGGCCTCAACCCTGTCCCAACACACACACATACACCACCCCCAAAAGCTCTTTAATTAAGGGCAAATATCTGGATGAGGCCTTTGACATCTTCCACGGGGTCACCACTAGCTGGAATTGACTGGGTGGCCACTGTTTTCCTTTTTGGTACCTAGTTCCCCGGTTTACATCCTCTTTGAGTCACAAGGAGTCCCTGGGTGATACAAGTGATTAATATACTCTGCCGCTATTGAAAGGTTGAAGGTTCAAGTCCACCTGGAGGTGCCTTGGAAGAGAGGCCTTGCAAGCTACTTCAGAATTAAAAACTTTGTGGAGCACAGTTCGTCTCTGGCACACGTGGGTCGCCACAAGTCAGAATCAACTCAATGGCAGCTGTTTTTTTTTTTTTGAGTCAGAGACCCCTTTGAGAATTTAATGAAAGCCGAAAGCCGTGGCCCCCACGCCTCATTTAAATGCATGTACACACCAAATTTTTCATTTAATATTAGGGTCTCTACGAATGCCTTGAAGTCTCCTGTGGACTAAGATGGAACATTTCTGATCTATTCCAACCATTTCATTTTATAAAGAAACTGAGGCCCGGAGAGGGAAGTGACGTGACTAAGGTCAGAGCAAATTAGTAGCAGAGCCCAGTCTGAAGCCAGGGGTCCAGACCCCCAGTTAAGTACCCTTTCCAGTCCGCCCAGATGATGTCTCCCTCCCTTTCTTTCATGGTCTCCTTCTTAGTCAGCCCTCTCCCAGGGCCCAGCACAGACCCGAATGCAAACAGTGGGTGCTCAATAAATGTGGCTATCAGGCTAACTGAAAGTTGATCCACTTGATTTAGCTGAAGGGGCAGTGCAGATGTGGTTTGGTTCCAGAGACATGTGACGGTGCTGAGACAGGGGTAAGCTAGGCCTGTCCCAGGGAAGACTAGTCCCTGTGAAGTCTCAGAGCTCCAGTCTGTCACCAAGCGAGGGGCTGAGAGAAGTGTCCTCAGGCTACAGAGCAGGGGGCTTAAAGTGTGTCTACCTTTCCTCTAAATTCCAACCAGGGCCTTAGCTTTTAATACCATCTCAAGCCACCTCTGTTCGTCCTGTGCTCTGGAACCCACACTGGCTCCCTAGTGCCATAGCATCAAATTCAGATTCCTTCCCTGGTGCCTCCTTGGCCTCCCCTGCATAGGACAAGCTCATTTCTGCACTGGGGTCATTGCTCTTGTCCTGTCCCCACTTGGTGTGTGAGTGTGGGGCAGTGGGGAAGTGGGCAGGTCATTGTGGTGTCCTCTGTCTCTCTGGGGTGGGGACCTCACTCTGCCTCACTGGTCGTCTCTGTCCCCAGGACTGCAGTGCAATGCGTCCGTGGACCTCATTGGTACCTGCTGGCCCCGGAGCCCCGTGGGGCAGCTGGTGGCTCGGCCCTGCCCTGCCTATTTCTACGGTGTCCGCTACAATACCACAAGTAAGGAATGGGGTGGAAGGCCGACCATCTGCTGGGAGATGGGGTAGGATGGGGAGAACTTGAGACTTGTTGGGGGTTGGGAAAGTGATGATGATGATGATGATGTTGATGATGGTAATACCTATCGTGGGTACAACCACCATTTACCAAAGGCCCACTCTCTGCTCTTCTGGGCACTCTGTGCTCATTGCTGCTGATTCTCACAGTGCCCCTGGAAGACACTATCAGTTCTTACATAACCAGGCCTCTGAGGCTCAGCATGGGTAGGGAACTTGCCCAAAGTCACCCAGCTGGGAAATAGTGAAGCTGGAATTAGCATCCAGGTCTGTCTGACGGTTTCCTTTGCAGTTGAGAAACTTTGGTCTGCTTGAACTATAGGACTACCCCATGAGATAGGGCAGGGATCATTGGAATGGCCCTGACTTTGCAGTTGAGAACCCTGAGCTCAGAGAGGTTGTGGGGCCTACATGGGCCCGCCAACCAGGAAGAGAGGGGCCCAGAGTTTTAGAGGCACAGGCAGGGGCTTGGCCTTACATCCCAGGCCCGTGGGTGGAAGAGGTAGGGAAGGATTGACCCCATCTGTTCTGATACTCGATCCCCAAGTAAACACCTTGCTCCCCTGAGGCCCCCACGCCTCTGGGCTTTGCAGCTCCTTGCTACACCTCCTGCCACCCTCAGAATTAATTTGCTGTCCCCTGTCAATGACTCATGGCCCCTGGTTATCAACAGAGCAACAGCTGCATGTGCTATCCCAGGGAGGGTGGGGGTTCAGATCCCTGGGGTCAGGGTCCCTTGTGCGGACGCTCTGGTTGCGGGGTACCTGAGCCCAGAGCCCTGAGAAGGACCCTGGGTGAACACGGACACTAGGCCATTTAATTTGAGACTCACCAACTTTGGTACACTATTTTCCCCTCTATGGCCCTCCCGCCCCATATCTGATGGTCCCGGGGGTTAGATGACATGGCTTCAAGATTTCTTCCAGCTCAAAACTCCCACATCCATTCTTGTGTCGATCTCTCCTTTACCGGACAAATTAAGGGGGTAGGACTGGGGGCTAGAGCCAAGGGGTGGGAGGGCCAAAACAGGAGGGTGACTATGAGCTTCCCTGGGGAACCATTAGGGTCAGGCTAAAGGATGGGAAAGCAGCACCACGCAGCTTATGAGGGTGTGTAACCCCTGTTCTGGCCATGGGAGGGGCCCAGGGAAGAGGAGAAAGACTGGGAGGGAAGTGGGGACTAAGGAGAGGAAGGAAGGAAGAAGAGAAGGGCCTAAGAGGGCCGAATAACTCAAAGAGGAGAGTTTGTGGGAACACAGTTATGCCAGGCTCACTTTACAATGAGGAAATTGAGGTGCAGAGCAGCTGCCCAAGGTTACAAAGCCTTCCATGGTGGCTGGGTCAGAAGCCCAGGAATCATGCCTCCTGCTCCCCCATTCCCTGTGCAAGTGCTTCTGGAGCTTCCAGGAAGGAGGCAGCACTAGGGCTGGCATATCGGAGGAGGCTTCTGGAAGGAGCTGCCCGCCCCCAAGGGCACCAGGTTCTGTGATCCCACTTCCAAAGTAATTTTCACATCTGACCCTTCCTGCTCTCTATGCTCAATGCCCCAGTCCAGGCTATCCTCCCACCCCCACCCTGGTCTCTAACTCTGATCTGGGATCTGACCCTGTCACACCCTGCTTAGAGTCAACCCCTGGGTGGCTCCCCATTGTCTCCTGCCAAGTCCGCACTCTGAGTGGGGCCTGCCAGGCTGTCTGTGATCAGGGCCCTGCCTGCCTTTGCAGCCAACCCTGGCCACTCCCCATGAGTACCTTTCCTTCTTATCCCAAAGGGTTACTTGAGATGCCCCAAATAAGCTTTTGAAGCCCTAGTACCTGGACATGTGCTTCTTGGTTTGCCAGCCCTGCCTTAAATGGAAGCAGGACTCCCGGGTTCTAGCCCCAGCTATAACCTGTTAAGAAACCCTCAGCACTGGCCCTCTCTGGGCTTCAGTTTCTCCGCCTGTACAATATGTGGGAAGCTTGGGGGAGGTACTCTCTGGGCTCCCTCTCTGTCCCCTCTGGTACCCCTGGAGAGGAGCTGGGGTGCCGGTCCCATTGACAAGGGCTGGTGTTTCTGGACAGGGCTGGTGCTCACCTTTCCAGGTGCCCCAGCCAGGCATGCTGAGCAGGGTGCCCTGTAATCAGTCGAAGTGGGAATCCAGCGTTGTACCTAATCATTAAAAAAAAAATCATTAGGCACTAATTAATTCATTTACTGGTGAAGCACTGCCAGGACTTTGAGGCCTCTCCTTCATGCCCTCCCTCCTGCTGCATCCGATCTTCAAAGGGATGGGAAGCATTTCCAAAAATATCCCTTTTCCCATGATTCTTTGAGAGGAATGACTGCTCAGCTCAGCAATTAAAGACAAGGAGGTCCATCCTCCCTGCCAATGACTCACTGCTTGTCAGGACCTGTTTGCTTTCAAGATCACCTCCTCGCTCCCCTTCAAAGCCTGGTCCCTCTGAATGACCCCAGCATGGGGCGGGGGGACCCAGGCTCCCTGCCCCATATGTGGGATGCCAAGGAGAGCCTAGAGCAAAGGAGGCTGCTCATATAACCTCCATCTGTACCCCCTTTGATAGGGACAATTGACGCGCTCTGAATCTTATGTTTAAAAACAAACAAAAAACCAAACCCATTGCCATTGAGTGGATTCTGACTCCTAGTGACCCTATAGGGCAGAGTAGAACCACCCTGTAGGATTTCCAAGGCTGGAAGCAGACTGCCACACCTTTCTCCCAAAGAGCAGCTGGTTGGTTCGAACTACTAGCCTTTTGGTTAGCAGCAGAACGCTTTAACCACTATCCCACCAGGGCTCCTTACGTAAAGATTACAGCCAAGAAAACCCTGTGGAGAAGTTCTACTCTGTAACACATGGGGTCTCCATGAGTCAGAATCAACTTAATGGGAAGGGATTTTATCTTACAGATAAGGAAACAGAGAGGTTGAGTGACTTGCCCAAAGTCATGTAGCTAGTAAGGAGTGGTGTCAGGATTTGAACCCAGGCTCTCTGGGTCTAGGGACCAAGCTCTTAACCACTACTCTGTGCTGCCTTTCTTAAGGCAAGACCCCACCCCACCCCACCCTGTCTAGCGCCTCTTCCAGCCAGTCTCTGCCTTGAGCTCCTTTTCATGCAGACTTTCTGGAGCAGCCCCTGGTTGCAGTCACTTGCGCCCATGGCGCAGATACAGGATTCCCTGGTTCCACCTCTGCACTCCCTACCATTCTCCCCCCACCCCCAGCCTGTAGCCCACTGCTAGCTTATCCCTCATTTAGCAATTAGGAGAGAATCGGCAGCATTTCTGCCAAAGGGCTCAACTCTGCCCAAGTCTCAAGGCCATGACAGGGAAACTGGGCAGAGCTTTAAAAATCCATTTAGCCTGATTCCCCCGCTGGTATGCTGTGACAGGAGCAGCTTCTTGGCAGAGGGGCCAGGAGCAGTTAACGAGGCCACTGTGTCAGCCTTCCAGGCCCCCTCCCCTCGACCTCCGAGGTCAGTTGGGGCTCCCTGGGGGCGGGGCGCTTCCTTCATCTCCTTATTCCAGTGATGCCTGCGGAGGAGTAGCTCCAGCTGCACAACCAGGGGGACCAGGAGGTGTGCCCCTCCTTTAATAAATGAGTAGGGGGGACAAAGGGCCGAGGGCTGAGGTCACCCACCCAGCACCACCGTAGCTCAGCCAGCCAAGTGCCCCCGTTTCTGACTCCCTGCCCAGTGCTCTGCTGCTGTGTCTCTTCGGGCTGGGAGCAGGGCTCTGACAGCTTCCCCGGCCCTCCTATAGCCTCATGGGGGTATGGATGCATTGCGAGGGTCAGCAGAAGCCACTGAAAGTCCTGCAGCTGGGGAGGGATGCTGTGAAAATGGCTCAGGGCTCAGTTTTTCTTCCAGCCAGAGCCGCCTGGAGCCAGGGCCAGAATTAGCTCAAGGAGACCTGTTCAGACGTACAGATGCTGAGGAGCAGTGTGGGGTAGGGTGGGGTGGGATGACCTTGGCCAGCACAGGAGGAAAGACTCAGAATTTGAAACTCCCTCAGTTCCTTCCCTACCAGATTTTGGGGACCTGCCACCCAAACAGGGGAAAGGACAGAGAGTGAGAGGGACTCTTGGTGCAGCTCTGCTGGAGCCCTGAAGCCAGGGCCCCTCCCATCTCCCTAACAGGTGACAGGTTCTGGGCTGAAGGAGACTCTGCCACTCCCTGGGCCACTACCCTGATCCCACTTGTGCCACATGCCAGGCTGGAAGGCAGTTGTAGCAGATTCCAGGAAAGAGACACCTGCCATGGGAGAGCCACCCTGAGTGACACCCTTAGCACATTCCTGTCAGTTTTTGTCCCAAGAGGCTTCTACCGTGGTTGTTCCCACCACAGTCCCTCCCACATCAGGCCTGCCTTGGGAAAATACCCCCATGGGGACCTTCCCCAACGCCTGCCCTGTGAGCCCCTGTCCACATGAAACCCTGCCATGTAAGACCCGCATAAGGACCGCCCACAGGAAGCCTCTACCATGGATAGTCCCACCATATGAAACCCTGTCATTTAAATTTGCCACTCCAGCTGTCACCACATCCACTCCCTCCGTACCATGCCCAGCCATGTGAGAACTGACTCATGAGAGCTCACCATTCATTTTGGCTGCCATGTGAGACCACCACGTGGGAGGCTTCTCAGAAGAGAGCCCATCAGGTCATCTGCCAAGCCTGTCCATAGACCCATCCTATGGGCATGACTGTGCCAGGCTTGGGTGGGGAAAGCCACAGGCAGGTGCTACTGTAGCCACCATACCCCTGTTGAGGGGCAGCAGGCAGAAAGACGCAGGAGATGGGAGCTGTAGGGAAACCCCTCTCCTGAGCTTCATGCCAGAGCCCATCAACAAGGCAGGCCCCTCTGCTGGCCCAGGATGGATGGCAAGATGGACAGTGGAGGGGACAGACACCTAGGTTGGTCTTCAGGAGAGGAGCCTGTGGCTCACTCTGACTCTCTCTTCTTTGTCCAGACAACGGCTACCGGGAGTGCCTGGCCAATGGCAGCTGGGCCGCCCGCGTGAACTACTCCGAGTGTCAGGAGATTCTCAATGAGGAGGTGAGGCTGAGCAAGCGAAGATGCCTGTATTGCCAGCTGGCTCAGGGGCCCCAGCACTGGCATGAGCTGGGTCCTTGCTCCTTCCTTCCTTCCCCCGTGCTCACTGGGTGGCCGTGTGTGCTGGGCGTGGTACTGAGCTGGGGTCACACAAGATGTAGTCACGGGATTCTCGCCCATTTTTTTACCCCACCTTTCCTGAGAAATACATCGAAGTCCAACCATCGGGTTGTGTCAGAATCAGGGGTGGGGGTGGAGGTAGCCATACAGTTTGACAAAGCCCTTGGAGGTCCTTTTAAAAATTTAAATGTTTTTTTGAGTCAAAACAACGTAGACAATATACAAAATTCAAAAGGTACAGATGGGAATAGAGTGAAAAGTCTCCTTCTTACCCCGGTCACCAGCCACTGGGTTCCCTCCCCAGAGGCCGCCATTTTGCCAGTTTCGTGAGTGTCCTTGTATAGCTATTCTCTGCATATACAAGAAATCATGTGTGAGTATTCTTTTTTGTTTTTACCCGAACGTTGCATATTATGCCCACTGTTTGGCACCATACTTTTTTTCATATAACCATCTATCTTGGAGATTGTTCGATCTCGGTGCATAAAGAGCATCTTTGTTCTTTTTTACATTTTCATAATATCACGTTTCATGGATGTACCATAATTTATTTCACCAATCTTTATTCCTAGTCTTCAGTGACTGCAAACAATGCTGCAGTGAATAATCTTTTTAAGGATGACATTTGGCAGATGCGTGAATATATCTATCTGCCTGTTGTTGCTGCTACCTGCTGCTCCCTATGTCCTCTCCCCTACACCCCACCCACCCTTCAGTGGTTGCTGAGGAAGATGGGGGCCATGAAGCTGGAAGAATGGGTGAGCAGAAAGCAAAAGGCAGAAGGGAGGCCAGCCCCTGGACTGTCCAAGGGCCCGCCCCAGGCTTCTGAGCAGTGGGGCAGAGGACTGGTCCAGGCGGTCCCAAGAATTCCAATGCCTAAAGGATCTGAGTTGGAAGGAACCTTAGAGATCCTCCATCCTGTCTTGAGTTTCCCAGACCTGCTTGGTAGTAAGAATCACCGAGAACATGTGTTCAAATACAGGTTCCAGGACTGCACCCAAGACCCCAAAACCAAGACCCATTGCCATCAAGTCGATTCCGACCCATAGCGACCCTATAAGATAGAGTTTCCAAGGAGCAGCTGGTGGATTTACACTGCTGATCTTTTGGTTAGCAGCCATAGTTCTTAACCACTGCACCACCAAGGCTCCAATGAATCAAGATTGCTAAGGAGGGCCTGGGAATCTGTATGTTTAACAAGTGCCCTGGGGAGCCTTCTGATGGGGCAAAAGTGAGAAACTCTGATCTAGAGCAACCCATTCATTTTACAGCTGGGAAGACTGAGGCCTGGAAAGGAGGAGCAACTGATATAAGGTCACATGGGCAGAGTGAGTCAGAGCCTGGAACTGGGGGCCTCCAAGTCCAGGCCCCCCTTTACCAGGAACCCTGGGAGGCGAGGATAATGGAGGAAGAACAGCTTTCCCCCATCCATAGCACCCCGCCCTGGCTGTGAGCCAATGGGCTCTGCTGGCCCCATCCGGAAGCTGCAAAGATAGGCCAATGCTTAGCCTAAAGCTTCCTGCTGGTGGTGCTTCTGGCAGGGTGGAAGCATTACTCAGGATGTGGGCGAGAGGCTTCCTAGCGTCCCAGATCACCCAGGCCAGAACTATGGGGTTCACCCAAGGCTGGCATGGGTTGACCCAGCTCCCTGAGGACCTGACTTGAGCAAAAGTTCCTAAGTACCAACCCCTCACCACCTCCCCCCTCCCCAGTGAGTCAGCCTGTTAGGTCTTGGGGTTGGGGACGAGATGTGTCCCCTTGAATGGGGGACGGGGAGTGGGAATTCCACATTAGCAACCACAGTTGGGCCAGAGGAGATGGGCTTGGGTAGGGGTGACAAGAAGACCACTCATACTTGACACATAAGAGAGAAGTTGGGAGGAAGGGAAGTAGGATTTGTGCTCAAAAAAGCAGGTTAGTTCTGTCAGCGACTCAAGACCACAGTTGTGCCCAGAGCAGGATGGTAACAGGGGAGGAAGAGCTCGACAAGGAGTCTCAGTCCTCCATGGCTCCCACTATCTGCTTTGATGGGCCTACTGAGCCTGTGGAGCCTGAGGCCAGCGATGTAGCTAAGCCTGGAGGTCTCTCTTCTTCTTGGAAATTGGAGAAACAGGAGACGCCACCTTCGTTCCCAGCCTCCCTCCCTGGATTTGCTCCTCTAACTGTCGGGGAAATTTCTTCATAGTTCACCCTACTCTCTCTCTCCTGCTCTAATTTAAGTCCCCTTTCCTTCTAGGCGACTGTGGGGGGCACAGCAGCTCCTCCTCTCTCACATATACCCTCCAAACACTCAAAAACTATAGGTCAGCTATCTTCATCCTCCCCTTCTGAGACAGAGATCTCTCCCTTCTCCACCAGTTGGGTTAGGGTGAGAAAGAAGACTGGGAGCCTCAGCTTCTCAATGTCCCCCCTCTTTGGCAGTATCATGGCGACAGACGGTTTGGGGCTTGGATTCTGGTTCCGGCACTTACGTGCCGTGTGACATTGGGCAGGTAGCGCAACCTCACTAAATCCCAATACAAACATCTCCTACCTGCTGGATGGGCCACCCTCTGTCTCTCTCACCTGTGACGTCAGGGAAGGTTGTCACGTACACCTGGAGGATGGGGGCATTGATGAGGAGACCGCAGGTAACTCATGCACCCCCTTCCTCTGGTTTCTGACTCAGTGGGACTGCTGCCACTTGCAGTGACCAGATGCCCAGAACCACACCCACCTGGCCCACCTCGGCCTGGCTTTGCCACCCGCTTCTCGGCAGCCTCTGCTGGCACAATTGGATAATGTTAATTTAATTAATGAAAATCCATCCCCTTCTTCCACCCCACAGCCTCGCCAGACCCCTCCCCACCCTCAAGCTCCCTGGTCCCCTCCTGAAACTGCAAAGAGGAAAGTACCCAATTAATTGAGCAGCAGTTTCTCTGCTCACAGGCCTGGGCTATGTCCTAATTAACACCAGCGCCTTGGGGTGCTGCAGATATTGGATTCGCAGAAATGGCTGCATGTGAAATGGGACTTGGCAGACCACCTTGGAGGTCCCAGACCTGGTGAGACCTGCTCGCTGCTGTCACCACCAGGCGACAGGCCCCAAACCAGCGAGCCTAGGTTGTGTGCTGACCCCCAGCCCCCTATACCCTGTCTCCCTCCGCTGTAACCACTCTCCCCAGAAAAGGCCTCTGTTTTCAATCCTGCTTGTCCCTCAGGAAATGCATGCTGGGACAGGGAAAGGAGGGACTTTAAGGCCAGCCAGACCAACCAGGCAGACTAGGGTGTCTGGGGCCAATTATTCAGCCTCTTCAAATGGAAAAACAGGGATGAAAGAACCAGTCTCAGAGGGCAGTTGTGAGGATGAAAAGCAATGGTATCTATACAGTGCCTGGTCCAGCACACAGTAGGTACTCATTAAGTGACTCCTCCCCACCCTGGACCCAACCACATGGGCACAGTCTGGTGGGGGCCCTGCAGAGGCGGCAGATGGCAGTGAAGCCTCCCCCCACACTGCTGATTTGGGCCAACCTGGGCCCTGCAAGGAAGCTGGGGCATCATGCCATTCTGGACTCCGCAGATGTTGTTATTACCCAGAGGCTTCTCAGCGTGGGCTTGTGGAAAATTTAATAAAAGGAAATTAAGTGCCAGCTCCAGACAGGCTGTGATGTGTGCATCTTCTGGAGTTCTGGATTTTAGCATCTGCTACCAGGCTCTCGGAGACCCTCCTCATTTGCATGGGGGCGGCAGCTCCTCTCTCCTTCCTTCCCTGTTCTTCTCCTCCCTTTCCCTCCTGTTCCTTTTCCTTCCCTTCCCTCCTTTCTCTTGTCTCTCTCTCCCTCCATTTACACCTCCCTGGGGCCCAGCCAAGGAGCCCCGCTGGTGCATTGGGTAAATGGTCAGCTGCTAACCGAAAGGTCAACTACTCGAACGCACCAGCTGCTCCATGGCAAAAAGATGGGGCAGTCTGTTTCTGTAAAGATTTTACAGCCTTTGAAACCCTATGGGGCAGTTCTACTCTGTCCTGTAGGATTGCTATGGAACTGACTCGACGGCAGTAGGTTTGGTTTTAGTTTTGGTTTGGGGCCCAAACCTCTGAGACCCTTTCTGGGATAGCTGCTAGGCATCCAGTATCTAAAGTGTACCACTTGCTCTCCAGTAGATGAGTCTGGGAAAATCACTTACTTGCCTGGACCTCAGTTTCCTCATCCAGAAGATGGGTAGAACTGAATTTGATCCCTTAGGACCCAGCTCTGACTCCTGTGGATTCTGTAACTACCACAGAAGGTCCACGGGGGAGCCGGGAGTGCTTCTGTGGCTCTGAAAGGGTAAACAAGGCCTTTGAAAACTCATCCTTTTCTTGACTTACACTTTCCCAGGTTTTATATGTCACCAGCCCCTGGCCCCACCCCACAACGTGGGAAAGGGTAAGGGATGGAAGTGCTAACAGGGACCCCATTTTCAAAGCCAGTTGCTTCCTCCACCTGTTGATCCCTGCTGAGTGCCAGGCCTGGGTTTCCTGGGCCCTGTTCTCTTGGGACCTAGAAAAGGCAGTGATGGAGGCTTTGCTCTAGGGCAGGAGTCTGCAAAGAGCTGGGCACTGGGGGCCACCCAGCCCCCATTTACGACATGGGCATCACCTCGCAGCCTCAGCTGTGCAGGTAAGAGGCAGTCTTGAGGTTGGGTGACCATGGGCAAGTCAACATCCCTCTGGGCCTGTTTTTCTGCAAACTAACTGTTCCAGCTCTTGCCACAGAGTTGCCTTGAGAGTTGAAGAAGAAAACAGAAACGAAAATATCTGTAAATGAGAAAGACTCCATCACTCCTGAGGCTCAAATTTATTGGAAAGAGGAAGACCATGGCATTTTCCAGCCTCCATCAGTGTATTCAATAGACTAGGAAGTAAAATTAGAATATTTGTTACAGTCCTGGGAATGGATCCCGCTCTCTTCCAGCAGACCTTCTGGGCTGGGGGTAGGGAAGGACCTGGGAAGTAAGTTATGGAGCCTAGGGAGATTTCTTTAATGGTTTCTAATCCTGCTGTGGGAATGGCAGCAGCGTCAATGGCAGCCAGAGGGCTTTAGGGGCAACCAAGGAAATGGGTGCTCAACTGGGAAATGGGTAGAGGAAAGCATTCCTAGAGGATTGGCGTCTCTGCGCCTGGTAGGGCTGCATGGTGTCGGACTCAACGGGAACATGGGCAGATGTGGGCGTGGGAGCACATCTGTGAGCCGCGCACAGGCGTGTGAGCATGTGGAGCGGGAAGCCTGTGTGGTGGAGAGACTCAACTCAACCGGTACTTTGACCAAAAACATGGAGTCGTAGACAGAGCCTGACATTCAGAGCCACAGCCTCAAACTGGGCAGCGCCGCTCTAGGGCAGTGCTTGGCGCACAGTAGGGGCTGGGGGCAGGGAATTAAGTATTGCTGGAATTGCCCACTCTGTCTTGGCCACCGATTAGGGGAGCTATCCTAACAGAGCTGTACCATCCAGTGGGTAGAAGGGAGCCTCACAGGACCTCTGTCCCTGTCTCCTGCCTCAGAAGAAGAGCAAGGTGCACTACCACATCGCTGTCATCATCAACTACCTGGGCCACTGCATCTCCCTGGTGGCCCTTCTGGTGGCCTTTGTCCTCTTTCTGCGGCTCAGGTGAGAGGGCCCCGGGCTGCCTCCTCCTGCACCTGGGCCCTTGGGTAGGGTGGAAAAGGAGCTCTGGGGAGGGGTGGCTCTGGGGTGGGACTCCTGGGGAGGGGGAGTCCTGGCCCCTCACCTCAGTGGGAGGGGCTGGTATAGATAGGATTCTTGGGTCTTCTGGATCATCTGGCAGGGTACTTCTGCCCCCGCCCCAGGAATTGCTGGGGTTGGAGGGGTAGGGGGGACAAAGCCCAGGTTTGCCTTGTGCCATCCACACCAGGCAGGCTGTACCCATTTGGGGTGACTGGGAGGGTGGAGCCCCAGGGATGAGGGCTCTATGGAGTGCCCCATTTGGGGTTTTGGACTTGCCTGGGGCCCCAGCACTACTGCCAGGGATGTAGTTGGCAGTGCCAGGTAGGTCCGTGCCAGGAATGAAGAGGGTGGGGGCAGAGCTGAGCATCAAGGCTGGAAGCTGGGACAGAGACTTCCCACCAAAGGGCCCCAGGCTGGACCCCCAGGCTGGGCAGGAGCGGGATTGGCAGGGCCAGCTCAGGACACTCCAAGAGGGACTTCCATGGAGGTTATACCCCTAGGGATAGTGATGGGGAGACAAGCAGGGCTCGCAGCTCCTTTCACTGCTGGACCTCTCTCCAGGGAGCCTAAGTCCCCACTGAAGAGGGAGGAACTCAGTGTAGAGACTTTGAGAACAACTTGTCCCCTCCCTGGGCCTTGAGGGGTGACTCTGATTCCTGCGTGCTGTCCACATGCCAGTGTTCCAAGGTGTGGGGTGGAGCACAGCTGGTCCAAATCCTGATAGACACGTCCCAGCTGGGCATCCTTCGGCAGGTTATTCAATCTCTCTGAGCCTCGGCTTCCTCCTCCATAGCTAGGGAGAATAACGGCCATCTTGCATGGTGTTATAAGGACTGGAGAGAAAATACACAAAACACACTGCACAGTCAGTATTGAATACGTGGCAGCAATGACTATTATTTGATCAGACAGTTGTGGTTCATATGTCTTCAGAGACTACCCAAGCCTTGGTGGGGTTCTGACCTCAATCCTGGAACTACAGGAACAGTAGGGGTACCCAAGAGAACAAGGGGGGACCCCAAAGGGCAAGCAGCCCTTGGTCCGTGCCACCTCTCTGCGTGGCTTGGCCAGTCAGTGCTGCTCTGAGCCTCAGTGTTCTTATCTGCACATCTGGGCTGGAGGGAGGCTGGGGGCCTGCTCCTCACCCTCTCTCCCCTCCCCTGTTCCCGTCACCCACCCGTCCCTGCTGCCCCCAGGAGCATCCGGTGCCTGAGAAACATCATCCACTGGAACCTCATCTCGGCCTTCATCCTACGCAACGCCACGTGGTTCGTGGTCCAGCTCACCATGAGCCCTGAGGTCCATCAGAGCAACGTGGTGTGTCCTGGCTGGGGGAGGTGGGACAGGGCCAAACCCAGCGTCAGAGGAAGGGCCCAGGCAGGCTCACCTTGGCGGAGGAGGGGCTGGGGACAGGCCTTGGGGCCCATAGAGCAGGAGGGGCACTTTGGAGGACTCCCCAGCCTGCTGAGAGGAGGCCCCGGGGTAGGATGCTGCCCCTGCCTCTTGCCCCCTCCCCCTGCCTTGGCTCATCGTTGTCTCTGGTGGGGGTGAGGGTGGTAGGCATGGTGCAGGTTGGTGACAGCTGCCTACAACTACTTCCATGTGACCAACTTCTTCTGGATGTTCGGCGAGGGCTGCTACCTGCACACGGCCATCGTACTCACCTACTCCACCAGCCGGCTACATAAGTGGATGTTCATCTGCATTGGCTGGGGTGAGTGGCCCCACACTGTCCGCTCCTCACCCAGGCCCAGGCCAACCGGCTGTGGCGCTGCCAAACCGTGGCCAGGTCGGGATCCTGGGGTGTGCCCCACAGCCCTTTGCCCCTACTTGGGAGCATCTCGAAGGAGGCATGTTGGGCTGTATTGGTGTCCCCTAGGTCCTCTGTGACAGCCCCGTCTCTCCTCCAGGGGTGCCTTTCCCCATCATCGTGGCCTGGGCCATTGGGAAGCTGTACTACGACAATGAGAAGTAAGTCACCTCCTTGTGCTTCACCGCCCTGTGCTTGACACTCTCTAATGGCCTTGGGCCACGTAACTGTCCCTCTCGGTGCCACGGTTTCTGCATCTGTAAAGAGAGGGGCTGGACTCAATCAGGGGCTCCCTAACAGTACCTGAGGGGTACTGGGCACGTAGGCTCCAGGCCCCTTTACTCTGCCTTAGGTATTGGGCTTTCATGAGAAGCAGAACAGCATAAGGGTTACAGCCTATCTCTGGAGCCAGACTGCCCTGGTTCTGAATCGTGGCTCCATCATTAACTAGCTATGTGACCTTGAGCTGGTTACAGCGGCATGCCTCAGTTTCCTCATCTGTAAAGTGAGCATCCTAATAATAGTGCCTACCTCAAAGGGTTGTTGCGCGGGTAATATGAGTTATTATACACGAATGTATTAAACATTTAGATAGTACCTGGCACATAGTAAACTCTAGATAATGTTGTCTATGAATATAAACACTTAACAAATGATTCTGTGGGTTTAATACAAATTGAAAACCTCCAGATGAGCTCAGAGGCTCCTTCCAGCTCTGGAGTCCTGTGGATGCTGATAAAATGGACTCAGGTGTTCCCATCACCCCTGAAATAAGACTTCTGCTGCAGTCATTTACGACCTTAACTGTACAGCAGACTCACCTGGGAAGCCTTCAAAACTACTGATGCCTGGCCTCCACACACACAGTTGGGTGTAATTGGTCTAGGGTATGGCCTGGGCACTAGGATTTTAAGAAATTGTTCAGGTGATTTCAATGTGCACCTGAGATGGAGAGCCACTGAGAGAAAGGGATAGGAGGTGGGCGTAGATAGTCTTTTGACTGCCAGGGGAGGCACCAGGATCTTCTTTGCCAAAGAAGTGTTCCCAGGAGCCCACTGTTTGGCTGGGGTTCCAGGTGGCCTCCCTCACAGCGCTCACCCCTCCTCCTCCCTTGCAGAGCTGCGGGGAGACAGGGTCTCCACAGCCGAACTGGGAGCAACCAGGAGCCCGGAAAATTATATTCTTTATTTATCTGGTGACTCCTTCCTGACTCAGGCCTGGCTGCTCTCACTTCACTTGCACAGCTGCAGAGTGGGGGCCGGGGTTGAGGGGGACTGCTGAGAGATAAGACTGTAGCGGACTGGGGACCTGGCGGTGCCTGGGGTCCTAGAACAGGAGCCCTGGGCAATAGCTCCTGTTCCTCAGGTGTGCAGATGTGCGTGAGTGCAGGGGAAGGGGGAAGGGTGGAAGATCAAGTTTGGAGAAAGTCCCATGTGTGCGCGCGCCCACACCCGCGCACATGCACGTGCACGTGTGTATATGTCTGTCTAGGAGGGAAAATGATTCAGGGGCCGCAGAAAAAAGTTGGTCCAAGCAGCTTTAAAGCCCCACCTAGTGGTAAAGTAAGCTGGACTACTTCGAGAACGCAGCATCAGGATTGGAGGACGACTCATTAACAACCTGCAATATGCAAATGATACAACCTTGCTTGCTGAACGCAAAAAGGACTTGAGGCACTGACGAAGATCAAAGACAACAGCCTTCAGTTTGGATTACACCTCAACATAAAGAAAACAAAAGTCCTCACAATTGGGCCAATAAGCAACATCATGATAAATGGAGAAAATATCGAAGTTGTCAAGGATTTCATTTTACTTGATTCCACAATCAACGTCCATGGAAGCAGCAGTCAAGAAATCAAAAGACATATTGCATTGGGCAAATCTGCTGCAAAAGACCTTCTTAAAATGTTGAAAAACGAAGATGTCACTTTGAGGACTAAGGTGCACCTGACCCAAGCCATGGTGTTTTCAATCGCCTCACGTGCATGGGAAAGCTGGGCAATGAACAAGGAAGACCAAAGAAGAGTTGATGGCTTTGAATTATGGTGTTGGTGAAGGATATTGAATATACTATGAGCTGCCAAAAGAATGAACAAGTCTGTCTTAGAAGAAGTACAGCCCGACTGCTCCTTGGAAGCGAGGTTGGTGAGGCTTCATCTCACGTACTTTGAACATGTTATGAGGAGGGAACAGTTCCTCGAGGAGGACATCATGCTTGGTAAGGCACAGGGTCAGTGAAAAAGAGGAAGACTCTCAATGAGATGGATTGACACAGTGGCTGCAACAGTGGGTTCAAATATAGCAACAGTTGTGAGGATGGCGCAGGACTGGGCAGTATTTCACTCTGTGGTAGATAAGGTCGCTGAGTCAGAACCGACTCGATGGCACCTAACAACAACGAATAGTGGTAAAGTGCTGGCACTACAGCAGGAGGGACCCAGGTGAGTCCTCAGAACTTGTAGACCAGAGGTTACAACTAGAAACCCCTGAGGCTGCCTGGACCGGGCCCACAGACAGGCTCCATTTGGTCTGAGCTGTGTTTTTTAAAGACTTGAATATGTTGCTAACCTAAAAAATTAGTAAGTTTCACATCGAAATCTCAGTTTTGGGTTTATGGAAGCATCATAAGATCCAGCCCTTGAGGGTCATTCAGCATGTACACCCACCGACCACTTCTGGGCAGGAGGACATGGGTCTTCCGGTTTGCCCTCTCCCTGCCCACTCCCCAGACCTCCCTGGAGCTTACTGGTAGGAAACTCAGGAAAATGCAAAGCAGTTTTGCCTTCCGGTGGGTAGCACCTGTAGAAGTCTTTACCTTGAGCTTGTTGAGGCTGCAATTAGACAGATTCAGGTAGAGATTGCTAAGTGTTGGGTGCCCAGCACTTGACGAGTGCACCAACACTGCTCCTCACCAGCAGGCATGCTGAGCCCAAGCAGGGGCTCAAGGACCCTGAGGGGGAACTGGGGGAAGCAGTGGTGTGTTGGGTCCACACCTGAGGATGAGGACGGTTCACACAACCTGTTCCGAGGCCACTCTGGTCTTTCCCACAACTCCCCTCCCTGCCACAACTTTATCTCTCATAATATAGGATGCTGCCCATTTTGCAGATGGGATAACTGAGGCACAGTAGTGGAATCAGGTGGCTTGGCTGTCTGCCAGGGTTAGAATTGGAGCACCCAGATCCTGGCTTCTGGCCCCAGTCCTGCCCTGGCCCAACCTACCCCCGACCCTTGCCACTAAACTGAACCCAGATGGTCGCCCTTCTCTCACCTCACCTCTGTGGCCTTCTAGGTGCTGGTTTGGCAAAAGGCCTGGGGTGTACACCGACTACATCTACCAGGGCCCCATGATCTTGGTCCTGCTGGTAAGAACCTGGGAAGGGGGGGAAGTGAGGGGCACAGTGGGGAGGGGGAGTCAGTGCCTGCTGTGGACCTGAAACAGCCCTCTGTCTAGAGGTGGGAGCCGCCCAACCAGGGGCCCGGCCTGGACTGTGCAAGTACTATGGCAGGTAGAGGCAGAAGTCTCGGAGAGACAGAGTCCAGACTGGGAAAGCCGAGGCCCGGACCTGCTCCGACCCCAACGTGTTGCTCACATACATGCCCACACCATCCTTACTGGTATGTTCAAATTTCAGATCAATTTTATCTTCCTTTTCAATATCGTCCGCATCCTCATGACCAAACTCCGGGCATCCACCACGTCAGAGACCATTCAGTACAGGTAACAGGTTCCCTCTCTCAAGTTCCCACCCACCCCAGCCTCTGACCCAGGGTCTTCACCCCAGGCCTGGCAATCCCTCCTAAAACCCCAGCTCCCCCAGTCTCAGACCCAGCCCCTCCTGGGTGGGCTATGACTCTCGGCCTCCCATCCCCCACCCCCAGGAAGGCGGTGAAAGCCACTCTGGTGCTGCTCCCCCTCCTGGGCATCACGTACATGCTGTTCTTTGTGAACCCTGGGGAGGACGAGGTCTCCCGGGTTGTCTTCATCTACTTCAACTCCTTCCTAGAGTCCTTCCAGGTACAGCTGCCACCCTTTGCCCTGGCCCAGGCTGCCTCCAGCTCCGGAGGGGCCTCTTGGGTGGGAATTCTCCCAGGCCAAGGCCTGGAGGAGCGGGAGGCTGGGGAGAGGCAGTGGGTGCCGAAGGCAGTGGGTGCCCTCATCCCTTGACGGCCTTCTCCCTCCACCCCAGGGCTTCTTCGTGTCTGTGTTCTACTGTTTCCTCAACAGTGAGGTAAGGACCCCCAGGGCCCAGGGGTGGCCCAGGGTGGTAGGAGGCCCGTCTGCTCTGAAGTCCCTAGGGGGTTACCTCTAGAGGGTCCCTGTCACCTCCCTGATCTGCTCCTGCAGTGACAACCCAATTGTTTGCTCTCACAGGCAGTTGGGGTGGTGGCCAGAAGCAGGGGGTTCAGTCTCATCCATGAGTCTGGAATGGGTTGCGTATTAGGAAGGGCCAAGCCCTGGGGCACTGCATCCATATGGGAACTCTGCTGGCCTGTGTGTGGATTAGAAAAAGGCTCCCTTCCTCAGGACACTGAGAGAATTGTCCTAGCAAATATGCAAATAGACGACGTCAATGGTATCACCAATCCACCTTCTGGGTGGCCCCTGTGCACTGCTCACCTGTGCAGCTGCTCGTGGGGGAGGGGGTCCTGCAGACCTGGCTCAGACGTCCTGCTCTGTCCTGTGCCTACAGGTCCGCTCAGCCATCCGGAAAAGATGGCACCGATGGCAAGACAAGCACTCGATCCGTGCACGGGTGGCTCGTGCCATGTCCATCCCCACCTCCCCCACCCGGGTCAGCTTCCACAGCATCAAGCAGAGTACCGCCCTCTGAGCTGGAGGGCCTGGAGCAGCCCTCAAGACTTGTGTTTGGGAAAGGTGATTGCTAGGCTCAACTGGCTGCCCCGTTTGCCTTTTCCACCTTCCGCCCCCCAGGAGCAGCTGCCACTGAGAGCCTGGGGGGCTCCTTTTGTGCACCCCTCCAGCTGAGCTGGAAGTTCTGGGCTAATAAGACTGGATGGCGTCTGGGCCAGGGATAAGTGGAAAATAACCAACAGGACTGGGATGGGCCCAGGGCCTCTGTTTCCCCCTTGTTCCAGCCCTCCCTGGAGAACCAGCTGGAAAACCCAAAGCAGCACATGGGCCCCTCCAAGAAAGATCTTTTCCCAGAGCACAAAATGGCCTGCCCACCAGAGACCAGGGGCTGTCCTCAGCCCCTCAGTGGCATGATGGGAAATTCTCGTGACAGCATGTGAACCACCATGATGAGGCTTCCGGGAACTGAGGCCACATGGTCACAAACCCTGGTGACATCATCAAATATCAGGCAACATCATCAGACATCAAGCAACATCACTAGAAATCAGCACTCCCAAGCCACCAAGACTTCATCTGGAATGGCGGCCCTGCCACCAGAAGCGCTCTGCCTCACTGCCTCACACCCTTGGACCTGTGCTACCCTGCAGGCCACCCCAGCTCTCCCTCACTAACCCACTGGGCAGTACCCTTAACCCATCCCTGTCACCTCCCCCTCCTAGGTGTTTCCCCCTTTGTGAGAAGATGGGGGTGGTTGGGGTGGCCCAAGATGCACTCCCAACAAAGCCAGCCTCCCTCTGAGGCAGGCAGAGGATACTTGGACACATTCCCACTGGCTTCAGGGTGACACTGCTGGGCACAGCAAGCTTAGGCACCTCTGGAGCAGGATCGTTTGCTTAGCAAAGACAGGAGACAGGGTGGGTCCTTGGCCCTCCCTGCCCAAGTGCCTGGAGCCAGACACATAGCTCTCTGGTGGCAGTAGCCCAGCCAGCGATTGCTGATGCTCCACAGTGTGGACTGGCCCAGCCCCACAGGCCCCTACATCCAGGGCTCTGGACAGCCAGAGTCGGGGTTTCTGCAGGGGCCTGGGATATCGGGGTACCGACTGTGAGGAAGATGGCTCATGTAAATAAATACAATATTTATCTTTTCAACCAGCATTTGTGAAGGACTGACTGGGGCTGAGTGGAGAGGGGGCCTCAGAGAGGTGCAGGCCATTTTCCTCCTCCAGCTGCTCTCTGTGTGGCTGGGAAACCTGATACCGCTGACACACCCCATCAAGGACAGGATGCTAGCTGAGCCCCTGAGGGACAGTAGAGGGGGCAAGTGTGGAATGGACCTAGGATTCTGGCCCGGGTCCATTTAGTTCTTTGTAAGGAGGTAAGCCGTAGCAGAGAAGGGCCGTGGACTAGTGACGAGAGGGAAGGACACAGCCTGAGTTGAGGTGTGGCAGTGGGCCAGACAAGGTGCTTCCCAGCCAGGGAGGAGTCAGCTGGGGGCAGGAAGTAAAGTCAGGGGTTGGGGAGGGGGGCAACCTTGAATGTGTCTTATTTCAGGTTCCCCAGGATGGACCTTGAAACAAGATTTCAAGTACAAACTCAGGGAAGATGGGCTCAGGGAGCAGGTGGGGCAGTGAGGTGGGAAATGAGGTGGCAGTGAAGGGTGGGTGTGTTAGAAGACCCCACTGTGGCAGCTGGAGCGGAGGAAGAGTATCCCGAGGGGGCACCGGAACAGAGATTGGCTGACAACTTCCAGAGCCACGGCGGGGGGTGGGGGGGGGTGCGCAGGGAGAAGGATCCAATAAAGGGTTCTGCCTGACAGGAGGGACCAGAAGTGACCGGTGAGCCCTGTGCCACCATGGTTGAGACATCTTCCTAAACTCTGCCTTTCACCCATGGAGGAAGTGAGAATGCAAGCTTCTCCCTGGACACTGGTGGGGTGTGTGTGTGCGTGTGGCAGGGGGCTAGGGCTGGCATCCCAAGGATGGAGGTGCCTGTGGGGCTGGGGGACCTCCGTGAGTGCGAGCATAGACACGGGGCCTTGGAAAGGCCAAGCTGGGGCCGCAGCCTCCTCTTTCCGGCTTGTGCCTCTTGGTTGCTTTGCCGACAGGCACCCTCTGAGCATCTACTGTGAGCTCAGCCCAGCCCGGCCCGGCCCGGCCCAGACCAGCCCAGCTCAGCATGGCCAGCCCCGGGTGAGGTGGGAGAGGTGATCAGCCACCGTCAGGACGTAGCCAGGAACCGACTTCAAAGCTCCGAGCTGCTGGCTCTGGAATGAAGGTGCTTCTTTCCATCCGAGGATGATTCCAAGGCTGGTGGTCTTTAGAGAAGCTGGGGGTGGGGGTCTGTGGGCAGGCAGGGGCCAGTCCAGGTGTGCTTCAGGACCCTCCCAATCCAGAGACTCTAAGAGATGAGGGGTGCTTTGGGGCACAACTGGGGACATCTGGGTCCCAAAGAACCAACCCTTCCATGTCACACATGTTTCCTAGGCTTCTGTCTCACAGACCGGTTTCTCAGGGTCCTGTTCTGAGGTTCAGCTTGTGGGTGAGGTAGGGAGAGAGGCCCTGCTGGGGTGGGTGGGGGTGATGGACCAGCAGACACATATCACTGCACTGGGGAGGGGCTGCACAGCTGCAGGGTGGGGGTCATGCCCGGAAGAATTCTCCACGCCATGCCCAGAGGTTGCAGTCCCCTGAAAGTCCACCCACCTGAGCCTCTTTCTTCTTGAGACCTTCCCTCACCCCCTGCCCCACCAGATGATGGGCACAGAGCAGCTTCGTGGGAAGAACCAAAATGTGGGTGGTTTCCCTCCCCCGATTGTGACAGCATAGCCCCAGCTCTGGCGTACTTGGCATCCCCTCCAGGCTTCCTCCTCAGGCCTCTGCTGCTGATGGGTCAAACACCCTGGGACCAGGACTGAGGAGGGAAGCAGATATGGGCAGACCAGGCCTTGGGAAGAAGGGAGGTTTTGGACTACAGACAATAATATCTTACTTGTGTGTATCTGTATGTTGTTTTGCAAGCCACGCAACACTTTGAACATTATCTAATCCTTAACCAGCTCACCAGATAGAAACCAGCCCATTTTACAGCTGAGAAGACTGAGGCTGAAGAGGCGGAACTAGAACTCAGTACTTCCAGTTCCAAGTTCAGGGCTCTCTCCAGCACCCTCTGTTGACTAAAGTCTTCGGGGCTCAGGATTCGGGAGGACAAGACTGAGGAAACAGCTTGAGGGAAGGGGTGACAAGGAGGCCTCAGGGTTTCAGAGTATCTGGTTGAGGACATGTGCATGGTGATGACAGGACTGGCCCAAAGGTGTTGAGCTGGGTGGGAGCAATGAGGATTCTGCACTTCCACCCTGGCTTTCAACCATCCCTCCCCACGCCCTCCACTAGTCGAAATGATTCTTAACTTCAAACAGTGTGGCCCAGACCACCAGAAGCCTGTGCGGGCCTCCCCACAGCCCATCCAGCCTCCGCCTAGCCCTGTGAAGCGCTGCTGGCCTCTAGCTGAGGGAGTCTCTCAGGGCCCTCTCATCTAATCCCCTGAGGAGGTTGCTTTCTGCATCTTAGGTACACCAATGCTATCTATCAACTGACTGAGGGTTTACTAGGGACCAGGCACTGCTGAGCCCCTAACATGTTAATCCCATCTAATCTTCATACCACCTATGAGGCAGGGGCTGTTGTGCCCATTGGACGGATGGGGAAAATGAAGCCCAGAGAGCCTGGGCACCTGCCCGAGGGCACCCAGCAGGTGGCATAGCTAGATGAGGACCGAGGTCAGTCTGACCCCACCTCCACGTTTAGACATTGTGCAACAGGAGCTCGGTGTAAGGTTCCCTCCCGGCCCCACTGCACCCTCCAAGCCCCTCCCCACCCCCTATTTGTCAGCCTCCCAGTTTGTGGACAAACATCATTCAAAGCTGAGGTGGATGAAAGAGTTAATGTGTGTGGAGTGCGGGTCTCAGACCTGCCTGGCCCTCTCCCTTCACCCAGCCCAGCCACCAGTCCAGCCACAGGCTGCCAACCACCCATCGGCCCCAAGCTTGTTCCTGCTTCGTCTAGAAACATTGCTGTCTTCCTCTCCTCCCTCCCCACAAGTCCCACAACTCCTGCAGATCCTGCTGAGCAGGCTAGGGGAGGGTCAAAAGAGGGCTGTTGTTGTTGTTAGGTGCTGTTGACTCAGTTGCAACTCAGCAACCTCTTGTACAACAGAACGAAACACTGCCCGGTCCTGCACCATCCTCACAATCGTTGTTATGTTAGAGCCCATTGCTGCAACCACTGTGTCAATCCATCTTGTTGAGGGTCTTCCTCTTTTTTGCTGACCCTCTACTTTACCAAGCATGATGTCCTTCTCCAGGACTGGCCCCTCCTGATAACACATCCAAGGTATGTGAGACAAAGTCTCACCATCCTTGCTTCTAAGGAGCATTCTGGCTGTATTTCCAAGACAGATTTGTTCATTCTTCTTGCAGTCCGTGGTATATTCAATATTCTTTGCCAACACCATAATTCAAAGGCATCAACTCTTCTTCAGTCTTCCTTGTTCATTGTGTAGCTTTCACATGCATACGAAGTGATTGAAAATACCATGGCTTGGGTCAGGTGCACCTTAGTCCTCAAGGTGACATCTTTGCTTTTTTAACATTTTAAAGAGGTCTTTTGCAGCAGATTTACCCGATGCAATATGTCCTTTGATCTCTTGACTGCAGCTTCCATGGGTGTTGATTGTGGATCCAAGTAAAATGAAATCCTTGATAACTTCAATCTTTTCTCCATTTATCATATGTTACTTATTGGTCCAGTTGTGAGAATTTTTGTTTTTGTTATGTTGAGTTATAATCCATACTGAAGTCTGTGGTCTTTGATCCTCAAGTAAGTGCTTCAAGTCCTCTTCTTTTCAGCAAGAGAGGGCTGGGCTAGGTCCAATGTCAAAGTTTCCAGTATGTTGGAAAAACCAGTGAGATCATTTGGAGATAACTCCAGAAGCTACCTTTAGCCACCAGAGTGCCACTCCACCCCCTTTTGCTCCCAAGGGGTCCTGAGCAGATGCCTCTGCCCAGCCTCATCTGCCCATTGGACCAAGGAATGAGGGGAGGAGGCAGAGAGCAGCAGGGGGGGTTGTGCACAGCACACCTAAGAGGAGACTTGGTGAGCACCAGCCGGGGACCTGGATGGGTGGAGGACAGTGAGCTCCTGCCTCTTTTGCCTCCCTTGCTGGGGTAGTGGAGGAGAGAGGAGACGGCGGTCCAGGCCCTCCTCTGTGTACCATCTCTGGAACATGTAGCTGGGAAACACTGGGCCAGGGAGCAAGGGTGTGTGTATGCAAGGTGAGCTAGAGACCATCCCCATCCTTTCTGAGCAGCTGCACGGGGCTGAGACCCGTTGCCCAAGGTCTGCACCCTCAGCTGCCCAGAGTGAATGAAGACAAATGCTTCAGGCACCATCTAGGACCCCAGATGGATGGCAGAGACACTGCTCTGGCCTGCCTTGGGCAGCAACCCTGAGAGCCCAGGCCACAGTGGGGAGGGAGCAGCAAGAGCTGCAGACTGAGGGATGCCCTCAGGACACGGGTCCTCTGTGGAACCTGGGGAGGGGAGCTGCAGAGTCTGGGAGCAGGAACAGCTTGGGGGGTGGGCCCAGATGGCATCACCCCTCGTGTGACTCATACCCAGTAAAGCATTGTGCTGGGCACTGCCAGGGGCACCAACTGCCCACAGAGAGGAGCAACGCCAGGGCTGATGGGACTGGAGCTAAGGTGAGAAGGGGTGGGGGACTGGGGAAGCAGTGATTGAACAGACACCCAGATGCCTTCAGTGAGCTGGACTCCAGGAAGAGCCTCAGAGCAAATAAGCCTCCAAAGAATTCTTGGAGCCCAGTAGCCCCAGGATCATCAAGGTAGATCAGGAAGGGAGGGCAGGAGCAAGCTGTGTTTGGGGTGCATGGACCCCAGTTTGGGCCCATGCTGGTCTGGCAGGTTCAGAGTAGCTCATGTGAGAGCTGTCCTGAGGACAGTGCCAGTGGGGGCCTGAGACTCTCTGTCTGGAGAGGAGCCAGGTACGGGCCAAGGCTGCACGTAATAGCTGGGGGGCCAGAAGGAGTCTTACTCTGGTGGCCTCCACAAGGGGCTTCTGCCTGGTTGACATCTAGGCGCTGAGATTTAAAGAGGGGCACCCAGCATGGGCACTGCTACATAAGAAGTTTATAAGCTGAGCCTCCTTTCCCTAACCATCCCCTTCCCGAAGCACCAGAACCTGCCAGAAGGGCAGCAAGCAGCCCCTCCCCTGGCCCTGCCCATCTCTCCCGCAACAGCTGAGTCGTTCACTCCCCACCATCAGTTGTGTTTGTTCCCAAGAGCGTTTCTGACAGTTCACTTGTCATTGTAATCACTGTTTGTAATCTAATTAAATGTTATATTAATGGGTGAAACAGAAGAGAACAAAGACAGTTGTTTCTTATGAACACTCAGATGAACGAATTGAAAGACACGACACACATGAGTCACACAAAAATGTTAGCTGTCAAATTAGGTGTGAGTGAGATGAATATAAATAGTTGGGCAGAAGGAGATTGTCGAAATCTAGATGAATTCTGTTTGTGGACCACTTGGCAAGTGCCTTTAAGCTCTCCCCTCACTTTAAAGAATCCCACGCTGGGAATTGGAGATGGGGTTTCTTGGGTTGAATTTCATAAGGAAGACAGCTCGGAACTCCAAGGGATGGACCCATAATCAAATGAGAGGCCAGTCTTAGGCTGGGCTCTCCAGGGAAGCAAAATCAGCAAAGCGTGTGTGTGTGTGTGTGTGTGTGTATATATATATCCCAGTGCCATACATATATGTATACCAAACCAAACCCATTGCCATTGAGTCAATTCCGACTCATAGTGACCGTATAAGACAGAGTAGAATTGTCCCATAGGATTTCCAAGGAGCAACTGGTGAATTCAAACTGCTAACCTTTTGGTTAGCAGTTGTAGCACTTAACCACTGGGCCACCAGGGCTCCATGTATGTGTACATACACATATACATGTATAGAGAGACAGAGAGAGAGATTTATCTCAAGGAATGGCTCACACAGTTGTAGAGGTTGGCAGGTCCCAAGTCTGTGTGTGGGTCAGGCGTCAGGCTGGAGATTTCTCCTATGCATGTAGCTGCAGGGGCTGATGAGCCCAAGATCAGCAGGTAAGACAGCAGGCTGCTGGCTCAAGTCCCAAGAACCAGAGGTCAGATGATGACAAGCTAGATGCAGGGTCCAGAGTAAGCAAAAGCCAGCAAGCTTTGTCAGAACATCCGTATATATTGGATGCAGGCCATACCCTTGAGGAAACTCCCCTTACAACTAAGTGGCTGGTCACATCATGGAGGTAATTACGTTATATCACAAAATGGAGGATATCTGCATCATTACATAACTGCCAAACTACATCATTACATAAATGCCACACCCCCGAGAATCATGGCCCAGCCAAGTTGACACACAACCTTAACCACCACAGGAGGGTCAGTGACTATACACCTATTTGTTGGAATTAAAATAAAATGGATAAAGTATGTTGGTGTCTTTGTAAAAATAAACTTTTAAATTTTGGAATAATTCTAGATTGACAGAAAAGTCACCAAGATAACAGAGAATTCCTGCATACCCCTCACCCAGTTCCCCTTAATGTTGCCGTCTCACATCATGTAGTGTTAATGAGTCCCTCTTTCACTGACTTTTCTTTTTTTAAAATAATTTTTATTGTGCTTTAAGTGAAAGTTTACAAATCAAGTCAGTCTCTCACATAAAAACTTACATACACCTTGCTATCTACTCCCAATTACTCTCCCCCTAATGAGACAACCTGCTCTCTCCCTCCACTCTCTCTTTTCATGTTCATTTCGCCAGCTTCTAACCCCCTCTACCCTCTCATCTCCCCTCCAGGCAGGAGATGCCAACATAGTCTCAAGTGTCCACCTGATCCAAGAAGCTCACTCCTCACCAGCATCCCTCTCCAACCCATTGTCCAGTCCAATCCATGTCTGAAGAGTTGGCTTCGGGAATGGTTCCTGTCTTGGGCCAACCGAAAGTCTGGGGGCCATGACCACCGGGGTCCTTCTAGTCTCAGTCAGACCATTAAGTCTGGTCTTTTTATGAGAATTTGGGGTCTGCATCTCATTACTCTCTTGCTCCCTCAGGGGTTCTCTGTTGTGTTACCTGTCAGGGCAGTCCTCGGTTGTAGCCAGGCACCATCTAGTTCTTCTGGTCTCAGGATGATGTAGTCGCTGGTTCATGTGGCCCTTTCTGTCTCTTGGGCTCATAATTACCTTGTGTCCTTCATTCTCCTTTGATCCAGGTGGGTTGAGACCAACTGATGCATCTTAGATGGCCGCTTGCTAGCGTTTAAGACCCCAGACGCCACTCTCCAAGGCGGGATGCAGAATGTTTTGTTAATAGATTTTATTATGCCAATTGACTTAGATGTCCCCTGAAACCATGGTCCCCAGACCCCTGCCCCTGCTACGCTGGCCTTCGAAGCATTCAGTTTATTCAGGAAACTTCTTTGCTTTTGGTTTAGTCCAATTGTGCTGACCTCCCCTGTATTGTGTGCTGTCTTTCCCTTCACCTAAAGTAGTTCTTATCTACTATCTAATTAGTGAATACCCCCCCCACCCTCTCTCCTCTCGTAACCACAAAAGAATGTTTTCTTCTCAGTTTAAACTATTTCTCAAGTTCTTATAATAGTGGTCTTATACAATATTTGTCCTTTTGCAACTGACTAATTTCACTCAACATAATGCCTTCCAGGTTCCTCCATGTTATAAAATGTTTCACAAATTCCTCACTGTTCTTCATGGATGCGTAGTATTCCACTGTGTGAATATACTATAATTTATTTATCCATTCATCTGTTGATGGGCACCTTGGTTGCTTCCAACTTTTTGCTATTGTAAACAGTGCTGCAATAAACATGGGTGTGCATATATCTGTTCGTGTAAAGGCTCTTATTTCTCTAGGATATATTCCGAGGAGTGGGACTGCTGGATTGTATGGTAGTTCTATTTCTAGCTTTTTAAGGAAGCGTCAAATCCATTTCCAAAGTGGTTGTACCATTTTACATTCCCACCAGCAGTGTATAAGTGTTCCAATCTCTCCACAGCCTCTCCAACATTTATTATTTTGTGTTTTTTGGATTAATGCCAGCCTTGTTGGAGTGAGATGAAATCTCATCGTAGTTTTGACCTGCATTTCTCTAATGGCAAATGATCGTGAGCATTTCCTCATGTATCTGTTAGCTACCTGAATGTCTTCTTTAGTGAAGTGTCTATTCATATCTTTTGCCCATTTTTTCATAGGGTTATTTATCTTTTTGTAGTTGAGTTTTTGCAGTATCATGTAAATTTTAGAGATCAGGAGCTGATCAGAAATGTCATAGCTAAAAACTTTTTCCCAGTCTGTAGGTAGTCTTTTTACTCTTTTGGTGAAGTCTTTGGATGAGCATAGGTGTTTGATTTTTAGGAGCTCCCAGTTATCTAGTTTTTCTTCTGCATTCTTAATAATGTTTTGTATACTGCTTATGCCATGTATTAGGGCTCCTAACGTTGTCCCTATTTTTCCTTCCATGATCTTTATCGTTTTTTATTTTATATTTAGGTCTTTGATCCATTTTGAGCTTGTTTTTGTGCATGGAGTGAGGTATGGGTCTTGTTTCATTTTTTGCAGATGGATATCCAGTTATGCCAGCAGCATTTGTTAAAAAGACTGTCTTTTCCCCATTTAACTGTTTTGGGGCCTTTGTCAAATATCAACTGCTCATATGTGGATGGATTTATGTCTGGATTCTCAATTCTGTTCCATTGGTCTGTGTATCTGTTATTGTACCAGTACTGGGCTGTTTTGACTACTGTGGCGGTATAATAGGTTCTAAAATCAGGTAAAGCAAGGCCTCCCACTTTGTTCTTCTTTTTCAGTAATGCCTTATTTATCCGGGGCTTCTTTCCCTTCCATATGAAGTTGGTGATTTGTTTCTCCATATTACTAAAGAATGTTGTTGGGATTTGGATCGGAATTGCATTAAATGTATAGATCGATTTTGATAGAATACACATTTTTATAATGTTAAGTCTTCCTATCCATGAGCAAGGTATGTTTTTCCACTTATGTAAGTCTCTTTTGGTTTCTTGCAGTAGTGTACTGTAGTTTTCTTTGTGTAAGTCTTTTACATCTCTGGTAAGATTTATTCCTAAGTATTTTATCTTCTTGGGGGCTACTGTAAATGGCATTGATTTGGTGATTTCCTCTTCAATGTTCTTCTTGTTGGTGTAGAGGAATCCAACTGATTTTTGTATGTTTGTCTTGTATCTTGATACTCTGCTGAACTCTTCTATTAGTTTCATTAGTTTTCTGGAGGATTCATTGACTTTTTCAACGCACCAGTCTCCTACCCAGTCCCAACCATCTCAGGCAAGTAGGTCGACAGCATGTCCCCTGACACATCATGCAGAGCCATACAGGGTTAGCCAGAAGTGCCACCACCTAGCAGCTGGGATCTGAATCCAGTCTCTACCACTTGGAAAAGCTCCTTGACTGCCCTCAGTCTTTGTTCGTTCTACTGTAAAACAGGGTGCACACGATCATCATCTCACACATATTTCCTGAGCATTAACTGGCTGCTAATGGAAAGCTGGCGGTTCAAATCCACCCAGTGGTTCCTCGGGAGAAAGACATGGTGATCTGCTCCCCTAAAGATTCCAGCCTAGAAAACTCTATAGGGCAGTTCTACTCTGTCACATGCAGTCAGTATGCGTTGGAATTGACTCGACAACACCCATCGGCAACAACAACTTCTGTTCTAGAATCCAAGAGCAGTGAATAGGACAGACAAGGTCCTGTCCTCATGGAGCTTATGTTTGACCAGTGGGAGACAGAAAATAAACAAGTAATCACATCAACAAACAAAAAACCTAAGAGGGTGATAAGTGCAATGAAGAAAATAAAACTTGACTGTGATAACAACGTTCTAAGAAGGGGGCTTTTTTTCGGGGGGGTGGGTGGGTAACAGTGAAAGATCTGTTGGAGCTGAGGCCTGAATGACAAGGATGAACAAGCAGTGAGGGACCTGGGCCACTCCAACAGGAGGCTCTGGGCAGAGAGCACAGCTGTAAGGCCAGGAGACCCTGGCAGTCAGGGAACCAGGTGTCCAGGTGCAAGAGCTGGATCTGGGGACTCGGGTGAGGGACTTGGGGTGGGGCACGAACCTGCAGCTGAGATTCTGTGCCTGTCCACCCCCCGCTCCCCAGCCCCAGAGACCTGGGTCAGGGCCTCAGGGAGAGGAGGCCTGTCTTGAAACAACAGTTGCATCAGAGAGGCAGCTTGCCTGGGAAATAGAACACCAGGCTGATCTACTGGTGGTGGTCACTGGCTCATCTTGGGTGGGGGTTGTCACAGCATCGGAGAGAAGCAGCTGAGTGCCAGCCAGGGAGGTGGAGGAGGACAGCTCATGGGCAGGGAGCACATGGGAGAGTCACTGAGTGGGGAGTATGCAGGCAGGAGCACGTGGGCAGGGAACACTAAGCAGGGAGCAGTAGGCAGGGATCATGTGGGCAGGAGCACATAGGCAAGGAGCACAAGGTAGCACTGAGTAGAGAGGAATGAGCAGGGAGAATGAGGGTGGGAGCACGTGGGCAGGGAGCACATGGGCGGCAGTACGTGGGCGGAAGCACTGGGCAGCCTGGAACACAAGTCATCAGCTTTGTTGTTGTTAGGTGTCATCGAGTCAGTTCTGACTCATAGCAACCCCATACACAACAGAACGAAACACTGCCCGGTCTTGTGCCATCCTTGTAATCATTGTTATGCTTGAGCCCATTGTTGCAGCCACTGTGTCAATCCGCCTCCTTGAGGGTCTTCCTCTTTTCCACTGACCTTGTACTCTGCCAAGCATGATGTCCTTCTGTAGAGACTGATCCTTCCTGACAACATGTCCAAAATATGTAAGAAGCAGTCTCGCCATCCTTGCTTCTAAGGAGCATTCTGGTTGTACTTCTTCCAAGACAGATTTATTTGTTCTTCTGGCAGTCCATGGTATATTCAATATTCTTCACCAACACCGCAATTCAAAGGCATCAATTCTTCTGTCTTCCTTATTCATTGTCCAGCTTTCACATGCATATGATGTGATTGAAAATACCATGGCTTGGGTCAGGCGCATTTTAGTCTTCAAGGTAACATCTTTGCTCTTCAACACTTTGAAGAGGTCCTTTGCAGCAGATTTACCCAATGCAATGGGTCTTTTGATTTTTTGACTGTGGCTTCCATGGGTGTTGATTGTGGACCCAAGTAAAATGAAATCCTTGACAGCTTCAATCTTTTCTCCGTTTATCATGATGTTGCTCATTGGGCCAGTTGTGAGGATTTTTATTTTCTTTATGTTGAGGTGCAACCCATACTGAAGGCTGTGGTCTTTGATCTTCATTAGTAAGTACTTCAAGTCCTCTTCCCTTTCAGCAAGCAAGGTTGTGTCATCTGCATAACACAGGTTGTTAGTGAGTCTTCCTTCAATCCTGTTGCCCCGTTCTTCTTCATATAGTCCAGCTTCTCGGATTATTTGCTCAGCATACAAACTGAATAGGTATGGTGAAAGAATACAAGTCTGGCGCACACCTTTCCTGACTTTAAACCAATCGGTATCCCCTTGTTCTGTCTGAACAACTGCCCCTTGATCTATGTACAGACTCCTCATGAGCACAATTAAGTGTTCTGGAATTCCCATTCTTTGCAATGTTATCCATAATTTGTTATGATCCACACAGTCGAATGCCTTTGCATAGTCAATAAAACACAGGAAAACATCCTTCTGGTATTCTCTGCCTTCAGCCAGGATCCATCTGACATCAGCAGTGATATCCCTGGTTCCACATCCTCTTCTGAAACTGGCCTGAATTTCTGGCAGCTCCCTGTCAATCGATATACTGCTGCAGCCATTTTTGAATGATCTTCAGCAAAATTTTGCTTGTGTGTGATATTAATGATATTGTTCTATAATTTCCACATTTGGTTGGATCACCTTTCTTGGGAATAGGCATAAATATGGATCTCTTCCAGTCAGTTGGCCAGGAAGCTGTCTTCCATATTTCGTGGCGTAGACGAGTGAGCACCTCCAGCGCTGCATCCGCTTGTTGAAACATCTCAGTTGATATTCCATCAATTCCTGAAGCCTTGTTTTTCGCCAATGCCTTCAGAGCAGCTTGGACTTCTTCCTTCAGTACCATCGGTTCCTGATCATATGCCACCTCTTGAAATGGTTGAACATCGACTAATTCTTTTTGGTATAATGAGTCTGTGTATTCCTTCCATCTTCTTTTGATGCTTCCTGTGTCATTTAATATTTTCCCCATAGAATGCTTCACTATTGCAACTCGAGGCTGGAATTTTTTCTTCAGTTCTTTCAGCTTGAGAAACACCGAGCATGTTCTTCCCTTTTGGTTTTCCATTTCCAGCTCTTTGTATGTGCCATTATAATACTTTACTTTGTCTTCTCGAGCCAACCTTTGAAATCTTCTGTTCAGTTCTTTTACTTCATCAATTCTTCCTTTTGCTTTAGCTGCTCAATGCTCAAGAGAAAGTTTCAGAGTCTCCTCCGACATCCACCTTGGTCTTTTCTTTCTTTCCTGTCTTTTCAATGACCTCTTGGTTTCTTCATGGATGATGTCCTTCCACAACTTGTCTTCGGTCACCAGTGTTCAATGCGTCAGATCTATTCTTGAGATGATCTCTAAATTCAGGTGGGATATACTCAAGGTCATATTTTGGCTCTTGTGCACTTGCTCTGATTTTCTTCAGTTTCAACTTGAACTTGCATATGAGCAATTGATGGTCTGTTCCACAGTCAGCCCCTGGCCTTGTTCTGACTGATGATATTGAGCTTTTCCATCATCTCTTTCCACAGATGTAGTCAATTTGACTTCTGTGTGTTCCATCTGGCGAGGTCCATGTGTATAGTCGCTGTTTATGTTGGTGAAAGAAGGTATTTGCAATGAAGAAATCGTTGGTCTTGCAAAATTCTATCATTCGATCTCCGGCATTGTTTCTATCACCAAGGCCATATTTTCCAACTACTGATCATCCTTCTTTGTTTCCAACTTTCACATTAAAATCACCAGTAATTATCAATGCATCTTGATTGCATGTTTGATCAATTTCAGACTGCAGCAGCTGATAAAAATCTTCTATTTCTTCATCTTTGGCCCTAGTGGTTGGTGCATGTATTTGAATAATAGTCGTATTAACTGGTCTTCCTTATAGGCGTATGGATATTATCCTATCTCTGACAGCATTGTACTTCAGGATAGATCTTGAAATGTTCTTTTTGACTATTAATGCAACACCATTCCTCTTCAAGTTGTCATTCCCAGCATAGTAGACTATATGATTGTCCAAGTCAAAATGGCCAGTACCAGTCTGTTGGAGTTCACTAATGCCTAGGATATTGATGTTTATGCATTCCATTTCATTTTTGATGATTTGTAATTTTCCAAGATTCATACTTCATACATTCCAGGCTCCTATTATTAATGGATGTTTGCAGCTGTTTCTTCTCATTTTGAGTCGTGCCACATCAGTGAATGAAGGTCCCGAATGCTTTACTCCATCCACGTCATTAAGGCCGACTCTACTTTGAGGAGGCAGCTCTTCTCCAGTCATCTTTCCAGTGCCTTCCAACCTGGGGGGAGCTCATCTTCCAGCACTATATCAGACAATGTTCTGCTGCTATTCATAAGGTTTTCACTGGCTAATACTTTTCAGAAGTAGACTGCTGGGTCCTTCTTCCTAGTCTGTCTTAGTCTGGAAGGTCAGCTGAAACCTGTCCTCCATGGGTGACCCTGCTGGTATCTGAATACCAGTGGCATAGCTTCCAGCATCGCAGCAACATGCAAACCCACACAGTATGACAAACTGACAGACACGTGGGGGAAGTCACCAGCATCAGCCCCCAAATCCCTCCTTTCTGGTTCCGGGAGTCTCAAGGTGCTTCCCACACACACTAACTGCCTTGACAACCCCGTTCCTCAACACTGCCCTGTCTAAGGGTGGCCTGGAGAAGCATGGATAGGAGGTCTTCAGTGACCTATGAGAAGACGTCAGCCACAGAGCAGCAGCAGAAGGCCGCAGGACTAGAGCCGGGGCTCCTAACTCCAAATCCAACTCTTGCCACTGTATGAGCTCTCTCTTTCCAGGTGGAAATCTGTCCAGTTTCAGGCGAAAGATGGGGAATGTGGCCAGAATCCAACTCAAGACATCTGAGAGATGCTGAGAACCAGCAATGTCACCAACACAAGAGCCTCTAACCTTCTTAAAAAAAAAAAACCTTCTTAGCTGGGTCCAGTTGGGCTTTCCCGGGCCTCAGGCTTATTCATCCATGAAGTGGGTGTATTAGGGTAAGGCTAGCTAGGCTGCTGTAGCAAAGAGACCTACAGCAATTCAGGGCTGAAGGAGGATATCATATCTCTTTTTAACAGCATCCCATGCTACTGCTCCTTGCGAACACCCCGGGACCTGGGTTCCTTTCACTTTGTGTCTCCCATCCCCAAGGGCGTTGTCCTCCTCTGCATGGTCAACACTGGGTCACAGGCCAGTCCATGTTTTCACTCATAAGACAGAGAGGACAAGGAGCCCCAAGTCTTTCAGCCTCAGCCCTGAGGGACTAACATCATTTCTCGTCAATTTCTATTGGCTAGAACTTGGTCAGATGGCCATGCCTAACTGCAAGGGATGCTGGGAAAAGAATTCCTGCCATATGCCGGTAGAAACAGGGACCGATTCTGGAGGACAGCTGGCAGCTCTGGCTCAGTGGGTAGAGTAGTACTTCTTGCAAGGCAGGTAAAGCACTTGGCATGCAGTTAAGTGCTCAATAAAAGTGCTCAATATCATTGAGGTCAGAGCTCCAAGGGGCCTTAGAAACTCTTCTGGTCCAATGTCCTCATTTCTTTGCGGATAAAGAAATAGGCTCAGGGAGGAGAAGCGTCTGCCCAGGTCCCTACTGGGTAAGGAGCAAAGCCAGGGCCAGAATTCAATTCCATCTTCCCACCTCTTGTTTCAAACTACCTGGTCCCAGGTAAAGAGTGGGGACCTAGATGTCTTTTCTGCCCAGAAACCAGGGTGGGGGACAGGATCCTAGGTCGAGGCCAGTGCCCTGGGCCCAGGGAGGACACAGCTTTATGACTGGGTAGGTGTGGCCCTGGTTTCTAGGTCAGGAGGTAAAGCTGCTCTGTGACAAGGAGCCACACCCACCCGCTGGGAGTGGGAACTGGGGTCAAGTGGCCATAGTCAGCAGGACACAACAGTAGGTGGCTGAGGAGGATGGCGTGCCTGGGTTTCCTCCTCCCCGTGGGCTTCCTCCTCCTCCTAACCAGCACCGTGGCCCAGGGAGAGTACGCCGTGGTCCATGTGGTGTCGGAGAATTGGAGCAAGGACTACTGTGTCCTGTTCAGCTCCGAGTATGTCACCTTGCCACGGGACCTGCATCACGCCCCACTCCTGCCCTTGCACGATGGCACCATGGCACCCTGGTGCCCGGGCGAGGACACCTTCCACCAGGCCCCACCCAGCTCCCCCAGCCAGCAGCCACTCCGCCACACCACCGCCATGGTCATGAGGGGCAACTGCAGCTTCCATGCCAAGGGCTGGCTGGCTCAGGGCCAAGGCGCCCACGGGCTGCTCATTGTGAGCCGGGCCAGCAGGCAGCAGTGCTCAGACACCACGCCAGCATCCCAGGACCCCCACAAGCCCCTGCCACACCTCACCATCCCTGTGGCTGTGCTCCATTACACTGACATGCTGGACATCCTCAGCCACACTCACGGCAGCTCTATCGTCCGCGTGGCCATGTACGCACCCCCAGAGCCCATTCTCGACTACAACATGGTGGTCATCTTCATCCTGGCTGTAGGCACCGTGGCCGTGGGTGGCTACTGGGCCGGCCTGACCGAGGCTGACCAGCTGCAGCGGCGCCGGGCTCGAGGAGGAGGGGGGCCTGGCGGTCACCATCAGCTGGAAGTGGTGGCAGCCGAGCGGGGGCAGGTGGAAGATGACAAGGATGCACCAGTGGACTTCACACCAGCCATGACAGGTGCAGTGGTCACCATGTCCTGCTCCATCGTGCTGCTGCTTTACTTCTTCTATGACTGCTTTGTCTATGTCATGATCGGAATCTTTGGCCTGGGCGCTGGCACTGGCCTCTACAGCTGCCTGTCCCCACTGGTGCGCCACCTGCCCCTGCAGCAACGCCAGCAGCCCCTGCCTGGCCATCGGGCCTGTCTGCAGCTGCCCCTGCTGCTGCTGGCTGGCCTGTGCATGGTGATGACCATCCTCTGGGTGGCCTACCGCAACGAGGACAGCTGGGCATGGCTCCTGCAGGACACGCTGGGTGTGGCCTACTGTCTCTTTGTCCTTCAGCGTGTGCGGCTACCCACACTCAAGAACTGTACCTCCTTTCTGCTGGTCCTGCTGGCCTTCGACGTCTTCTTTGTCTTCATCACACCCTTCTTCACCAGGACTGGCAAGAGCATGATGGTGGAAGTGGCCACGGGCCCAGCGGATTCCTCAAGCCATGAGAGGCTGCCCATGGTGTTTAAAGTGCCCAAGATAAGCTTCTCAGCTTTGACTCTGTGTGACCAACCCTTCTCCATCCTTGGCTTTGGTGACATCGTGGTCCCCGGCTTCCTGGTGGCCTACTGTCACCGTTTTGATGTCCTAGTCAGCTCACACCAGGTCTACTTTGTGGCCTGTACCTTGGCCTATGCTGTGGGCCTGCTGGTCACTTTTATTGCCATGGTCCTCATGCAGATGGGCCAGCCTGCCCTGCTCTACCTAGTGTCCAGCACCTTGCTCACCAGCCTGGCTGTGGCCACCTGCCGCCAAGAGCTCAGCCTTTTCTGGATTGGCCAGGGCAGAGCAAAGACACCTGCCCGGGCCAAGGCAGGGCTCCATGAAGCCCCTGCTGCTGGCTCTGAGCAGAAGCAGGAGGACAGGGCTGATGTCCAGACAGCTAACAAGTTTGAAGAGGCCACTGGCCAAAGGGCAGTGGACTTAGACAGCAGCCCTGGAGAGGACACAGCCGAGGTCACCATATCTGAGGATGAAATCATGGGGGCGGATGGCCACAGTGACAGCTCCGAGGGCTGGAGCGATGCCAACTTGGACCCTGATGAGCTTCCCCCCATCTCCCCTGGGGCCTCGGAGGAGCTGATGCCGTTGATGCCTGTGGCCATGCTGATCCCGCTAGTCCCGCTGATGCCGCCCCCCTCAGAGCTGGGCCATTCCCACGCCCAGGCCCAGGCCCATGAGGCCAGTCTGCCCTGGACAGGACTGCACAAGAGGAAGGGCTTCAAGGTGAAGAAGAGCGTATCGACCCAGGCCTCCTTGTGAACCCGAGCCACCGAGGCATGTGTTGGCAGAATATCGCAGAGCAAAGAAAGCCACGTATGGCAACAAGAAATCAGGGCATTAAAGAGATTCCATATCTACCCAATGGAGCCAAGTCCTTTGTTAGGGCTGTAAGGAAGCAGTGACCAGGGAATATGTCCACACAGGGCCTGGATATTCATTAGGAATTGGCTAGTACCATCTCCAAATTGGAGTCCCTGGGTGGTGCAAACAGTCAATTGCTCGACTACTAGCAAAAAGGTTGGTGATTCAAACCCACCCAGTGGTACCTCTAGAAGACAGGGCTGGTGATCTGCTGAAAGGTCGCAGCCTTGAAAATCCTATGAGTAGGAATTGATTCAACGGCAACAACCACCCCTAGGTTGTACAGAGGGGGAAACTGAGGGCATATGACTTGCATGAAGGCACTCAGCAAGATCAGGGCTTGCCCCCAGGGTACACTGAGAAGCTGCTTCCCCTCTTCCCTGCCAGCCTACTCTCCCTTCCCAAGCCAGAGTCTCAGCTCCTTAGCCTGGCAGACAGCCTCCATCATGTCCCTGCCACCGCACCCCAGCCTCAGGGCCCATCTTTCACCAATGCTTGGGTCCAACGGAACCACTGCAGTTCCTTGAATATGCCATGTGGTCTCCCTTCTCTTTGTACATGCTGTTCCCTTTGGCTGTAATGCCCTTCCCATCCCAGACAGAAATAGCTGGCTCCCTGGCTCACTAGAAAATTCCTAAGCATCCTTGAAGCCTCAGCTCACATTCTTTCTACTAAACATCTGTGCTCAAGGCTTCTCAGACACCAGCACCCAGCCCAGTGTGTTCCATCTACAGACAGTGAGTGTGCACCTGCTGTGTACACCACCCTGTGGTGGGCACCATGGGAGGCTGTTGTCTAGCTAAGGGAAG
The DNA here is from genome assembly GCF_030014295.1 of Loxodonta africana. Lineage (NCBI taxonomy): Eukaryota > Metazoa > Chordata > Mammalia > Proboscidea > Elephantidae > Loxodonta > Loxodonta africana. The sequence goes on along the minus strand of NC_087359.1, from coordinate 30,644,160 downwards.
GTCAGGAGTAGAGAACTGACAAGAAAAAATCCAAGAATTTTCTCCAAACGGGCTGGAGAGATTGGGGCCAGGGCAGAAGAATTCAGGACACCCAGCTCTAGTTCTCATGCTTGCCTCACCAATTCTGGATAACAGACAAGCCTCTTAGCCTCTTTGGGCCTCTGTAGTCTCATCTGCAAAATGGGACTCATAATACCACAACCACCTGGAGCCAGGGGCATGAACAAGATGACCTCTTGAGGACCCCACAGTTTTTTAGGCCATATGGTGTGTTTTACAGTGTTCAAGCAAAGCAAACAAACTCTTCCTAGAGGAGGCTATGTTGCAGGCAAGGGAACTGTACCCGAGAGTTAGTGTGGTACAGTGGTTAGAGCTCTAGAGCCAGGCTGCCCTCCAGGAAATTGGCTCTAACGCTGACCTGTAGTGTGTCATTAAGCAAGTGACTTAAGTACCTCAGTTTCCTCAACTGCAAAATGGGATAATAGGACCTGCCATGGTGTTATTGAGAGATTTGAATGAATTGGTTTATGTAAAGAAGAGTTAGAGTCTCTGGGTGGCGCAAACAGTTAGGCACTCGACTACTTGCTGAAAGGTTGGCGGTTTGAACCTATGCCAAGGTGCCACAAAAGACAGGCCTGGCGAGCTGCATCTGCTTCCAAATGGTCAGTGTTCTCCTCTGCACACGTGGAGTTGCCATGAGTTGGAACTGACCCCACAGCAGCAAACAAGGAAGGAAGCGCTATGTGAATATTGACCGTTTTTATATTACTCCCCTTCTCGAAAGCCTTTCAGAGGCAAATCTGGCTTCTACGAGGCCTTCATGGTCTGGCCCCAACCACTCCTCTTCCTCTCCTCCACAGCCAGCCCTTTTGTCCCCCATCACCGGAAGAACACACCAGGCCCCGCCACACCCCATTTTCCCCACCACAGGGCCCTCCCACTTGCTGGTTCCTCCCCTTAGAACTTTCTGTCTGCCCTTCCCATGTTCCCCCTGGAATTCGCCTGGCTGGCTCCTTAACTTTCCAGACTCAGCTCAGATGTCCCCTCCTCAGGGAGGCTTTCCTTCAGAGCACTTTCTGAGGTGCCTCAGCCTCAATCAAATCTCCATACTCCCCTCTGGTCAGTGTTCTTGTCCGCCTGAGTGGAGTGTCAGCTTCAGGAGGGCAGGGCCCTTGTCTATCTTGTTTATCAGTGCAGTTCCAGGGCTGAGAACAGGACCCGGTCTGTTGTAGGTGTTTGAGTTATGTTTGCTGGTAAGTGTAAGAATGAATAAACAAAGGGTTGGTCCAGAGTGAGCTTCAGAAGAAAAGGGGATACCATGAGGGAAGGCCCGCTGTCCAGGCCACCTTACTGAGTTCCTGCAGGGCTTCGATCAGTGTGGACACCAGACTCTGAGGGGTTTGGTGAGGCCCCAGGGGTGAGGGATAAGGGGGCTGGAGGGGGTGGGTGCACATAAGGAGCATCTCAAACTCCCACTCGCTGGGGAAGAAGCGCAGCCCCCTCAGTAAACAGCTCTGAAAGCTCAGGCTGGACAAAGGCAGTAAAGAGCCCAGCCGGACACTGGCAGCCCTCCCACCAAAGCCAGCAGCCATCTGGCCTGGACAGAGGGGCCTCTGCTGGCCTTGGCTCGCCCCCAGCCCAGGAGGCCTTCCCACTGCTGACCTGCGTCACTAGGCCTGCCAGGGGCGGTTATATCCCTCAGCCATGCCCAAGGGGGAGGGCTGGGCAGGGCCCTCTCACCCCCCAGATTAGGAGGTCAGGACAAGGGAATGCCTCTCTCTGAGGAATTGTGGTCAGGCTGGCTCTGAGGATGCTGGAGCTGAGCTCCTTGTGTTGGGGGCGGTGCCTGCGTCCAAGGGCATCTGCCTTCTTGAGGGAGGATCTGAGGAGGAAGGCTCAAGGGAAGCCTCCCTGTCCCCATCCATCCAGGCGCCTGCTCTCCTGATGGGGAAGGAGGTGCTGAGAGGACCCAGATTTGCTGCCTTGAAGCCCCCGCCCTTGCTGTCCCCCACAATTGGGCCTATGGTGTTTGGGCAACAGGAACAGAGTACCCATGGGGGTCCTGAGACCAGGCCTTGGGCGGACGGCTGCCCAGGTGTGGTGAATACTGGGTGCCCTCCCTGTACCTCCCCACACACATGGCCTCAGCTGTGCTCCTCACTGAGAAATCACCTGCTGCCCAAGGTTACTCCCTCACAGGGTGGTCTGTGCCCAGGGCTGGCTAACGTGGGGAACAATTCTGAAGGGCACCCCAGCTCCGGAGCAGTACATGGGTTACTGAGGCCTCAGGTAACCACCCTGTGGGCAGTGTCTCCCACAAATGATCGTCACCCCTCATTCCCTCACAGGTGTTTCCCCAAGAACACTGGCCCAGCACCCCCCCTCCCGCCCCCAGAGCCCAAGCTAAGACTCAGGGACTTGGGGAAGGTGTCCGGAGTCCCTGGCTCCTACCCGTACTCCCATACTCCCCACAGAGGTACCCTACTCAGGGAAAGGAGTGCAGGGAGAGAGCTGGAGGGCAGGAGAGGAGCCAGGACTGTCTTTCCCTTCCAAGACCTCCCTGAAGCAGGTGTCGAGGCAATGGTACCATGCATGGCTGTGTGTCAGGATCACAGGGCACCTGCTGACAATACAGATTCCTGGGCCCCCGGCCCCAGGTATTCTGATTCAGTAGGTCTAAGTACAGCCAGTGTCTGGAGTTTTAGGAACCCTTATCCTTCCCCACCCCCTGCCGCCCTGCCCCAGGCTGAACACCTCTAGAGTCTAACCTGCGGTCTCCTGTCTTTACTAGGCCAGGAGGAGTGTGAGGAGAAGGAGAGAGACCTGGACTTAAATTGGAATCCAGAGCAGCTCCTGCCTCCACCCAGACACACATTCAGCCCCGGGCCCTGACCAGTTCCTCTCCGCAGGCCCTAGGCCCCCACCTGACAGCACCTGGAGGCTTAGCCTCCAGCCCGCTCCCCAGGCGGCTCCTGGCCTGGGGCAGGAGGAATGGAAACAACTCTGCCCACTCTAGAATGACTCTGTCTTGTTTTGTTCATCACTGTATTCCCAGCACATAGTAGGGGCTCAATCTGTCGAATTAATGGATAGGTGAACGTCCTCCTTACTAGCTGTGTGGCCTTGAAGAAGAAACTTGATGCTGCTGAGCCACAGTTTCCCTATTTATAAACCAGGAAAACCAAACCCATTGCCATCGAGTTGATTCCAACTCACAGCGACCCTATAGGACAGAGTAGAACTGCCCCATAGAGTTTCCAAGGAGCGCCTGGTGGATTTGAACTGCTGACTTTTTGGTTAGCAGCCATAGCTCTTCACCACTACACCACCAAGGGTTTCTTCCCTATCTATAAAATTGGGATAATGATACCACCTACCTCAGGGCTGTGGTCAGTATTAAACAAACCATCCAGGTCAGGAGCGGAGCCTACTGCCTGGTGCAGAGTCAGGGTCCAGGAACCGCAGTGCCGCTGCTGCTGTTCTTCCATGGTCCAGTATCTTCTGCTCCTGCCCTCAAACCAGAGCCAGGGTCCCGTCTCAGCTGCGGGCCTTTCCCCACTCTGCCAGTCCCCTCCCCAGTGGGCCCAGCTCAGCACTGGGGCTGTGCTTCACTCCAGCTACCCAGCATTTCTTTGTGGCCTCATTTAATCCTGGCAAGAAACCCACGAGCTAGATTATCACAGCACAGTTAATGAAAGGGCTTGGAACGGGGTTTTCTGGATTCCCTGGACGGTGAGAACCAGCAAGGACCTTTGAGGCTGTTTAATCCACAGATGAGGTGAGGAAGACCCAGAGAGGTGCAAGACCTACAAAGGTCACACAGCGAGTGCGTAGCAGGAATAGGACAAAGCTCTGGTCTCCCACCTCCCAGCCCAGTTGCAGGGGCAAGCTCCCCTCCTAAACCCCCTTCCGCTCCACACTCTCGTCTCCAAACCACGCTCCTCTGAATCCATTTAAGAGCTAGCTGAAAGCATGCCTCTCCCAGGAACACTCGGGGTCTACCCACTCCTTTGCTCTGTGCCCCTCTGTAGGTTCAGCCCTCCTTCTTCATGGAGAAGTATTGGTGTGTGTTGCTTGGTAAAGAAGCGTTCGTGATTCAGCATTGAGCACCTCCCAGGGCAGACAGGCTGGACTCTGAGTCACTCAGACCTGGGTTCAAAGCTTAGCATTGCTATTCACTTGACATGTGACCTGGACAAGTGAGGCCACCCTCTGCGTCTCAATGTCCTCTTCTGTAAGATGAGGCTGCTAAGAAGACTTACCTTGTGGGTTTGTTGTAAGGACCAAATGAGGTGAAGTATGTGAATAAACAGCTAACATTTGCTGAGCCCTAACTACGTCATATCAGGTATGCACATTTTCTCATTACATGACTCCCAGGTCTGAGAGTCAAAGCACCCGGGACAAGTACGGTAAGCCCCCCAAAGCCATCTTTACCAAATCAGCTTCCAATTCCTCGGGGTGGAGCTCCCGGAGGTGGAATCATTCTCTTTTGGTCTCCCTTGTCCACGTCCAGTGCGGTGTGATGCGTAGGGGTGGGTGCCTAGCGGTGAGCAGGCACACTGCCACAACACAGCCAGGTGACGCGTCGCTCTGCAGTTGACTGAAAGGCTGAAGGTGTTGTGCTGGTTCCACAACGCAGAGCTTTGAGTGCTCCTATGCTGCCACCTGCTGGTCAATACAATAAGAGCAGGCAAACCCACAAACCCACTGCCGTGGAGTTGAATTCCCACTCACAGCGACCCTATAGGACAGAGTAGAACTGTCCCATAGGGCTTCCAAGGTTGTAAATCTTTACGGGAGCAGACTGCCACATCTGTCTCCCGCGGAGTGTCTGGTGAGTTCTAACCGCCGCCCTTTTGGTTAGCACCCAAGCACTTTAACCACCGCGCCACCAGGGCCCGCAAAACTTAACTAATGGTAATCAGGCGTGATATTTAAAATAGCCTAAAGGAAAAAAAAAATCAATGAGGGGGCTTGTGGAGGCTTCACTAGGCCTAGGATTAACCCTTTAGAAGCTGGGTTCTGAGGAGGTGGAGGTGTCCTGGAGGAGGGTCTGAAAGAATTTTGAAATTTTATGAAATGAAATAGCACCACAGGGCATCACTGAATATCCTTAATGCCTGAAAGTGACCCTGTCCCCGATGCTTACCCTATCCCTGAGAATCAGGCTTCCTGAATAAGTGGTCTCAGAGCCCCCCAGCACCTGGTCAATTCCTGAAACAGGGAGAATTCTCATGCCCCTCCTCCCACCCCAAGGCCCAGGCCCAGTACCTTCCTTCTGCAGGTGCACTTTCTCATACACCAAATAATTTAAAAAACAAATCTGTTGCCATGGCGTTGACTCCAGTTCATGGCAACCACACGTGTTACAGCGCAGAACTGAGCTCCACTGGATTTTCTTGGCTGTACTCTTTTGTTTATTTATTGTAGCATTTCAGCAGAGATTTATTATTTTTCGTAAAAATATCCCTGTAGTTAGTTATAACAACAAAAACTTTTTCCTAAGCCCAGCTTACATGTATCAATATACCTGTTGTTGTTAGGTGGCATGAAGTTGGTTGTGGCTCATAGTGACCCTATGTACAACAGAATAAAACACTGCCCAGTCCTGCACCATCCTTACAATCGTTACGTTAGAGCCCATCTTGTTGAGGGTCTTCCCCCATTTTCGATGACCCTCTACCAAGCATGTTGTCCTTCTCCAGGGACTGATCCCTCCTGATAATATGTCCAAAATATGTGAGATGAAGTCTCACCATCCTTGCTTCTAAGGAGCATTCCAGCATATTTCTTCCAAGACGGATTTGTTCATTCTTTTGGCAGTTCATGGTATATTCGATATTCTTCACTAACACCATAATTCAAAGGTTTCAATTCTTCTTCGGTCTCCTTATTCATTGTCCAGCTTTCACATGCATATGAGGCGATTGAAAACACCATGACTTGAGTGAGTCCTTAAAGTGACATCTTTCCTTTTTTAACACTTTAAGAAGTCTTTTGCAGCAGATTTGCCCAATGCGATGTGTTGTTTGATTTCTTGACTGCTGCCTCCATGGGATTGTGGATCCGAGTAAAATGAAATCCTTGACAACTTCCATCTTTTCTCCATTTATCATGATGTTGCTTATTGGTCCAGTTGTGAGGATTTTAAGGCTAAAACTCCATGCTAGTTTACTTTTTTTTTTAATTAAAAAAAAATATTTTATTGTGTTTTGGGTGAAAATATACACAGCAAAAAACAGGTTTCCATTCAGCAATCTCTACATGTATTGTCCAGTGACATTAGTTACATCCTTCACATTGTGTCAGTATTCTCATCATTTTCTTTCTAGTTGTTTGTTCCCATTAACTTAATCTCACTGTCCCCCACTCTTCTCATTTATGCTTTGGATGGTGTTGCCTGTTAGGTCTCATGTAGATAATTGTTCAAAAGAGTCCAGTACTCAAGGGTGACATTCTTTACTTTTTGAGCTAACCTGCTATTTAGTTAAAAGGTGACTTCAGGGAATAGTTTCTGTTCAATGTTTAAAGAGTATCCCAGGCAATAGCCTCAGAGATTCCTCTAATCTCAGTGGGTCCAGTATGTCTGGATTTGTGTGTGTGTGTGTGTGTGTGTGTGTGTGTGTGTGCTTTAAGTGAAACTTTACAGAGCAAATTAGTTTATCGTTCAACGATTTATACACAAATTATTTTGTGATAGCAGTTGCAATCCACAAGATGTATCAACACTCTCCCCTTCTCCACCCTGGGTTCTCCATGTCCATTTGTCCAGTTTTCCTGTCCCTTTCTGCCTTCTCGGCTTTACTTTCGAGCAGGTGTTGCCCATTTGGTCTCATATACTTAATTAAACTAAGAAGCACGTTCCTCACATGGGTTGTTGTTTGTTTTATAGAACTGTCTAATCTTTGACTGGAGGGTGAACTACAGGAGTGACTTCAGTTCTGAGTTAAAAGAGTGTTTGGGGTCCATAGTCTCAGGGGTTCCTCCAGTCTCTGTCAGACCAGTAAGATTGGTCTTTTTTTTTTTTGTGAATTTGAATTTTGTTCTACATTTTTTTCCCCATTCTGTCTGGGACCCTCTATTGTGATCCCTTTCAGAGTGGTCAGAAGTGGTAGCCAGGAACCATTTGGTTGTTCTGGGCTCAGGCTGGTGAGAACTGTGGTACTTGTGGTCCGTTAGTCCTTTGGACTAACATTTCCCATGAGTCTCTGGTTTTCTTCATTCTCTTTTGCTCCGGGTGGGATGGGACTAGTAGATGTACCTTAGATGCCACTCGCAAACTTTCAAGACCCTAGATGCTACTCACCAAAGTCAGGTGTGGAACATTTTGTTTCTTTTCTTCTTTAGATGATGGTTTACAAACAGCTCTTCTCACTAAACAGTTACTACACGTATTGTTTTATGACATTGGTTAACAACCCCATGACACGTCAACACTCCCTTCTCGACCTTGAGTTCTTTATTACCATCTTTCCTGTCCCCTCCTGCCTTCTAGTCCTTGCCCCTGGGCTGGTGTGCCCTTTTAGTCTCGTTTTGTTTTATGGGCCTGTCTAATCCTTGGATGAAGGGTAAATCTCTGGAGTGACTTCATTACCAAGCTAAAAGGGTGTCTGGGGCCATACTCTCAGAGTTTCTCCAGTCTGTCAAGCCAGTGAGTCTGGTCTTTTTTTGTGAGTTAGAATTTCATTCTACATTTTTCTCCAGCTCTGTCTGGGACCCTCTATTGTGATCCCCATCAGAGTGGTAGGTAGACAGGCACCATCTAGTTCTTCTGAGTTCAGGCTGGTAGAGACTGTGGTACTTGTTGTCCATTAGTCCTTTGGAGTAATATTTTCCTTGTGTCTTTAGTTTTCTTCATTCTCCTTTGTTCTGAACATGATGAGTCCAATAGATGTATCTTAGATGGCCACTGGCAAGCTTTTAAGACCTCAGACGCTACTCACCGAAGTAGAATGCGTAACATTCTTTTTATGAACTATGTTATGCCAGTTGATCTAGACGTCCCCTGAGACCACGGTCCTCGGCTGTAACCTTTATGGAAGCAGGTCTCCAGACCTTTCTTCCACAGTGCCACAGGGTGGGTTCTACCGACATTTCAGTTAGTATCTGTTGACATCGGGTCAGTTCTGACTCTTAGCGACCCTATTGGACAGACAGAGAAGAACCGCCACATGGGGCTTCCAAGGCGGGAATTTTTACGAAAGCAGATTGCCACATTGTTCTCTTATGGAGGGGCTGGTGGTTTCGAACCACCAACCTTTCGGATATCAGGCGACCTCTTAACCACTGTGTCTCCAGGACCTCTTTTTCAGTTAGAAAAAAAAGAGAAAAAGTCAAGGGTAAACCATTTGGGCCACCCAGGTACCTACCAAATAGGTCCTACAAACGCAGCAGTGATTAATTCTTTCTGTTTGTAAACAAAATCCTGTCCACCCACTGATTTACATTTCAAATGCTTAGTTTTACCTTTGAGAGTTCAGGCAGTCCCTGATTAAGAACATTCAATTTAAGGACAACTACTTAAGACCAGACTGCCATAAAGCCTATTATATTAAAAACTGGAGTTAAACACAATGGTTTGCAATAAAGAGTGTGTGCACTACTCTGTGATGCTCATGAAAACATTGTGTGGTTTAGGAGTGTTTCTTAACTGTTTTATATGCATAGAAAGGTAAAATATATGCTATTTACTAAGATAAATATTTGATTAACCGATGCTAAATAAGAACCATATGTACCTGCTCCGACTTACTTACAAATTCGACTTAAAGACAGATTCAGGAACAGATCTGGTTGGTAACCTGGGGACTGCCTATAACTATAGCTCTTCCCAAAATCCAGTGTTCAGATTCTAGGACATGCATCTAGAGCTCCTCCAGGTAAGTAAGTCTGAATCCAAGTCTCACACCTCATGCTCTGCGCCCGCTTGAGATGATGGGAAATGATCTCAGAAAGACGCTGGAGAAGGGATGGCTGGAAAGGGAAGCAGGGCAGCTGAGATGTCTGCTGGGAGAGCCCTCAGCTGCCAGAATTTGGATTTGTTCTGAGAAATGCATTTAAGCAGCTCCCACCAACCTCTTAATGACGTGAATGGCGGAGAAGAAAAGATGAGGGGTGCAGTGTGTGAGGTCTGAATGATGGTGTTGGCAGGGCCTCTACAGCCCTCCAGAACTGAGGTCAGAGAAGGAAAGCAACCTGCCCAAGGTCACACAGCAAGCCAGTGACAAGGCAACCAAGAACATGGAAACTAAACCAAGAACTTGTAAACGGGAGACCCTTTCTGGAATGCCAGTAGTTGCTTTTCAGGGATTGTTTCATGAGGTCCCAGTTGCCCCCTCATACTTGGTCCTCTTAAAGCAGGAGACCCCTGGGTCCTGAGGCCCTCGTGACATCCTGAGTGGAGCCTTCCACTGCCTGCGCTTTCTGACCCAGACACTGAAGTAAACTGAGCAGGTGAGGCTGGGATCTGAGAATCCCTACCCATCACAGACGAGGTGGTCCCCCCTGTCAGATCATACCCCCCACCCTGCAGAGGCACGAGAGTGTGAGCCAAGGGCAAGTCTGGCCTCAACCTACATTACTTAAGCCTTAAAGTCAGCTGTGGTAAATTGAATAATGGTCCCTCAAAAGATATCCACATCCTACTCCCTGGAACCAGTGGATGTCACCCTATATGGGCCTGTGGCATCCCTGGATGGTGCAAATGATTAACACTTTGGGTTGCTAACCAAAAGGTTGGAGGTTGGAGTCCACCCAGAAATGCCTCGGAAGAAAGGGCTGGCAATCTATTTCCAAAAAATCAGCCACTGAAAACTGCATGGAGCACAGTTTTACTCTGACTCCCGTAAGGTCACCACGAGTCAGGGTTGACTTGACTGCAACTGTTGTTTTGTTGTTGTTGGAGGGAGCCAGTTGAAATGACTTCAGGAGCTGAGAGTGACCCTATCCAACAGCCAGCAAGCAAATGAGGATCAACAGCCACAAGGAACAGAATTCATCCAAAAACCCAAATGAGTTTGGAAGATGGAAGCCTCCTCTAGAAGCCTCAGATGAGGGGGCAGCCGCAGGCAACACCCTGATTGCAGCCTGGTGAGACCCTGAGCAGAGAACCCAGTAAGGCCCTCCCCACCCCAGACTCCTGATCCATGGAACCTTGAGATAAATGTGTGAGTTGTTTTAAGCCACTTCTTGCTGTTGGGTGCTGTCGAATTGATTCCTACTCATAGCGACCTCATGTGTTACAGAGTCAAACTGCTCATAGGGTTCTTGGCTGTAATCTTAATGGAAGCAGACTGCCGCATCTTTCTCCTGAGGAGCTACGGGGTGTGTTCGAAGCGCCAACCTTTTGATTAGTAGCCTGGCACTTAATCTTTGCACCACCAGAGCTCTTTAGGCTTATAATAATTTGTTACTCAGCAATAGAGCTAGAGGGAGAAGAATATCAAGGAGTTAAGGCATGGCTGCTATCTCAAGGAGCTGACAGCTGAGTGTGACCAGGGCAGCCGAGCGTGGTACCTTCGTGCACGGGCATGTGTGGGGCAGCACTCACTGCTGCCCACCATCTCCTGTCCATTCCGGAACTGTGGCCAGAGAGTGATAATGCCCAAGTGAGGAGTTGGAGCCTCTTAGATGGTGTTCTGGGAATTTCTGGGCTCCTAGAGCTCCTGAGATGAGCATGCCTTCCTTTCTGCAGCTTCCGGTCTGCCAGTCAGGAGATTTTAAGAGCTGCCAGGACGGCAATTAAGGCGAGGACCATCAGCCAAATGGTGTGTTGTGTGTGGCCTGTCTCAGAGCCAAAGAAGATGAGACTTACCAGAAAATGAGCTGGTGCCCAGACAAGGCCAGCCTAAAAAACTACCAAACCTGTTGCCGTGGAGTTGATTCTGACTCATGGTGACCCACGTGTGTCAGAGTAGAGCTGTGCGCCATAGGAATTTCAGTGGCTGATTTTTCTGAAGTAGATTGCCAGGCCTTTCTTCCAAGGTGCTCCTGGGTAGACTGAAGCCTCCAACCTTTTGGTTAGAAGCTGAGCAAGTTAACCATTCGCACCACCAATTTGTTGTTGTTGTGCACTGTGGACTCTATTCCAACTCATAGCGATCCTACGTGACAGAGTAGAACTGCCCTATGGGTTTACTAGGCTGTGATCGTTATGGAAGGAGCCCTGATGGCACAATGGTTAAGCTCGTGGCTGCTAACTGAAAGGTTGGCGGTTCAAACCTAAAAGTCCTTCACAGGAGAAAAGACCTGGTGATCTGCTCCAGTAAAGATTACAGCCTAGGAAACCCTATGGGGCAGTTCTACTCTGTCACGTGAGGTCACTATGAGTCAGAATCAACTGGATGGCACACAACAATAATCTTTATGGGAGTAGGTCTCCAGGTCTTTTCTCCTGTGAAGGACTTGTGGGTTTAAACAGCTGACCTTTCGGTTAGCGAACATGCTAACCATTTGCACCCTAAACGTACTCCTCTAATGGCATTAGCCCAGTGATGATGGGTAAAACGATCAATGAGCAGCCCTGGCCCTCGGAGTGCTGATGAGGACACCATCTCTGTCGGCTGGGACCACTGCACAAGGATGAAGGGAGAGGGGAAGCCACCAAGAGAAAGGAGAACTGAGGGCAGGGCCTTTGTAGCGGAAATAGGCAGTTAGGTTAGATGAGGATTCTCTTCCCAGCCTGCCACTGATGAGCTGTGTGAACTTGGAAGAGTTCATAAAGAAAGAACGCCTACACATCATTAGGGAAAGACAAACAATCCAAGAAAGGGAAAAAAATGGGCGAAGAATTGGAACAGGCATTTTATAGAAGAAATACAGATGGCCAAAGCCATATGAAAAGATGATCAACCTCTTTAGTAGTCAGGGAAATGAAATTTAAAAGAGCCAGAACATTAATGGAAGAATCGGTGACATCCAAATAAAAGCCTGTAGTTTAGTTAATAGTATTGTACCAAAGTTATTTCTTATTTTGATCATTGCATTATGGTTATGTAATGAGCCCTGATGGTGCAGCGGTTAAGCACTCAGCTGCTAACTGAAAGATTGGCGCTGTGAACCCACCAGCTGCTCCATGGGAGAAAGATGTAGCACCCCAAGATTTCCAAGATTACAGCCTTGGAAACTCTATGGGGCAGCTCTACTCTGTCCTACAGGGTCTCTATGAGTCAGAATCAACTTGACAGCAAGAGGTTTGAGTTTGGTATTATGGTTCAGTAAGATTTAACATCAGGAGAAGCTGCGTGCAGGGTATATGAGAACTCTGTGTTTTCACAACTTTTCTGCACGTCTAAAATTATTTCCAAATAAAAATATGAACAACTACTATAACAATGATAACAAAGAGCAACAATGAGCTATCACTGTTTACCCAGGAGAGTGGCAAAAATTATGAAGATCAATAAAATCCAGTATTGTGAAGGAAGACTGGCAGTCTCCTACATTGTTGGTGGGATAGTAATTTCATGCTGCTTTTTTGGAGAGTACTTTGGCAATATCGATTGCAATTTAACTGTACATGCCTTTTGACCCAGGAATTCCATTGCTTGGTATTTTCTAAAATCCTGGTACTTGCAATCAAACAGGCATGCCCAAAGGTGTTCACCATAGCTCTGTTTGTAGTAATGTAAGACCAGGGGCAACCTAAAGGACCATCAACAGAGGAAAGGCTAAATGATACAGTGTATCTAGCCACAAGATATGATGCAGCAGGTAAAGAAAATGCAATATACCCACATGAACAAAAATGGTAAGATTTCCAAAACAAAAAAGCAAGGTGCAAAACAATATGTATGGTATATTATTTATGTAAAAGCACACAAAAAAAATTTCTTTTATAAATGTATACACATATACAAATGTATATGCAGGCCATGGTGGTTAAGGTTGTGTGTCAACTTGGCTGGGTGGTGAAATTCTCAGTGGTCTGGCAGTATGTAGTTTGGCAGCTATGTAATGATGTAATCACCTCCACAATGAAATTCATGATGGGATTTGCTGTGAATAGCCAATCAGTTGAAAGGGAGCTTTCTTGGGGGTGTGGCCTGCATCTAATATAGGTGGGCTTTCTGGCAAGGCTTGCTGGCTTTTGCTTGCTCTGGATCCTGTAGCTGGCTTCTGTTTGTCTGGCCTCCATTTCTTGAGACTTGAGCTAGCAGCTCACCTGCCATCTTGCCTGCTGATCTTGGGACTCGTTGGTCTTTGCAGCCTGTGGGCCACAGCCCTGCTGTCTGACTTGTCCATCTTGGGTTTGTCAGCCCCTGAAGCTACATGAATCAGGAGAGCCTTCAGTCTGACCCTCAGACTTGGGACATTCAGCCTCTACAACCATGTGAGCCATTTCCTTGATATAAATCTCTCTATATGTATATTTATACACTTCACTGGTTTTGCTTCTCTAGAGAACCCAGCATAAGACACAGACCAAATGTTGGGAAAGATACCCTCTGGACTAGCCACAGTCCCGTCTGGAGAGTGATGTGGGATTGGAGTGGGGAAGGGTGAGGCTGGGTGGTGACATGGGGGACTTTCACTATTTCTATGTTCTTTGAATTTTTGTCATTGAGGCTTTCATGTATTACTTGAGCAGGTTTTAAAAATAAAACTTTGTCAGAAATACAATAATTGGTCTCTATTCACCTGGAGCAGCAGAGGAAGAATGAGATCTAGGAATTGGAGAAGGAACTAGACTGAAGGTCTAGTTGCCTCCATGAACTACTTCCTCCTTTTCCATGAGACCAAGAGAACTGGATGGTGCATACCTACCATTACTGAATGTTTTGACCAGGGACTCAATAGATGAATCCTGACCAAAAGGGAAAAATGTGAAATGGAATTTCAAATTTCATATAGAATTCAGACTTATTAGACTCATTGAGGCTGGAGGAACCACCAAATCTGTTGCCCTGAGAAAACTTTTGAGCCCTGAACCAAAACTATAACATGAAGTCATTTTCAAACTAAACAACAGTTTAGCTGAAGTAGTAAAGAATGTTCGTCTTGAGTATTGCATTCTTTTAAAGAATCATATATATCAGATAAAATTAATAACAGTAACTGTAAAACATAGATGAGTAGTTTATAGGGCAGTGAGCCTGGATCAGTGGTGGTGAAACAATATGGGAAGAGATACAAGAATGACGACACAACATGAAGAATGTTACCAATGTCATTGAACTGTACATGTAGAAATTGTTAATGGGTGTATGACCTGCTGTGTATATTTTCACCGTTGGAACTCTTATGCACTGCTGGTAGGAAGGTAAAATGGTACAACCACTATGGAAAATGATATGGCTCCTCCTTAAAAAGTTAGAAATATAAATACCATATGATCCAGCAATCCTACTCCGAGGACTATTGTTGTTGTTGTCAGGTGCCGTCGAGTCAGTTCCGAATCATAGCGACCCTATGCACAACAGAACAAAACACCACCCGGTCCTGCGCCATCCTTACAATCGTTGTTATGCTTGAGTTCATTGTTGCAGCCACTGTGTCAATCCACCTCATTGAGGGTCTTCCTCTTTTCCACTGACCCTGTACTCTGCCAAGCATGATGTTCTTCTCCAGGGACTGATTCCTCCTGACAACATGTCCAAAGTATGTAAGACACAGCCTTACCATCCTTGCTTCTAAGGAGCATTCTGGTTGTACTTCTTCTAAGACAGATTTGTTCATTCTTTTGGCAGTCCAAGGTATATTCAATATTCTTCGCCAACACCACAATTCAAAGGCATCAATTCTTCTTTGGTCTCCTTATTCATTGTCCAGCTTTCACATGCATATGATGTGATTGAAAATACCATGGCTTGGGTCAGGTGCACCTTAATCTTCAAGGTGATATCTTTGCTCTTCAACATTTTACAGAGGTCCTTTGCAGCAGATTTACCCAATGCAATGCATCTTTTGATTTTTTAACTGGTGCTTCCATGGGTGATGATTGTGGATCCAAGTAAAATGAAATCCTTGACAACTTCAGTCTTTTCTCCATTTATCATGATGTTGCTCATTGGTCCAGTTGCGAGGGTTTTTGTTTTCTCTATGTTAAGATGCAATCCATACTGAAAGCTGTGGTCCTTGACCTTCATTAGTAAGTGCTTCAAGTCCTTTTCACTTTCAGCAAGCAAGGTTGTGTCATCTGCATAACACAGGTTGTTAATGAGTCTTCCTCCAATCCTGATGCCCTGTTCTTCTTCATATAGTCCAGCTTCTCACATTATTTGCTTAGCATACAGATTGAGTAGGTATGGCAAAAGAATACAACCTTGACGCACACCTTGATATATATCCTAGGGAAATAAAGGCCATCATACGAATAGACATAAGCACACCCATGTTCATTGCGGCATTATTCACAATAGCAAAAAGATGGAAACAACCTAAGCACCCATTAACAGAAGAATGGACAAACAAATTGTGGTACATACAATGGAATATTATACAATGATAAAGAACAAGAATCTGTGAAACATCTCACAACATGGATGAATCTGGAGGGCATTATGCTGAGTGAAATAAGTCAATCACAAAAGAACAAATATTGTATGAGACCACTATTATAAGAACCCAAGAAAAGGTTTACACTCAGAAAATTACGAGGGAGGGGAGGGGTAGGGAGGGAAAAATCACTAACTAGATAAAAGACAAGCGCTAACTTTGGTGAGGAGCCCTGGTGGTGCAGTGGTGAAGACCTTGGCTGCCTACCAAAAGGTTGGCAGTTCGAATCCACCAGCTGCTCCTTGAAAACCCTGTGGGGCAGCTCTACTCTGTCATATAGGATCGCTGTGAGTTAGGATAGACTCGATGGCAATGGGTTTGGTTTGGTTTTGATTTAACTTTGGTGAGAAGAAAGACAGCACCCAATATAGGGGAGATCAACACAACTTGACCAAGGCAAAGCCATAGAAGCTTCCTAGACATATCCAAACACTCTGAGGGACTGAACTAATGGGACTGAAGGCTGGGGAACATGGTCTCGGGGGACATCTAGGTCAATTGGCATAACATAGTTCAAAAAGAAAACGTTCTACATCCTACTTTGTTGAGTAGTACCTGGGTCTTAAAAGCTTTTGAGCAGCCATCTAAAATACATCTATTGGTCACATCACGTTCAGAGCAAAGGAGAATGAAGAAAACCGAAGACGCAAGGGGAATATTAGTTCAAAGGACTAATGTATCACAAGTACCACAGCTCCACCAGCCTGAGCCCAGAACAAATAGATGGTGCCTGGTTATCATCACCAACTGCTCTGACAGGGATCACGATAGAGGATTCCAGAAAGAGTGGGAGAAAAATGTAGAAAAAATTCAAATTAAAAAAAAAAAACAAAAACTTACTGGTCTGACAGAAACTGGAGGAATCCCCGAGACTGTGGCCCCCAGACACCCCGCTAACTCAGAACTGAAACAACTCCCAAAGTCCACCTTTCACCCAAAGATTAGACAAGCCTATAAAACAAATAATAACACATGTTAGAAATGCACTTCTTAGTTCAATCAAATATACGAGACCAAATGGGCAACTGCTGCCCCAAAGCAAGACGAGAAAGCAGTAATGGACAAGAACTGGACAAATGGACACACTGGGAACCCAGGGTGGAAAGGGGAGAGTGCTGTCACATTGTGGGGATTGCAACCAATGTCACAAAACAATATGTGTATAAATTTTTGAATGAGAAACTAACGTGAGCAGTAAACTTTCACCTAAAGCACAATAAGGTTAAAAAAAAAAAAAAGATTTATTACAGCCTTGGAAACCTGTGGGGTTGCTATGAGTTGGAATCGACTTGACGGCAGTGGCTTCAGCAGTGGGTATAAGTGACTAACGGGTTTGTGGTTCAAATTACTGAAAAACAAATAAATGGTTTCTTCCTTTTCACAAAAATTGAGCAACAATGAAATCAAAGCAATGTTTGAATTTCCAATGCACAGATCTACTTGGTCCACTTACCTTGCAATGTGTTTACAAGACCCATCAGTACCACCATCAACAACAGAATGATACCTGGTGGTACAAGTGGCTAAGCACTCGACTTCTAGCCTAAAGGTTGTCAGTTCAAACCCTCCCAGACTACCTTGGAAGAAAGGCCTGCCGATCTTCTAAAAGTTCACAGCCTCGAAAATCCTATGGAGCAGGTCTGCTCTGTACACATGAGGTCACCATGAGTCGGAGCTGACTGACAGTGATGACAACAATAGCAACAACAGTTCTACACAGTCCCCAGGTGGTACAAACCTAAAAGTTGGCAGTTGGAACCCACCCAGTGGTGCCATGAAAGAGAGACCTGGCAATCTAGTTCCTTAAAGATCACAGTCAAGAAAAACCTATCGAGCTCAGTTCTATTCTGTAACATAAGGGGTTGCCATGAGTTGGAATGGGCTGGACGGCAACAGGTTTTGGGTTTTAGTTCTACACAACCTTACAATTGTTCAAAATATCTCAATCAGCTACATATATGTATTGGTTTTCCTGGAAGGCATGGAAAGGCGGTGGAGTAAGGTTAGGAGTAGTATCCTTTCTCCACGGGGTCTTTGCAAGCACTTCTACTGTTATGGATTGGATTGTGCCTCCTAAAAATACTTGTTGTAAGTCCTAACCCCATACCTGTGGCTATAATCCCATTTGGCAATGGGTTTTCATTGTTGTGTTAATGAGACCGCGTAGGGTATGTCTTAAATCAATTGCTTTTTTTTTTTTTTTTTAAATTTTTATTAAGCTTCAAGTGAACATTTACCATTCCAATCAGTCTGTCACATGTAGGTTTACATACATCTTACTCCCTTCTCCCACTTGCTCTCCCCCTATTGAGTCAGCCCTTACAGTCTCTCGTTTCGTGCCAATTTTACCTTCTTCCATCTCTCTCTATCTTCCCATCCCCCCTCGAGTCAAGAGTTGCCAACACACTCTCCCGTGTCCACCTGATTTAATTAGCTCGCTCTTCATCAGTATCTCTCTCCCCCCCACTGACCAGTCCTTTTCATGCCTGATGATTTGTCTTCGGGGTTGGTTCCTGTCCTGTGCCATCAGAAGTTCTGGGGAGCATTGTCTCTGGGATTCCTCTAGTCGCAATCATACCATTAGGTGTGGTCTTTTAATGAGAATTTGGGGTCTGTATCCCATTGGTCTCCTGCTCCCTCAGGAGTTGTCTCTTGTGCTCCCTGACAGGGCAGACATCGATTGTGGCCGGGCACCAACTTGTTCTTCTGGTCTCAGGATATTGTAGGTCTCTGGTTCAAGTGGCCCTTTCTGTCTCTTGGGTTCTTAGTTGTCGTGTGACCTTGGTGTTCTTCCTTTGCCTTTGCTCCCGGTGGGTTGAGACCAATTAATGTATTTTAGATGGCTGCTTGTTGGCATTTAGGACCCCAGGTGCCACAATTCAAAGTGGGATGCAGAGTGTTTTCATAATAGAATTATTTTGCCCATTGATTTAGAAGTCCTCTCAAACCAAGTTCCCCAGACCCCAGCCCCTGCTTCGCTATCCTTTGAAGCTTTCATTTTATCTCGGAAACCTCTTTACTTTTAATCCTGTCCAATTAGGCTGACCTTCCTTGTTTTGAGTGTTGTCTTTCCCTTCACCCAAAGCAGTTCCCATCTACAGATTGATCAATAAAAAGCCCTCTCCCTCCCTCCCTCCCTCCCTCCCCCCTTTGTAACCACAAAAGTATGTGTTCTTTTCCATTTTTTCTATTCCTCAAGATCTTATAATAGTGGTCTTATACAATATTTGTCCTTTTGCAACTGACTCATTTCGCTCAGCATAATGCCTTCCAGATTCCTCCATGTTATGAAATGTTTCAGAGATTCGTCACTGTTCTTTATCGATGCGTAGTATTCCATTGTGTGAATATACCACAATTTATTTACCCATTTGTCCGTTGATGGACATCTTGGTTGCTTCCAGCTTTTTGCTATTGTAAACAGAGCTGCAATAAACATGGGTGTGCATATATCTGTTTGTGTGAAGGGTCTTGTATTTTTAGGGTATATTCCGAGGAGTGGGATTTCTGGTTTGTATGGTAGTTCTATTTCTAACTGTTTAAGATAACGCCAGATGGATTTCCACAATCAATTGCTTTTGAGATATAAAAGAGATTAAACAAGCAATTGAACACAGATGGGGGAAGATAGATGCCATGCCACATGAAGGTCACCAATGAGCCAAGGAATAGAAGCTGAAAAGAGACAAAGACCTTCCCCCAGACACAACAGAGAGAGAAAGCCTGCCCGTAGAGTTGGCACCCTGAATTTGGACTTCTAGCCTCCTAAACTGTGAGAAAATAAATTTCTGTTTGTTAATGCCAAATAAACAAATAAATAAAATTTTAAATATGATAAAATATATTAAAAAAAAATTTTTATAAGTGCTAACCTTCTCTAACCTTCAGTTTCCTGTCTTTAAGATAAGACAAACTAGGAAGAAGGGCCTGGCAGTCTATTTCTGGAAAAATTGGCCAGCGAAAACTTTATTAATAGCTGCAGAATATTGTCTGGTATAGTGCTGGAAGACGAGCCCCTCAGTTTGGAAGGAACTCAAAAGATGGCTGGGGAAGAGCTGCCTCCTCAAAGTAGAGTTGACCTTAATGACATGGATGGAGTAAAGCTTTCGGGACCTCCATTTGCTGATGTGACCCAACTCAAAATAATAAGAAACAGCTGCAAACATCCATTAATAATCGAAGCATGGAATGTACAAAGCATGAGTCCAGGAAAATTGGAAGTCGTCAAAAACAAAATGTATAAACATTGATATCCTAGGCATTAGTGAGCTGAAATGGACTGGTATTGGTCATTTTGAATCGAACAATCATATGGTCTTCTATACCAGGAATCACAAATTGAAGAGGAATGGTGTTGCACTCATCATCAAAAAGAACATTTCAAGATCTATCCTGAAGTACAATGCTGTCAGTGATAGGATAATGTCAATATGCCTACAAGGAAGGCTAGTTAATACTATTATTCAAATTTATGCGCCAACCACTAAGGCCAAAGATAAAGAAATTGAAGATTTTTACCAACTTCTGCAGTCTCAAATTGATCAAACATGCAAACAAGAAGCATTGATAAGTACTGGTGATTGGAATGCAAAAGTAGGAAGCAAGGAAGGATTGGTCGTTGGAAAATATGACACTGGGTGTAGAAAGAAGCCAGATATCGCATGATAGAATTTTGCAAGACTGGCATTTTCATTGCAAAAGCCTTTTTTTCAACAGCATACATGGCAACTATATACACACAGGAATCAAATCAACTACATCTGTGGAAAGAGACGATGGAAAACCTCAATATCATCAGTCAGAACAAGGCCAGGGGAGAGCCAAAATAGGACCTTCAGTTTATCCCACCTGAATTTAGAAACCATCTCAAGAATAGATTTGACGTGTTGAACACTAATGACAAAAGGCCAGACAAGTTGTGGAATGACATCAAGGACATCATACACGAAGAAAGCAAAAGCTCATTAAAGAGACAGAAAAGAAAAAAAAAATAGATGTCAGAAAAGACTCTGAAACTTGCACTTGAATGTAGAGTAGCTAAAGTGAATGAAAGAAATGATAAAGTAAAAGAGCTGAACAGAAGATTTCAAAGAGCAGCTCGAGAAGACAAATAAACTATTACAATGATATGTGCAAATACCTGGAGATAGAAAACCAAAAGGGAAGAACACGCTTGGCATTTCTCAAGCTGAAGGAAATGAAGAAAAAATTCAGACTCAAGTTGCAACATTGAAGGAATCTACAGGGAAAATACTGAATGATGCAGGAAGCATCAAGAGAAGATAGAAGGAATACATAGAGTCACTGTACCAAAAAGAATGGATCTACATTCAACCATTTCAAGAGGTAGCATACAATCGAGAACCAATGGCGTTGAAGAGGTCCAAGCTGCACTGAAGGGAATGGCAAAAAACAAGGCTCCAGGAATTGACAGAATACCAATTGAGATGTTTCAACAAATGGATGCAGCGCTGCAGGTGCTCACTCATCTATGCCAAGAAATTTAGAAGACAGGTTCCTGGCCAGCTAACTGGAAGAGATCCTTTTTTGTGCCCGTTCCAAAGAAAGGTGATCCAATAGAACATGGAGATTATCAAACAATATCATTAATATCACACACAAGTAAAATTTTGCTCAAGATCATTCCAAAGTGGCTCTAGCTTTACATCCAAAGGGAACTGCCAGAAGTTCAAGGCGGATTCAGAAGAGGATGTGGAACGAGGGATATCACTGCTGATGTCAGATGGATCTTGGCTGAAAGCAGAGAATATCAGAAAGGTTTTTACCTGTGTCTTATTGTCTATGCAAAGGTATTTGTGTGGATTATAACAAATTATGGATAACATTGCGAAGAATGGGAATTCCGGAACACTCAATTATGCTCATGAGGAACCTGTGCATAGATCAAGAGGCAGTTGTTCAAACAGGACAAGGGGATCCTGCGTGGCTTGAAATCCGGAAAGGTGCACCTAAGCGTTGCATCCTTTCACCATACCTCTTCAATCTGTACGCTCCGAGAAGCTGGACTATATCAAGAAGAAGGCGGCATCAGGATTGGAGAAAGATTCGTTAACAACCTGCCGTATGCAGATGACACAACATTGCTTGCTGAAAGTGAAGAGGGCTTGGAGCAGTAACTGATGAATATCAAAGACAACAGCCTTCAGTACAGATTGCACCTCAACATAAAGAAAACAAAAATCCTCACAACGGGATCAATAAGCAACAACACGATAAACAGAGAAAAGTTTGAAGTTGTCAAGGATTTTATTATCATTGAAACCCAAATTTATTCTCAAAAATGTCTCTCAACACAACAGCACATCATTCCGTCCCTCTTTTACCCTTTTTGCCTCTCTATCTCTTTCTTTCAACCTTTTTTTTTTTTCCCCGTCACCTTCTTTTCCCTAAGATTTTGACCTCTTTTCTAAATCCCCTTTCTAGGAGAAGTTTGCTTTCACCTCTCTTGAGTGGCCTCTATTCCTGGCCACGACTTCATCATGTTGCATCTGCTCACCTTTTTAAGGCTGGACTCCCAGAAAAGTTTCCAGAACTTCTTCCCTCTTCCTTCCTTTCCATAATCCAGCCATAGGCTTAATAGCCACTGGCTGCAAATGTCAACTGCAACTCACTTGGGTAGAGAGGGGAAGTTGTTGGTGAGAACAGGCTGCAGTGAGGGCGGGGAAAACTTCATCCAGGGACAAAAGGCTGTCTGGCCTGTCTTCCTCTTGTTTCTCTTTCTGTCTGCTGAGCTTTCTCCACAAGGCTAAAACCTGGGCCTCCAGTGAGGTGAGGACTCGTATCTTCCCAGCTTGGCCACCATACAGGAAGGAAGCCTCTTCCTCTAGTTCCAACCAGAAAAATCCTAGGGGGTGGCACAGCTTGGATCATGTGTTCACGTGCACGGGCAAAGAGGCAGACCCCATAATAGGGGACCCCAACAAGAGTCATACAGTTTAAATGGACAAAAGGGGTTCTTCTCCTAGAGAAGAAGAGATCCACGTCTGTTGCGGATAGTTGCCATTGAGTTGATTCTGACTCATAGCAACTTTAGGTACAACAGAATAAAGTGTTGCCCAGTCCTGTGCCATCTTCATGACCATTGGTATGTTTGGGCTCATCTTCCAGTGTTATATCAGAAAGTATACTGTTGCGATTCCATAGAGTTTTCATTGGCTATTTTTTGTAGCTTGCTAGGCTTTTCTTCGGAGGTGCTTCTGGGTGGACTCGAACCGCCAACCTTTTATTTAGTAGTCAAATGCGTTAACTGTTGTACCATCCAGGGACTCCAGAGATGCCCTAGAGGTTTTCTCTTCTAGCCCTCTTATTTTACAAACAAGAAAATAGGCACAGAGAGGTTGAGCATTTTGCCCAATTTTACCAGCTGGTTAGTAGCATTGGCATAAGAGAATCCTAAAAATCATCTGCACTTGGGGTTTCCATCTGATATTTGCAAACTTTTTAAGAAAAATGTGGTGAAGAAAAATTATCCTGGACAAGTGTGCCACACATTTTTTGACATAAAAAAAAACAACCTAGTGCCGTCAAGTCGATTCTGACTCATAGCAACATTTTTTGACATAGATTTTTTTTTTTAAACTCATGAAAATTAAATCTAATCCCTGGCGGCATAGTGGTGAAGAGCTACAACTGCTAACCAAAAGGTCGGCAGTTCGAATTCACCAGGCACTCCTTGGAAACCCTACGGGGCAGTTCTACTCTGTCCTATAGGGTCGCTATGAGTCAGAATCAACTCGACAGCAATGGGTTGGGTTTTTTTTGGTTTTTCTACAAAATACTTTATCTTTACAAGTCACTGATGTTCAGAAAGCAATGACTCTTAGCTTTATGTTTTTCTGACCTTCAGCCATATGTCAGGCGTTCAGGGCCGGGTAAGCCAACACTTCATGGCACCAGAGGAATTCGTTCTAAAAGAGTTACTTTAGTAATTCCAAGGGTCACTCTCCCCGGCTTTTTGAGTTTGGATTTTCACACTTGCCTTCCTTAAAGAGAAATACACCCTTATAACTGGCACAACAGTTAAGGGCTCAGCTGCTGACTGAAAGGTCGGCAGTTCAAACCCACCAGTGGCTCTGCAGGAGAAAGACCCGTCCATCTGATCCCATAAAGATGACAGCCTAGAAAACCCCATGAGGTAGTTCTACTCTATCACATGGGGTTGCTATGAGTTGAAGTTGACTCGACAGCACCCAACAACAACAACAATTTATAATTGTTTGGTACTTTTTTTTCTCCTTTGATCTGTTCATAATTTTGTTTCCAAAGTCACTGGCACTGACTTTCAAGAGGAAGATATTGTTGTGGGTGAACAAGCAAGGCACGCGGGTCCTGAGATGCTGTTGTTGGAAACAAAGCCCCTTTGTGACTCTGTGAGAGTGGGCCCTCCCACATCATTCAGCACAAGGAAAATGGCACACACTGTACTCATGTTCTCGCTCACCCCTTGAATTTGTAAACAACTGAAACATAACACAAACAAGTTGTTTTTTTCTTAGCTCCCTCATGTTCTTAACTCAATAAAATATTAATTAACTTCATGAGTTTGTTTTTGTTTTTTAACCCCATATTATCTCTGCATTTGAATAGACTCCACGCACTGGTTTGTGATTGGCTGGTTTCTTTGAACGTGGGCCAATTTCTGTGTATGTGCCTTATAATAATCAGGATGGGCTAGATGATGGCGCAGTAAAAAACAACACCCAAGTCTCAATGGCTTGACAAAATACAAGTTGGTTTTTCGCTCATGCTACCTGTCCCATAAGGAGCTCTGGTGACAAAATAGTTAAGCACTGGTCTGCTAAATGGTTTGAATCCGCCTGGCAGCTCCATGGGAGAATGACCTGTTGGCCTGCTTCTGTAAAGGTTACAGCCAAGAAAATCCTATGTGGTAGTTCTACTCTGTCACTTGGGGTCACGATGAGTTGAAATCAACTTGAGAGCACCTAACAACAATAATGTGTCCTGTGAGGGTCAGTAGGGAGTGTGGTGCTTCGTGTAATCCCTCAGGGACCCTGGCTGAAGGAGGCTGCGTCTCAAAGTTTACTTCCACAATCACCTCAGCCAACGGCGAGGACTCGCCAGGGACTCGCACAAGCAATTAAGTGCTCCAGGCCGGAAGTGACTCCTGTCATTCCCTTTCACAGCTCATTGGCCTGAACTAGTCACGTGACCCCAACTCACCACAAGAGGCCAGGAAGTTCGGTGTTCCCTGTGCTCGGCAGAGAAGGAGGCCAGCCCTACTGACCAGTACAGGCCTGAGCACATACACATCACTGCTTGCAAGAATCCCCTCGTCATAATGAGTCTAAGTAAAAGCATCTCTGAGGGGAGCCAATTACTCGAAGGTTTAAGTACCAATTACGTGCAAGGCTCTGGACAGGACTGAAGAAAAAGGGATAAGAGAGGGCAGTAGTGGTCCAGTGGTAGAACTCTTGCCATCCACACAAGATCCCTGGGTTCCGTACCCAGCCCATTCACCTCACGCATAGCCGCCATCTGTCGTCAAGCCTGTGTGCCTATAGAAGCTTGTGTGTTGCCAGGATGCTGAACAGGTTTCAGCGGAGCATCCAGACTAAGATGACCTAGGAAGAAAGGCCTGGCAATCTACTTCCAAAAATCAGCCAGTGAAAACCCTGTGGATCACAATGGTTCGATCTACAACCCAGCGTGGGAATGGCGCAGGACTGGGCAGCATTAAGTTCCATTGTGCATGGGGTCCCCATGAGTTGGGGCCGACTTACTGGCAGCTAGCAACAACAGCACATGTAGGCATGTAACCAAAATCAGAGTCATGCTGGTGGCATCTGGTGGGTACAGGCCAGTGATGTTGCTACATATCCTACAATGCACAGGACAGCCCCATATCAAAAACTTATCTGGTCCTGAATGCCGATAGTGCCAAGATTAAGAAAACCCCTATTAGAGTAATGCAAGCTGCACATTAAGAAAACAAGTCTCCAAACCAAACCAAACAAAAATGCTGCCTTGAGCGCCACAGCTGCACGCAGGTCAGCAGTTAGGTTGCAGCTCCAGTCGTAAATATCATACAGGAGTGCCCAAGTGCTGAGCTATTGCTAGGCCCTGGATAGGGTGAATAACCAGGAACCACCTCTGATAACTAGCTACAAGTGGCCTTTATTCTCCAAATGCTGGTAGCACCCCAAGCCCCCTGTGACAACCAATAATGTCTCTAGAGATTACCCAATCTCCCTGGGGGCCAAAGTCTCCCCGAGTTGAGAGCCCTGCTCTAACAGAACCCTCAAGTTTGCCAAGAGCATATTTCAGTGGTGCAGCCGAGGAACAGACTGGGGACTATAAAACCTGTGCTGTTGAGTCAATTCCAACTCATGGCGGCCCCGCATGTGTCACCGTAGAAGTGCTCCGTAAGGTTTTCAAGGCTGTAGCCTTTCAGAAGCAGATCGCTAGGCCTTTCTTCTGAGGCGCCTCTGGGGGGGTTCGAACTGCCGACCTTTCAGTTAGTAGTTGAGTGCTTAGCCATTTGCACCACCCAGGGACTCCTGGGAACTATGAGGCCTGAGTTTAAATCCCTGCTCTGCCGCTAATTCACTCATTGCCCCCTTCCTTGGGTGTCAGTTTCCCTATCTGTAAAATGAGAGGCTAGGACAGGACAATTCCTACAGTCGCTTGTCTCGGAGCTTCTAAGGCTCTAGGGCTCAGGTTCTCCAATCTTTAATTCTGACACCACTTCATTCACAGCCCCTGGGGGGAAAAATGACAGAGGATTTCAGCCGCACAGAAGACAGCCCAGATGACAGAAGGGGGTGGTGAGGGGATCACAGAGCACCGAGGGCGGGCGGCAGGTGAAGAGCAGCAGGGAAAGGCACTGGCAGCGAGGTCACGCATGGACGCACGACAGGCATTTCTGGGCTGACCTGGTGCCTCCCTACTATAAAACCAACATACCGAAAAAACCAAACCAGTTGCTGTGAAGTTAATTCAGACTCCCAGCAACCCATGTGTGTCAGAATAGAACTGTGCTCCACAGGGTTTTCATTGGCTGTTTTTTTGTGAAATAGCTCATCGGGCATTTCTTCAGAGGTGCCTCTGGGTGGACTCAAACCACCAACCTTTCAATTATCAGCTGAGAGCTTAACCATCTGAACCAACCAGGGACTGCTACAAAGCCATCAAGTGACCTAAGGAATAAGAAGAGACAGACAGGGAGTTGGTAAAGGGTTTGAACAGAAGTTAAGAGAATAAACAGCAAACAATGTACACAGAGAAAAAAAGAGCAATGGACCCAAGAAAGGTGGGCATCATTTTATGTGTGAGGCTCTGCTATATCCTTGCTGTCGGCAAGAGGGATTGAACTGCTTCAGTTCAGCTTGAATCAGCCTGTAAACTTAAAAAAAAAAAAAAAAATCATTACCATGGATTATTAGATTTTCTCATCTCTTACTGGCCGCTGGGCTCTTGTTTCACTGTAGTCAAAAGATAGGGGCTCAAAGAGGAAAGAAAGAGATGCTCCCTGTCCCCCGTCATCCACATTTCCTCCTGGTCCATCTCAGAATCCAGTAAAGCTTGACAGTGAACTTGAAACGGATTGAGTGGTATTTAATAAAAGACCATTCAGTCTAAACGATGATTGAGGACTTTTTGAAAGCCCGAACAGACAGCTGGAAGGGTCCTTTCCACTCTGTTATTGTCATGTGTCATCAAGTCGATTCCAACTCATAGTGACCCTTCAGGACAGAGTAGAACTGCCCCGTAGGGTTTCTTAGAGCTGTAATCTTTAGGGGAGCCGATAGCCAGGTCTTTTCCAGTGGAGTTGGGGTGGGTTCGAAATGGTGACCTTTCAGTTAGCAGCCGAATGCTAAACCATTGCCCCACCAGGGCTCCTTCTTTCCATACTACCAAAAAACTTGTTGCCATCGAGTGGATTCCGACTCAGAGCAAACCTATAGGACAGAATAGACTGCCCCATAGGGTTTCCAAGGAGTGGCTGGTGGATTCAAACTGCTGACTTTTTGGTTAGCGGCCAAGCTCTAGGTCCCCTAAAAAAGGGTTTATGTATATCTTTTCTTTGTCTTGTTTCATTTTTTCCAGCCACATTAACATTTTCCTGGGTTGCTAATAGCCTGCTTTCCCAGGCCATGCTAGATTCCACAGTCAGTACCTGTTGCCCAGAAATCTTTCATCTAGTTGTTTTTTTATCCATTGAGTCCACCAGTCATTCAGCAGCTGTATGTGAAGTACCTACTATGTGTCAAATACTGTGTCATGGGCCAAGGAGACAAAGGTGAGTACAGTCCAGGTCTTCTGGGGTTGTCACACTCAGATGCGCGTACACACCCCAGTGCGGTAGTGGGACACCCAGGGAGTGACACCTGGCCCTACAAGGTCAGGGCAGGCCCCTGAGAAGGAGGTGCCAGAGCTGAATATTGAAGGACAAATAGAAGTTAATCAGACAGCGATGAAAGAATGATTTAGGCCTGCGAAAGGCAAAAAGCAAGAGAATGTTTGATCAGTTGTTGAATTGAAGGAGCACAAAGTGGCTAGGATAATGGTATGCGATGGCAAGATGGTAAGGAATAAGCCCAGGCTGGCTGACCAAGGCTTCATCTGCTGAGCCAAGGATCTCCATGCTGGGACTTTAATTCTGAACTATTTTAAACACAGATATAAATTCCTAAATTCTCAGGGCTGCCGGTGACCACTATGTTCACTAGAATATTTTGATTCTATCATACTGGTTTTCTGTAATAAAGGCATGAGTGAATTTAGAGGTACCTAAATAGTTTGCTTAACTATTAACTGTAAGGTTGGTAGTTCTAATCCACCCAGTAGTACTGCAGAAGAAAGGCCTGGTGATCTACTGTAAGATTACAGTCATTTGAAAACCCTATAGAGTGCAGTTCTACTCTGAAACACATGGGGTCGCCATGAATTGAAATCGACTCAATGGCAATGGATTTGGTTTTTTGTTTTTAATTAATTTAAGGGATACTGTGGGTGGTGCACTTGGCTGCTAACTGAAAGATTGGAAGTTTAAGTCCACCCGTAGGTGTCTCAGAAGGAGGGCCTGGTGATATACGTCTAAAAATTCAGCCGTTGAAAACCCTATGGAGCACAGTTCTACTCTGACACACACGGGGTCGCCATAAGTTGGAGTCAGCTCCATGGCAGCTGGGTTATTAATTTACGACTAAAGATAGGGGGCCCGTGTAAAGCCATATTACACCAACGCAGTGTTTAGGATCCTGTGTCCTTCTAAGAATGGCCTGCCAGAAGATGGCTTCCAGCTCATTCCCTGATGCGATAGAAGCCAGACTCAACTGAGGGAACCATTTCCAACTGCAGCAAAGGAAAAGCCTCAGGGCCCCGGAGAGTTTCTCTGCTCTGCAGGCCTGTCGGCATCAACCCTGTCTGTATTCGTCTGTCGCGGAGCATCAGACAATCCCTGTGTCTTGGGCAGTAGCTGACAGAAACGCAGCTCACTTCACGCAGCAATATGGTAAAAGAAGGGTCTAGGTAGCCTAGGGCTTCAAAACTGCCTAGGATTCAGTGACAAACTCCCTGAGCTGCTAAATCCTAGGGACCCTTCCAGGGCAATTATGGTAAAACTTGCAAAAGCCGGAAACAAAAACTCAAATATTTATCACTAAAACGAGCAATAGAAAAACATTGTCTGCACCCTGTCAACGGTGGAAAACTTGCGAGACCCGGAAAACGGAGGCAGTCCCATTGCGTTCCGCCTCTCACAGGTTTCATTGTATTTATTTGAGTTGCTAGACATGGGACCAATAAGTTTTTGTTAATATTTAAAAACACACATAATCTGTTATGCAGAAAAAAAATGTTATAGAACAAAATTCTCTTAGAGTATAATCTCCTCGCTGAACCACTGAATTCAGCAGAGACTTTTTTTTATCGTTGAAGCATATAATTCACTACTTGGAATTTGATTTTTAAAGAATGGACGCTACACGCAATAGTTTGAAACCGATCACGTGGAGCTGCTTAGGTAACGGCTAACTTCAAATTTTTAAGATGGATTCATACTAACAGGTCACCTGCTAATCACTGCAGTGTAAGTAACTTGAGGTCTTACTCATTGCACTCCCCACCAGTGTGCGCGCACACACACACACACACACACACACACACAGAGGAAAGAATAAAGAAAGGTTTGTTGAAAGGACAAACGGGGTGAATAACCTGCTTCTTGGATTAAAAAACAAAAACCAAACAGCAACAACAACAAAAACAAACTCAGAACACTAATCTCTAACAGTCAGTGGTAGTACTTAGAACTTAATGTTACTTAGAAAAAGAGATACTAATTGTTTTTGTCCTGAATAAAGGACAGTTTGGGAAAAATGAAGTGTACGTGACAGAATGTAGTCATGAGATTTGACTCACGTCTTAAGATTTTGGTAACGTTTAGAATTCCGACTTCATCTTCCATAGAGTGGGATTTTGCAGCTGCTAACATGCCTTCATGTGAACTGAAATTTTACATTTTGAAATTTGGAAACCCTGGTGGCGTAGTGGTGAAGTGCTGCAGCTGCTAACCAAAGGGTCGGCAGTTCGCATCCGCCAGGTGCTCCTCGGAAACTCTATGGGGCAGTTCTACTCTCTCCTAAAGTGTCGCTATGAGTCGGAACCGACTCGACGGCATGGGGTAACATGCCTTAGGAAACGCTGGTGGCGTAGTGGTTAAGTGCTGCAGCTGCTAACCAAAATGTCAGCAGTTGAAATCCACCAGGTGCTCCTTGGAAACTCTACGGGGCAGTTCTACCCTGTCCTATAGGGTCAATATGAGTCCGAATCAACTCCACAGCAGCGGGTTTGGATTTTTTTGGTTTAACATGCTTTAAGTGAAAAGGGGATATGCTCATCTTTTCTAAGTTTTGTATGTGGGACTCCCGTCTGAGCACTCCCCAGATTGTCTGAACTTCCCCAAGGCTGGGATTATACAGTGCCTGGGCAAAGCTGAATATAACTAGAGGGTGACCTCATGGATATGTTATGCCTGGTCCCTATTTCTGGTACCTAGAATCATGCTTGCTTTTTTGACAATAGAGCTATGCTGCTGAATCATTCGTAACCTAAACTCTCGTCTGCAGTTCAGTCTGCTTCTTGCCAGGAACCTGGGAAATCCAGAGAAGGGGCAATGGCTTTGGGAGGGCAATGGAGGAGAGGCAGAGGGGGGTGGTAAGAAGCATTTAGGAAATGGACAGACAGGAAAAAAAAAAAAAAGAGTTTAACCAATAATCAGTGAGAGGTGAGTCCAGGGAAGTTAAAGCATGGCTCTGCCTCACTTTATATAATCGAGGTGTTTATAAATTTGCAGGTAAATCCATTCAGATTTCAATTGCAACAGGAAAACTGACATTTAGAGGAATCTGTTAATGGTTCTTTTTGTATAGTGAATCATTTGTTTGTAAAGTTAATAATCACATTCTAATTTAGCTATGAAACCCTGGTGGTATAGTGGTTAAGAGTTTGGCTGCTAACCAAAAGCTCAGCAGTTCAAGTCCACCAGGTGCTCCTTGAAAACCCTATGGGGCAGTTCTACTATGTCTTATTGGGTCGCTATGAGTCGGAATGAACTCGACAGCAATGGGGTGTTTTTGTTTTTTGTTTTAATTTAGCTGTAAAGAGACCTGCTGGCAAAGTGGTTAAAAGCTCTACTGCTAGCCAAAAGGTCAGCGGTTCAAACCCACCACCAGCAGCTCCACCAGAGAACAATGTGGTGGTCAGCTTCTGTAAAGAGTCCGTCAAGTTGATTCCGATTCGTAGGGAACCTACAGGGCGAGTAGAACTGTCCCATAGGGTTTCCAAAGAGCAGCTGATGGATTCAAACTGGTGACCTTTTGGTTAGCGGCTGGGCTGTTAACCACTGTGTGACCAGGGCTCCTCCATAAAGATTACAGCCTTGGAAACCCTGTGGGGCAGTTCTGCTCCGTCCTATAGGATCGCTATGAGTCGGAATCAACTCGATTGCAACAAGATTTAATTCAGCTGTAGGTGGCACAAATAGTTTAGTGCTCAACTATAAGTCGGAAAGTTGGCAGTTCAAACCCACCCAGAGGTGCCTTGGAAGAAAGTCTTGGCAATCCACTTCCAAAACTCAGCCTCAGAAACCCTGTGAAGTGATCCTACTTTGCCTGCATGGAGTCGCCATGAGTCAGAACCAACTCGATGACAACTAACAACAACTGAGCTGTATTTTATATCAATATTTTCCTATGTTGACTTTTTAAGAAAGGATATTTAGGCATCTTATTGAAGCACCCTACCTAGCAGACAATTAAGCAGAAGAAATATATATTTTAGGTTGTCTAAATATGCCCTGAATTTGGATCTCTGAATTTACAGCTGAAAATAAAGGAATGCTGGTATTGAAGGCTGTCAACTGTCGAAGAAGAAAATGTCTTTTTATGAAAAATATTTTCAGGAAACTACTTCAATGCAGAATAATGGGTGGCTATTCAGCTAAAGGAGCCCTGGTGGTACAATGGTTAAAGCTACCAACTGCTAACTGAACTGAGAGGTCAGCAGTTCAAAACCACCAAGCGGCTCTGCAGGAGAAAGATGGGGCAGTCTGCTTTCAGGGAGATTTACAGCCTCAGAAACCCTATGGGGCAGCTATGAGTCAGAATCGACTCAATAGCAGTGTGTTTTGTTTTGGGTTTTTTTGTATTCATAGCTAGGAGGAATTACCAAGTGAGATAATTTCTTAGCATTGTTGTGGCTGTTTCCCAACTCTCTCTTTTCCCCCTCTTGTTGGTATTTAGCTGGTCACGAGGCCATCTGTAATAAAAACTACATGTCCCAGCCTCTCTGTGTAATTTCAGACCAATATGATGTTAGCAAGAATGTCACATATGATTTCCAGGAAGTGTCCCTCAAGGGCAAGGATGCTCCCTTCTTCATCTCTTCCTCTTTTCTGGGGATAAATGCAGATGTGATGTCTGGAGCTCAAGCAGCCATTTTGGACTATGATGCAGCTTGTTAAGGATGGTAGAAAAAACAAACAGAGAAAGACTCCCTGATGGTCTTGGAGTTTCCATAATAGCCCTTGAGAGAGAAATAAAATTTTGTCTTGTTTAAACCAGTACTGGATTGCTTTTTTTTTTTTTGGTCACCTAGAGCATAAGCAAAGATGAATTGATCCAGTCATTAAGGAAATGCTCATTTCAAGTCATTGTAGCCTTTATTTAGTTCGCTTAAATAGATTTACGAAGCCCCCATCATACAGGGAAAACAAAACCTAAGGGTTCTAAGGTTGAGGGTCCACGAACTTAGAGAGGAAAACACTCATCTTTATCTTTACAACCTCTATTAGAATTTAGTATTTCAGTGATGAATGTAATAGTAACAGTACATACCTGTGACTTTGTCATCAATACATATTTTCATATCATAGTACATGTGTTACAGATATCTCAAAATATCAGCTATGATTCCTGCCACTTTGAAAGTAAAAACGTTATTAACCCGCTTTTAGATTTTGTTATTTAATGTATTAATGAAAGAGCAGTCTGGGTTCTCTGGGAAGCAGATTTTGGGACAGAGTTTAGCTTGTAGGATATTTATTAGGGAGTGCCCTTGGGATCAATACATGTGGAGGGGGAAAAAAGGCAGAATTGGGAAGAAGGAGAAGTCAAGCTGGGCTCAGGCCCAACAGCAGCCTCTGTTGACCCCACAGGATTCTCTGGAGCCAAAATGGGCCATCAGAGTTGTCCCATATTAAGCCTGTATAACCCCACCAGGTCAGTCACTAGATGTGGGGTACTCTGCAGCTGAGGCAATTTTTGAAGGCTATGACAGCTGAAGGCACAACCAGGAGCTGGGGCAAAAAGTCCTTCCTTAAAGGGGCCTCTAGGTGGTATATCTTCATATCTATCACAGCCCACCCCTTGCACTGCTCAGATCCACTTTTCCATACACATTCAGGAATCAGATTTTTCAGGATTTCAGTGGGCCTCTCTTCTTGGGGGAACCTTAGAAGAGGACAATTTGTTCTCCTTATTAACCTTTGACCCCCACAGCTGTAACAGGTCTTGGGATCATCACTGATACTCATCATCTCTCTCCCCTATTATCCATTCCAGGTTCTTCTCACCCTCAGCTTTCACCTCTACTGGTCTAAGGGCTTACCTGACAGCATGACCCAGGCCATCTTCTCTGGGGGATCTCAGTTCTGGTTATGATCACCATGTCCTTCTGTGGTAGGCAGAATAATGCCCTCCCCACCAAGATGTCCACACATGCCAATCCGTGGAACCTATGCATATGCTATTTTACATGGCAAACGGACTTTGCCAAAGTGATTAAATTCAGGATCTTGAGATGGAGTGATTACCCTGGATTATCCAGGTGGGTCCAATGTAATCACGAGAGTCCCTATGGGTGAAAGGAGAGAAGAGAGTCCAAGAAAGAGATTTGAGGACAGAAGCTGAGGTCTGAATAATTCGATTGCTGGCTGGAAGCCGC
This sequence comes from Loxodonta africana, assembly GCF_030014295.1. Lineage (NCBI taxonomy): Eukaryota > Metazoa > Chordata > Mammalia > Proboscidea > Elephantidae > Loxodonta > Loxodonta africana. The sequence goes on along the minus strand of NC_087359.1, from coordinate 30,610,176 downwards.
ACACCAAGGAATACAGGTAGCCCCTAGAGGCTGGAAAAGGCAAGGACATGGATTCTCCCCTGGAGCCTCTAGAAAGAACAAAGTTCTGTCAACATGCCATGTTTTAGTCCCATAAGACTCATTTTGGACCTCTGGTCTCCAGAACTGTACATTTGCATTGTTTTAAGCCATAAAGTTTGTGGTAATTTTTCATATCAGTGATAAAACTAATATACATTCTCAGGCTAGGATTGACGTACCTGTCCCTTAACAATCCCAGTTGATTTTAGCCCAGTGATATCTGTTACGTGAGTGAGCCATTACATTCTGGAGTCTATTTGTTACAATAGCTTAGTTTACTGTGACTAATGTAGTATGCGATTAGATCTGATGGCAGAGTTTCCTAATTCTACAGGTATCTGTATCTCAGATCTAACCCCACCTAGGACACCATTACATAAAACACTGAAGCCCAGAAAAGTTAATGAATTTGTCGAAGGTCAGACAAAATGGCTAAGATTAGGATCCAACTCTCCTGAGACCTAATCCAGTTCTCTTTCCTCTACGCCATTCTGCCTTCCATGGCTCTCTATATGCGGGCAGGGTGTGCTCCATGTGGCCAGGAGATTTCTATTTCAGCAAGGGAGAGGGTTGAGAGTATGGATGCGTTTTCTTGGCCTGAATTAGTGAAGCATTAGCTACCAACAGTGATTAAATTATCTGCAAGCAACACTCAACTCCACATTACAAACAGATGACAGATCTGCTTAAGATTGTTTCTAGCATCCATTATCTCAATTTAATATTAGGCAAATGTGATCATTCAGTATCAGGGGACCACAATGTCACAGGTCTCTGTCAGTTTTCAATTATACTAAATTTTAGAGGAAAGAAAATGAGAAATTTGAACGGGGAGGAATATTTGGCTGCTACCATTTATTTTACGTAAAGAAATAAAGTAATGTATAGCAAAAGCATTGATAATGATGATGAAATAATAACTACTATTTATCATTTAATGAAAGCCCACAAGAAACAAGATATCTATAATTATCTCATTTAATCCCTGAGTTGGTCAGCTTTGCTGGTGTAATAAACAAACCTAAAAATCAAGCTTCAAACTGGTTCATTCCAGTTTGAACCCCTGCTGAAAATTTGCATTTCTAACAAGTTCCCAGGCAATGCTAATGTTGCTGGTTAGGGACTGATTCTGAGAACCACTAGTAGAGCAGTGGTTCTCAAAATTTGTTATACGTAAGAATCACCCAGGGATCTTGTTAAATGCAGATTCTGATTCAGTATATCTGGGGTGGAAATGTAAATTCTTAGCAGGGGTTTGAACTGGAACAAACTGGTTTGAAGACCTGCCTAAAATCTCAGCAGCTTACACAACAAATGTTTATTTCTTGTTCATGTAATACGCGCTTTCTGGCGTGTTTTCATTCTGGAACCTAGGCTGAAGAAGTAATCCTAAGGGTTCATGCCACTGTAGTGACGGAGGGGATAAGTATATATCATGTGTATATCACATCTACTAGTTGTAGTTGCCGAAGACCACCGCGGGGCCAAGCCAAGTATCAACAGAGGAGCTGAGAGCTGGGGCAAGGCAGATCATGCAGTCATGGCTGGGGATGTATAACCCCAACAAAAGAAGAAACAATTGGGGACAATAATAAAATCTTAATCTGATAGATATTAGTCACCCCCCTTTACCCCTCCTGACACTTCCAGAGAGATGAGTAACTCTGATAAACTCCTTCCGGAAGCTGGAACTATCCCCTCCAGTTGGGGTCATTAGGGATGGATTTAGTAAACTATGAGCTAGGGTTTGAAGGACATGTTATGAGGAGGGACCAGTCCCTGGAGAAGGACATCATGCTTGGTAGAGGGTCAGCAAAAAAGAGGCAGACCCTCAAAGAGATGGATTGACACAGTGGTTGCAACAATGGGCTCAAAAATAGCAAGGATTGCGAGGATGGCGCAGGGTCAGGCAGTTTCGTCCTGTTGTACATAGGGTTCCTGTGAGTTGGAACTGACTCAATGGCACCTAACAACAAATTGTATGTCCAGAACAGCTAGGATGGTGAGAGAACAGCAATAACGTCACTTACAAAGACTTATGGAATTAGCCTCTTGTACCTATCATCATCCCCCATTGCTGCCAATAATATGTTAATCAAACCTATGGAGCCCCTGGGTGCTGCCAAAGGTTACTGCTCAGCTGCTAACTGAAGGTTGGAGGTTAGAGTCCACGGAAGAAAGGCCTGGTGATTTACTTCTGAAAAATAAGCTATTGAAAACCCTGAGGACCACAGTTCTACTCTAACAAACATGGAGTTGCCATGAGTAAGAATCGACTCGACAGCAACTGGAAAAATTAAATCCGAGTTAATAAAGCATTTTCAGTGACTTGCTTTTTATATTAATCTATGATACACATTTTTTTTTTTTTTAAAGAATGTAAGCTATGCAAATAAAGTTTCAAGATAAGTTCCCACCCCCCTAGGAGGAGATGGCTGCCCCTGACCCCCTACATAGAAAGTCTCTCACTGCCAGGGCTTAATTACATTTTAGGGGATAAGGAATCCAAGTAAGGTCAGAGGCTAGGGCCTGGGGCCTGGGTTACCAGGAAAATGTGTGTATCCAGGTGAGAATCTCCAACAGGTACTTAGAAATTCAGATCTCAACTCTACTTACAGTACACGGGTGTTTCAACAAATAAAAAAACTGTATGTGAAAAGGCTCTGCAATGTTATAAGCACCATTCGAATGTCGTCTAAATTAAGATTTTTTTCTAGGGTCAATTTATACACAATAAATTCATTATTTAAAAAAAAAAAACAAAAACTGTAATGCTGAATTAGCCAGTAAGATTTGTTAAGGGAAAATATTCACTTGGTCAATAAGAAAAAAGGTGGAAAGCAAGCAGAGAGGAAACGGGCCCAGGGAAACTGAGCTCCGACAAGGGGATCATTTCGGGAGACCCCGGGAAGAAGGGTCGGGATCACCAGGTCAGGGACAAGTAGGGCGAGCCTGGAGGAAGCCTTGGAGAGGGATCCGGAGTGGACTCAATGGGGAGCCAGCCATGGGGACATCCACTGAGATGGGACACCGCCCCGGGATGACGGGAAGAAAGGCGGCAGTAGGTCTGGGCCCGCAGCAGCCCGCCTTGCAGCGACCGAAAAGGGTCGCCGAGCCTCCTGCCCGAGGGACGAGACCCGTCAGAAAAGACAAAGGCTCCAGCGGCGGGAGGCCGGGAGTGCGCGTGCGCCACCGAGCGCGCGTGCGCGTGGCGGTCAGTGCCGCGGCCCTAGGCATGCCGACGGCGAGGACCGGGGAAGGAAGCCGCCGAAGGATTGAGCAAGGAGGCCGGGAAAGACCGAGCGGTGGGGCGCTGGCGCGCGCCCGCTAGTGGCCGGAGGAAAAGACTCCGGCAGAGGCCTAGCTGCCCGCCCCTCCCCTGGGGAAGCTCGCGTTCCCGCTGCTCGCGCCTGCGCTGCCCGCCGGCCTCGGGAGCGCGCCCTCTCGCCGGCGCGCGCGCGCACTCGCAGTCACCGCCACCCACTGACTCCCGCACCAGCAGCACCACCACAGCCACCTTCTCCTTCTCTCCTGTCCTCTCCTGTCCTCGACCTCTGTCGACCAGCAGGTAAGCGCCGAGGCTCCGAAATCTGCCCACCCCTTGGCCCCGCAGCATCCCCCCGCGGCCGCCCCTCGCCCTCCGCTGCAGAGATGGGCTTCGTGCACTGGGCACCAGTGGTTGACAGAGGTGGGGCCCCTCCCTGAGCCCTCTGCGCTCTGGAGCTGGGGCTAGGGCGGCTTGGAAAGGAACTCGTGCAAAGGATGCACGCGCGCGTGTGACTGCGTGTGTGTGTGTGTGTGTGTGTGTGTGTGTGTGTGTGTGCGCTGAGGGGGGAGGGGTCCGCACGTCCGGCTTCACGCGGGCGGGGGCCGAGGCTGTGCCCGCAGGGTGGGGCGCGGATGGCGGTGGCCTGGGGAGGGGGCTGCTCTACACTCTTGAACGCCACCTTTTGCCGCAATGGGCGTATGTCTGTGTATGTGGAGGTGGGGATCCAATGACGACCCCCGAAACCGAACCTGTAATCTGATTTCTCTGCTCCCGTTTGCCAGCAGCCCTAAGGAAGGTACAGGTCTGGTTCTAGAAAAGATGACTCCCTGACTACCCCTCCCTGCGTCTCCCCAGAAGCGATTCCAATGGGGTTTCTCTGCCCCTGATTTAAGGCGGAGGCCCGCCCCCTCCCCCTTTTCTTCCTTCAGAAACCGCAGGGGACATTTGGGGGCTGGGAGTGGAATCGGAGAGATGGGGAGGGGTCCAGGAGCTGTCACTTTAGCTGCCCTTCCCCCTGTGCACTCCTGGCACCGACACAAGAGCAGCTTCGCGGATCTCAGTGTGGAGGCTCGGAAAGGCAGGGGTCACCCGGCTTTGCGATTGGACAAACTCGGCGGCCTCGGGTCCCTGCTCCTGGGCGCGCGCAGCCGCGGGCGCGCACAGCCGCAGCCGCGCGCAGCCGGGCGCGGGGGCTGCAGGTGCATTTCGGGGCGGGCCCCTTTCTCTGCGCTCTGCGCGGGGCGGCTGGCGTGTGCGCTCCCTGCCGGAGGCGCTGGGCTGGCGCGCAGGGCTCGCCCCTCACTGCGGCAGAGGGTGTGGATCCGGGTGGGAGAGGAGGAGGAGGGTGGGTTGTGCCTCCTCCTACCCACCCCCCGCTTTTTTCCCCTCAGAACGCGAGGTGCCATCTTTTTGCGGCGTACCACGTACGGTACCAAGCCAGGCTGGGTGGCTGGGCCTCGGAGGAGCAGGGCGGAGACTGCTATTTAAAGGGGGGCAGGCAATCGGCGCTGACATTTTGGCATTTATCCGCTGCGGGCGTGAGCACTGGGGGCGATCACCCAGGACCTTTCTCGGGGTCTCGCTGCTTTGTTTGGAGGGATTACGTGATCTGCGCTCCCAGCCCTGGATTTTAGACTTTTAGTTTATGGGGGGTGTTTCGCCAAGTCCCCTGGCCTCCCTCCCTCTTTTTTTTTCTCCCCTGCATTTCAGAGCCATTTGTTGAATCTCGGTGTCTGCTGGGATCGGTGAACCCGAGTCACAGCCTCAGGGGCACGCATGAAACGGGCATGTCCTCGCGCGGCCCCCTCCCGGAGCCCAGCCAAGCCCCAGAGGCATCCGCTGAGCTGAGGAGGTGGAATTCGAGGTGTTGGCGCACCCCGCCAGTGGACACAGGGGGACCACGCTCCCAGACCTGGAGCGTCCCGGGGCTCGCTCCCCAAAAGGCTGCACAGTGAGAGGTGCGGTCGACCCCATCCCCCGGGATGCAGGGGCTCGCAGGCAGGGGCTGTCTCCACTCTACTCCCTGTTGCTTCTCCCGGAGCAAATGTGTGTGGGGGGTGGGGCAACTTGAGGTTCTCTGGGGTGCTGCGGCCACACCCATCTTTTCCGAGTGGACTGTGGGGAGCTACGTGGGGGTTGCCATGGAAACCACACGCGACCCAGGAAGGGGCCGTGGGGCGTTCTCCGCCCCTTACCCGCGAAGATTGAGGATCTGGGGAGGCCGGGGCCACGCCCCCCATCCCTTTGATGGCGCGGTGGGGTCCACGGCTCTTCCTAATTGGCCACTGGCGGCCTCAGCCACCCAGAGAGGCGTCCCTGTAGTCTTTTTATTATTATTATGGCCGTTCTGGTGAATATCGTTTTAGAAACGTGCGGGATTTTCGCATAAAAGCCCTGGTTCACTGGTGCCCTTGAAACCAGGGACGGGGGACCCCTTGCGAGCAAGTCCCAGCCTCGCCCTCGTAGTGATTACACGTGCGATGAGGCGGGCCTGCCCGGTTTCTGGTTGGTTCTGTCTCTGCAAACTGGCCTGGGGCACAGATCGAAGTAGATGGCCGAATCGTCCGCTGTGGCCGCCCAGATTGACCTGAATTCCCGGGGAATGGCTTGGATCGGAGTCCAGAGCCCACTGGGGTCAGACCGCCCCTCTGCTGCGAGGCCTCCCCGCAGAGCTGGGCCCTCGGCGGGCTGATCGAAGAGCGGCTCCAGGACCCTGGCTAGGCAGCTCTGGGGGCGGAATTCTCGTGCAGACAGAGCAAGGGTCCTGCCGCGGCCCTGGGAAAGGGGATCCGCGGCCACGGCTCCCCGTGGCGACTCGCAGACAGAGAGATGCCACCTCCTGCCTGTTGGGGGAAAAGGAACTGGCGGGGAGTAGCGCACTTAGCCCAATGCCGGGAACAAAGCGCGGTCCACGCGTCTGAGATTTCGCTCCATTATAAAATGTGTTGGTTTGATGAAGCACTCCAGCCGGCAAGGCCCGGGGGCTGCTCATGGAGGAATCTTAGGGGCCAGAGTGTGGTCCTTCGGCCGGCGATTTGTAGCGCGTTAACGAACGGCCTCACCGGGGCATCTCGAGGGATGCAGCGTTTAAACGGACGCTGAAACGCTGGGCCGGTTGCTGCGCCTCCGGAAACGTCCGGGCACGGATACAAGGGCCACCAGCTCCCCGCCCCCGCCCCCTAGTAGGCGGGGCTTCTCTCTTGTTCAGCGAGACCCCCTACCCTCAGCCTTCAGTGCTCAGGGACCTGTGACCTCATACTCTGGTCCCGCGGCCCCGTGGCCGGTTGGAATGATGGACCTGGGGCAGCAATTCCCCGGCCAGGCCCTCCAAGCCACCGCCCGCTCAGGTGCCAGGCTCAGCATCAAGACTTTGGGTTTCGTCTGATCCCTGCCCCCGAACTTACCCACCTCTCCAGCAGAAAGAAAAATGTCTTTCCTACTCAACCGTGGTTAATTCTGAGGTGTCATTTTGTGTCTTATGATGTGTGACTCCTAAAGGCTGCTTATAAGAATTGCTAATCCATTCCCCCATCTCCAAACCCTTCCTCCTTCCTTTTAAACAAATGAGTGAATGGAACAACCCTCCACCTCCCCCGCACCGTGCCCGTACAAGAGTGACCCTTGAAGCTAATCAATTCCTTGGCCGACGTTTGCTCCCCTAACAGCAATAACCTGGCCTGACACTTGGGTTCGCCTTTGGACCATCGCTATTCGGGGGAGGAGTTTGCTGGCTTTGCTGTGTTTTAGATGAGCGACAGTCCGTGACTGTGTGTTCCTGCTGGCTCAGCCCACAGCTGCACAGGCCCACTGTGGAAGGGCGTGGCTTTGAAGTGGTTTCTAGTATCAGGCACGCTACCCTGACAGGAACAAAAGAAATGCCTTATTCTCACAAATTGCAAGAAGAAAACTTAGAATCGGGTTGATTGAGGAAGGTTCAGATTTATTCAGGTTGGAAAAAGAGCCTCTCCTGTTGAACATGCCCTTTGATTCACGTGACCTTTGAGGTCAGTGCCAACTTGGAGGTGTAATTGGATTGTGGCGCCCTTCGTTTAGGCTGAGTTTTCCTTCTGCCTTTTTAAGGTCAGCTCATGCAGCCCATTTGTTGAGAATTTTAAGAAATTGTGTTTGATTCCACAGCCCCTCAGCATTTAAGTACGTAGTTTGAGTGACTCTATAGCTGTGTGTATGAACACGTGTTAGTGTTCCAACTGGACGTGTGTGAGTTTTGAAATTGGACCTTCTATTTATTTAGTTATATAGCTAGTATATTCCTTACTCCTCCTTGAAAAAAAAAAACAGTCAAAAACAAAAACACACTTTAAAAAAAAAAAACAATTGCTATGGAGTTAATTCAGTCTCATGGTGACCCTTGTGAGTTACGGGGTAGAACTATGCTCCATAGGGTTTCAACGCTGTGACCTTTTGGAAGCAAATTGTCAGGCCTTTTTCCCACGGCACCTGTGGGTGCGTTTGAACTGCCAGCCTTTTGGTTAGTAGTTGAGCACTTCAACTAAAAAAAACCAAACCTGTTGCCAGCAAGTCAAATTCTGACTCATATCAACCCTATAGGACAGAGTAGAACTGCCCCATAGGGCTTCCAAGGCTGTAATCCTTACAGAAGCAGATTATCACATCTTTTTCCCACAGGGCAGCTGGTGAGTTTGAATCACCAATCTTTTGGCTAGCAGCCGAGCCCTTAACCAGGGCTCCTCAATTGAGCGCTTAGGGCCTTATATAATGCTAGACATACAACAGGTATTGGGTCTCTGTTTATTTAATAACTAAGTGGATAAAATAGAAAATGCAAGTCAAGAGAGTGGTCAAGAAAAGCAGAGCGGGGACTTTAGTCAAGGTCACTGTGTCAGGAAAGATCCATCTAATCCAGTTCATCTCCAGCTGTGTCCAAATGACACCCAGACAGCTGCCTGCCCCTGCAGGTGCACCTTCCATAGCCTCCCTGCTTCCTTGCTTTCTCCCTTCCCACCTGGTGCTCCCGGCTTATAATCCCATATAGCCTGGTTCCCCACTGCTCCCTTCACCCTTCTTAGCCAGAAGGGCACAGAACAGAGGGGTGGGGAGAGACCACACCCCACCTCAGGAGAAGGAAGACCTTGTCCTTCTACCTCTGGGGTGTGCAGCTGCTGCTCCTGCCGGGCATCAGTGGGATGGAGGTGGGAAACTCCATCTGCCACTGCCTCTTCCTCTTCTCCCCACTTGCTTCTTCCATCGTTCCACTGCAGAGCCCCCGGGCCCCTTTACACCCCAGAAACACTCATCTGACCAGTCCTGACTTACCACTCCCCTGAAGTTAGGTGCTTCCACCAATGACTTAGAGCTGGTGGGGGTGGGGAACACCTCAGCAGGTGGGGAAAAAGGAGACCCCAGCTTCACCTGGGCTGCAGCAGGTGGCGGGACCCTGATGGCCAAGCTGGACTCTCAGCTGTTTCCTGTAAAACAGTGGTTCTCAACCAGAGGTGATTTAAGATGTCTGGAGACTTTTTTTTTTAATTCTACAAATTAGGGTAGGGTTCTATTGGCATCCAGTGGGTAAAGGCCAGGGATGTTGCTATCCATCCTACAAAGCCCAGGACAGCCCTCCACAACCAAGAATGATACGGCCCCAAAAGTCACTGGTGCAGAGGTTGAGAAGCCTGCAGCAGCAGAATTGTTACCCTGGCATTGCTCTCTCAGTGGCAGCATACATTCTTTGAGTGTCTTCTAGGAAGCACTCTTCTAAGTGCTCTGCAGAGATGATGTCATCTATTCCTCACAACACTCCCCCGATGTGGTGGGTGCTATTATTGTCTCCATGTTATAGATGGGGCACAGAAAGACTCAGTAACTCACTAAAGATCACACAGCTAGTGAGCAGTGGGGCTGGGATTTAAATCCTAGGCATCTGACACTAGCCCTCTCTCTCAGCCACGCGTGGATTTAATAGGCCTTTGTGGGCTGGCCTGGGAAGGCACGATCTGTTACATTGACCCAGTGGAATATTCTGAATCTGAAATTACTGATTCACAAATACACTTGTAAACAAGTCTGTAATCACGATGGCCTGGCATAGGGTTAGTGAGAGATGGAGTTAAAGCTCGTGGCACCTGATTTGACCTGACATGTGAAGCAAAGGACCACACTCTACCTCGGTGCCTCCGATTAAAAACAAAGGAGAATATCTCTTCCCAGGACCCTGAACCTCTCCCCTCAAATCCAGGGTTTCTAGACTGCTCCAAGAGGGCTGGAATCCAAGACTGGGGCATGGGTCACTTGCACTCTGCTTGTGGCCAGGGGCAAGTCACTGAATTTTTGAGGGGCATCAGATCCTTGTCTTAGGGTCTGCATCTCAGAGAGGTTGAAGCATTGGCATCCACTGATGAGGGCCCAGCTCTGAGACCGTGGGTTCGAGATGAGTTGAGCAGGCATAGAAGGCCCTCAAGCAAGAATCCCAGGTCTCTGTTGGCAAAGGTGGGCCCTGGAGATTCGTCTGTTACACCGTGGCACTCGAGAGTGCCTGAGAACCCTCCATCAGGACTCATTGTCATCTTCCCAGGTGAAGGTGTGTGGCGGCCTCGATTCAGCAGGCTTCCACACCACTGTGTGGGCAATCTGGATCTATACCCTACATGCCTGTCTCACCCCTGTTGCCTTGCCAAAGGGGTTGCTGTCCAAGAATCCATTTCCTGTGCCCAGGTGCCCATCCTCCCACCCCCTCTGCCAGGTTCCCTTCCTGCACATATGGCTCCGACCTGAGTGTGGGGAGGCAGTATGAGGCCAGCCCATGATGGGCTTTGAGCTTTTCAGGTTCTTTGATTAGGAAACAGTTTGTAGATGTGCGGAGCCAATGGTCTTCAACAAAGTAGAAACTAGACTGCCTCCTAGATGGATTATCTTACCTTTTTTTTTTTTTTTTTTTGCTTTATTGGTATTTAAGGGAGCTCTGTGCTTGCCTCTAGAGTCCCTGGATGGTGCAAATGGTTAATGAGCTCAGCTGCTAACCAAAAGGTTGTGGTTCAAGTTCACTCAGAGGCACCTCGGAAGAGAGCCCCGGTGATCTACTTCTGAAAAATCAGCCATTGAAAACCCTGTAGAGTACAGCTCTACTCTGACACACAGGGGTCACCACGAGTTGGAATCGACTCAGCAGCCAGTGGTACTGGTGCTTGGCCCCATCAGGGACACAACAGAAATCCAAACACCAGGTCAATTAATCTCCAAGAAGTATATTTTATGCCTCAGCTATTCAAAAGGTTTGTGAGCGCCTCGAGGACAGAAGCTTTTTCCTGACAGGTCCCTGGTGCGGGGCAGTGTCTTGCCTGTGGAGACAGTTTGGGCAAATGGTTAGGGGGGTGGACTCTGATCAGACCTGCTGGGTGCAGATCTTGCCCGCCACCACCACTCACTGTGAGGCCCAAGCGATGTTACTTAACGCCTTGGAGAGTTTTCTGTGATCTGTAATTTGGGGTACTGTGGATTTATCTCACAGGTTGTTTAAACGAGGTAATGGGTGGTTAGCCCAGAGTGCAGCACGTAGTAACCGCTCAGTAACCGGCAGCATTTCTGGATGGGCGTCTGTGATTGGACAGTGCCCCTGGAGACACAAGCAGCAGAACCGTTAATTGTTACACCGAGTAGGGATTAAGATATGAAAGGTGAGCAGCTGCCCAGCCCCTCTGGAATCAGGCCTTTGTTGTTTAGGTAGAAATGAATTTTCCCTCTCCCCCAAATCACACACACCCCTACTTAAAGGTACACCAGAGAACTCTTCCCCAGGCAAGCTGAGTGACTTATCATCTGCTGTCCCTGCTGCTGTCCTCTTCCTTCCTGAAGTCCCCAACATGCCAGAATAGACTGTGTGTGCCTCACAGCAGCCTGCACTGAACCACCCACCCTCCCACTGTCCTGGGAACGGTGACCTGGCTTGGTGGAGGGGCTTCAGAGATCCTTCCAGTTTACCCACTGAATAAAAGTGAGAGCTGATGATTGAGAAAGCAAGGAGTGAGTGACAGAGGGCAGCAGTAGTGGTAATGGTGGTGGTGCAGGAGAGACTTTACAGGTGAAACAATTAATGAGTGTTGAAGTCAGTAAACTGGCAAGCAGACTCCAGGGTGGACCGCTGAGTGTCCAGTAGAAAAATCCTAAATAAAGCTAACTCGTCGTGTACTGAATCCAAGGAACTTCAAGCATCCAAAAACATAGTCATATTTGAATTAGTAAATTAGGCTTAAGAAGCTTTCTTATGCATGAAATCAAGACTGAGAGCCTCAATATATTAGTTTTTTTTTTCAAGTTGTTAAATCAGAAAGTCACACACACAAAAATGATACATACATGTTTTAAACATTTTAACTTAACCCATACAGAGAGCTGTGCACTCATTCACCCCTCTTTTCATATGGGGCCCCGGCCTTCTCATGGTGTTTGGATCAGCTGTTTGGAATTCCTTCTCCCTAGGCCACACTCATAATGCATTATCTAGGACTTCCAATTGCGGGTCCTTGGAACAAGGACTTAAAGACATTTTCAGAGTAACCTGAATGCAGGATCACACTAGAATCCTCCTACTTTCTTCATCATCTTTAATAATCCCACTTGACATTAAAAAACAAAAACACGGAGCTACTCACCTGTACGAAGTCTCTCCAAAGCATTCAACTTAATTTTCTTGAAAACCAGTTAATGACTTGGAGAGTTACTCTTTCTTTTTGCATTTCATCAGTTAGCACCTTTTTAAAGTTTCATGATTATTGTGTGATGGACCTAAAGGCTTGGAAGAAGCACAGGCGACCTCTAGCAAGTGGTTGGCTATGGTAGGGAGGAGGTCCTGGGTGCGGGTATCAGGTACTGTGGACCCCAGCCCTGGAGCATCTACAGCCCTCATTTCTGCTGCTTATGGGGTGTCAGCAGAGGGCCTACTGTGGAGACGTTTGTCTGAAGGAAATGGTGGGCCTCCTACTCCTCACCCGTCTTTGCCTTTTCCTGGGCTAGCACAGCACTGAAGACATTTGCACAGAATCCCAATTTAAGGAGGTGTTGCAAAATTCTCCCCATAAGGCTCAAAATAAATTGAAATTTCCTCTACTGTATTAATTTCCCTTAGTGAAGCAGTTTTAGATCAAGGTTCAACAATTAAAAAAAAAAACACTTATAAGTCAACAAGTTAAAAGTTAAATCTGAAGCCATTGGTAATGATGTTTCATTCACGGTCTCCCTCAGAGTCCTGTCCTCCCCACTGCTAAATTCAGGCATCAAAGAGAAGAGGGGCATAGGTTAATTCTGGTCCCAGCTGCTGGTTTTCCTTCTAACCTGTGGCCCGGTTTCTGTGCTCCTGGGAAGCCTGGGTGGTGCTGTCTGGGGACCCAAGTCTGCAGTTGTACTACAAGCCCAGAAATGTACCTTCATCCTTCCGGGGACACCAAGGACATCACAAGACCCCTGGCCCTATAATTGCCTGTCATGGAATCTGCAGCCAACACATAATGCCAAGAAGGAAGTGCTGGGAAGGACCAATTCATGGAATGATGGCACTTTGCCCCTCCCCCAGGGTAAAGGACAGCTTTTCCCATGAGTTGGATCCAGTGTTCTAACCCTCTTTACATTGTGACCCAGTGCCGTCGAGTCGATTCCAACTCGTAGTGACCCTATATAGACTTGGAAAAATGATATGTAAACAGAATTGTCATGGATCAAATCCAATAAACAGAATTACCATGGATCAAATCCAGGTCTGCCGTTGATTTACAGGTCATTTCACTGTGCTTACTTCCAATTGTTCTTAATTGGACAGTAGCACCGGACCACTGTCTCACCTCACCTCTTCATAGAATTTCCCATGGCCTACCCTTGAAAAAGACTTATTAGATAATTAATAATCTAAGGCCAAATGGTTAAATGAGAAGGTTACAACTTAAAGAATCTCTTTTGTTAGAAAAGGTGTGTATGTGTGTGTGTATTGGTTTTTTAATGTGAATACTCACTACCTTATTTCTTGTATTTCTGGATTTTTTATATTGAATTTGCTGAAAACCTGAACAGCTTTTGGCTTCGAGTTTGGTAATGCATCAGAATTTAAATCAACATATGTTGATAGGTCAAGCCAAGCTTGTTTATACAAGTAACACAGTTGTGTATAACCTCCAGAGTCAAAATCGACTCCATGGCAACGGTTTGGTTTTTTGGTTTTATATAACCCTGTTACGTTGGGGCACAGCCATAATTGTGATGTAGACTCATTATGAACCTGTCCCTTTAAAAGCTGCCCATTGCCAAGAATCACCAGCAATAGATGTTTGGAAGAGTCACCACCCCTTTCTGCCGTCCATTTTGTCTTGTCCTTTTCCTAAGAACAGGGGAAACCCCATACTGGCCCTAACCGACAGTGCAGCGCTCAGCTTCTGCCTCTTCTGTCACCTCCAGGAGGCCAGCTTAGAAACGAAGGATTTCACAGAACATCCCTAGATCCGCTTTAATAATGGATTTTAATAATCATTCACAAACTCACCTGAACCTTTAAACCGATTTAATATCTTCCCCTGGAAATCCTGCGGGGATAACTCAACCCTTGCGCGTCTCTCCACTGGGTGCAGCTCGTCCTCCAGCTCTCAAATCCCTCCCTCCCTGAGAAAAGGCCAGTGAAGGCCACACCCTCTTCCCTGCTGAGTGTTAATAGGATGGAACAAATTGAAATAAATCCCTGTCAATGTCACTAAAGTGCCTATGAATACTCATGTGCCAATGTTTGATGTTCGATGGAAAATGCAAAAAAAAATTTTTTTTTAACTGGCAGGATTCCAGTTATAAAGCGACAACCTGGGCCAAGTAAAAACACTTTCCAAAAGGTCTCTGAATTCCAGAAGCAAGTCCTGCCCACATTTTGTGGGCTTCTGTCATCACCGGCTGCTAGGGGTTGGCAAACTCTGAATGTAACTACGACCTTCCCATTTATTAACAAAGAGACTTTTGGCAAAGTATATTTTCCTGTGACTCCATTTTCCCATCTGTAAAATGGGGATTATGTATTCTCTTCCTTCAAATGGACAATAATGTGGTCTCTCCTCCCCCTGGGTAGTTGTAGAGCCAAAATACAACAATCTAGGAGAATTCCCTTGAGCTTCGCAGAAGACAAGTGCCGCCGGGAGGGCTGATGCTTCCCAGGAGCCACAGTGGCTGGAGTCTCTCGTGGGCTGAGTGGAGCCTGATGCCTGAAAGAGTATAGCAGCTGCGACCACCTCACCCACTTCATGCCTGCCAGATGATGCAGCTGACTTGCAGGGGTGAGGCCTCAGGTCAGCAGGGCCCGCAGTGCATGGATGGACCAATGGCTGCAGTCCAACCTGCACTGTCCATGTTTGCACCCCTCTTTGGAAAGAAGGCAGGCCAAGGCCAGGGTGCAGGACAGCGGGGATGGGGGTGCCTCTATCCCTTGCCAGCGCAGACTTCTCTGGAGAGGGGCTAGGACTTCCTTCTTGGCCCATAACGCGACTCTTGGAATTTCCTGGGAGCCTCTCTGTTTTCTCCAGGGTTTCCAGTTTCCTCCTAATCAGACCGGGCCTGGGTGCAGACTCGCACATCCTAATTATGGCCGAAGGCAGCCTCTCCTGCCACTCAGCACGTTTAGCATGTGACCAGAATCGATTAAGGCAAGAGTGATTAACTTAAAGCCTGGAGTTGACTTGGATGGTGTAATATGCTGATGGCTGTGTGGCGGCAGGAGGCACAGTAAATGCTCATTAATTGAATTGCTTGCCCTTGGACTTTGAATTGAGCTGGAGCTGGGGTCAAGTTCATTTGCTTTTCCAACCCTGACAAGCTCTAGTTGCTGTACCCTGCGTGGCAGGACTTGAACGCTGGTCCTGGGTGTCTAGTGGCCCCCACGTCTCCACCCCTTGGTTCAGAGGTGTAATGAGGGTAAAGAGCACCCAGGAGCAATCGCTAAATTTGTGTACCCGCCCTCGTCAATGGAGGGTGATGATTTGCCCACCAGCCTCATATGGTGCCCCTTGGACTTGTGCCTGGGGGCAAAGGCCCCCCTCTAACCTCCTTTTTCTGCCTTGGTTACCCTGCTCCCACCAAAGGTGCCTTCATTCAGGCAGTCCCCGGATTACAAACAAGATCGGTTCCTAAGCGTGTCTTTAAGAATCTGTAGGTAAGTCGGAACAGATACATACGGTTCTTACTTAGTCTTACCTTATGGGTTTGATTTTTTTGGTTTTCAGTGCAAGCAGGGAGCCCTGGTGGCTCAGTGGTTAAAGAGCTTGGCTGCTAACTAGAGGTTGGCAGTTCAAATCCACCAGCTGCTCCTTGCAAGCCCTTTGGGGCAGTTCTACTCCGTCCTGTAGGGTCGCTATGAGTCTGAATCAACTCGATGGCAATGAGTTTGTTTTTGGCTTAGTGCAAGAAAGGAGCCCTGGTGGTGCAGTGGTTAAAGTGCTTGGCTGCTGACTGGAAGTTCAGGATTCAGACCCATCAGCCACTCCTCGTAAAGATTTACAGCCTTGGAAGCCCTATGGTGCAGTTCTACTATATCCTGTAGGTCGCTGTGAGTTGGAATTGATTCCATGGCAGTGGGGTTCGGTTGGGTTAGCGTGAGAAAAGGCTTGAGGACTTTTCAGTGATTTAAAACCTGCAGGTGCAGCAAGTGAAGGTAATCGTGATGAGTTTGTTGGGAGTAGGGGTTGGTTCAGTCCTTTCAAAGTGAGGGCAAATTCACATAACATTAAAGGGCAAGTAGGCAAGCTGGGCGGTTTTGTAACCTGGGAATTTACTGTAATGCCTGCTTCAGATTGGTCCCTTCTGGTTTCCCCACTCTGGTCATCAGAACCTGCCAGCTTCCAATGCCCATGTGGCAAGACTTGGACTCTTAAATTCTCCTCCCTCTGTGTCTTGGAATTGACTTGACCATTGGTTTCTTCCTCCCAGACATCTCGATTTTCAATCCCAGGTCCCCGGGTGGCACCAACAGTTTGCTCTTGGCTACTAACCAAAATGTTAGCAGCTCTAACCCACCCAGGGGCTCTGTGGAAGAATGGCTTGGCAGTCTGCTTCCATAAAGTTTACAGCCAAGAAAACCCAATGGAGCTCTATTCCACTCTGTAACACATGGGGTTGCCATGAGTCAGAATTGCCTTGATGGCAATGGGTTTGGTTTGGGGTTTTGGTCTTTCCAATCCCATCCTCACCAGCGCAAGAACAGGTTTAGGCCTTTATCACCTTGCCCTCAGATCACCATGGAAACAACAATGAGTTGTTCCCAATTTCAGTTCCCAAATTCACTTCCAACCCATTTTAAATATCATTTCCCAATTATTCTTCCCAGAGCAGACCTGTCATTGCATCCTGCCCCTGTACAAGCATGAGTCCACAAACCAGCTCTCTGGCACCTGCTAAACCAAGCCCCACCTTGTGCTACGGGCCCAGGTCCCCACCCCGTGGCCTGGCTTCTCTGCACAGTCCTACGTTCCACTGCTGGCCAGCCTGCCCCTTGGCTTCTTCAGAAATGTCATACTCTTCCCACCCCTTGCGCATTCATGGTACTCTTACTGAGAACGTCCTCTCTCCCCTCCCCTCCCCCATTCAGATCACTCCGACCTTCCCCGAGCTCCATCCTCCCTGCAGTCTTCTCCAACAAATGTCCACACATTTTACCTGCACCAGCCCTCTGTCTGTTGGTTCTGCAGCTGTTAACACCTAATTGTTTTCCTCTTGCCTCACTTTGTGTGCACACCTCATCTCCCCACAGGTTATAAATCCTCTGAGGGCAAGGATTATGCCTTCTGTGGCTGTCCTGCTCCCCTGGGTGCTAGGCCCAGTTACAGAGCTGGGCATATGTGTAGCTCGATGTAATTATTCGTGATTTATGCAGTTGGGTTCTAATAAACCAAACAGGCTGATATCATATGGGTTTTACCTGTTTAAATAAAGTTAGTCCTCTGCCTACTAGGACAAAGCTCTGTTTTATATATTTTATATACTTGAAAATCCTAAAAATTGTATTTCCTTTAAAATGTTGTATAAATACGGCTTTGCACTAATTCAGGCCCGCTTAACATATACCCCGTGAGTCCAAATTAGTTCTGTTCTATGAAGATGCTGATAATAATAGCAGTATTGTTGTTGTTAGTTGTCGTTGAGTTGATTTCAACTCATGGTGACCCCACGTGTTACAGAGTAGAACTGCTTCATGGGCTTTTCTTGCCTGTAATTTTTATGGAAGGAGCCCTGATGGCACAGTGGTTAAAGCGCTCGACTGCTAACCAAAAGGTTGGCAGTTGGAACCCACCAGCCACTCCATGCGAGAAAGCTGTGGCGGTCTGCTTCCATAAAGGTTGACAGCCTTGGAAACCCTATGGGGCAATTATGCTCTGTCTCACGGGGTCACTGTGAGTTGAAATCGACTTGATGGCAACAAGGAATCTTTACAGAAGGAGCCCTGGTGGTGCAATGGTTAAGCGTTCAGCTGCCAACCAAAAGGTTGATGGTTTGAACCCACCCAGTGGCTCCTCAGGAGAAAGAGCTGGCAACCTGCTCCCATCAAAATTACAGCCAAGAAAATCCATGGGGCAGTTCTGCTCTGTCATATGGGGTCACTATGAGTTGGAATCCACTTGACTGCACCTGCCAACAACAATAATCTTTATGGAAGTGGTTTGCCAGGCCTTTCTTCCACAGAGCCACTAGGTGTGTTCAAACCGCCCACCTTTAGGTTAGCAGCTGGTTGCATACTGCTTGTGCCACCCAGGCTCCAATAACACCAATGGCAGGTTGCAATACTTTTACTAAAAATATTGTCTCATCGAATCCTTACTATCCCACCAGGCAGGGATTATTACCCTCATCGTGTAGAGGAGCCAACTAAGGCTCAGACATCTCTCGGCTGGTGAGTGAGCCAGATGGTGCCTTAGTCCAATGCACCAGCTCTCCCGCCTTGCCTTGCTGCTTGCCCGCCCTCTCAGCCTCCCCAGTCTGGTTCCGGTTTCCATGCCAGCCTGCAGGAGCCAACAGACATGTCTTTAGTGCTAATGACCGGAGGAGCTGTGCCCTCCAGCCCCCGTGAATGGGTCATCTGTAACACGAGCCTGGAGAAATTATTTTAAACAGCAAGCAAGGCTCTAAACTGGGCCGCTGCTTCATGTCGTTGGTGACGGCAGGGCCCAATTTAGCGTTGTGAGCAGGTCCACATTTATCAAATACAGAAACTCATTTTTCTTCCAGCTCACACAAAGCATAAAAGACGTTCACACCTGGCGAGCTTCATGGAGGGGTACATGTGGTTGGCAGTGGGAAAATGTAGATGAGATGACCCGGTGTGTAAATTCAGGGAAGATGCTGTTCAGGCTCCTAGGAAGTGTGTACAGGGAGAAATTTAATTAAAAGTGGGGTACTCTCCATGGGCAAGGCAGACAAAGTAAGACTTCTGCTGTGAGGAAAAAGAGGTAGGGTTCTGAGTGAAAGGGGAAAAAGGGCCGAGCCTGCATTACCCAGCCTGCCTGTACATTGCCCCAACTCTCCTTCCTCTACAGTCCGCTTTGTTTTTCCCATGTCTACACCAGCGTACTGTATTTCATACTCTGGACCAGGAAAGGCGGGTGCAATGGGGAACAGACAGGGGAAGGGCTCACGCGGATGAAGTTCGGGCTATGCATACTGCATTACTTGGTGTTTGCAACCTCCCAGGACACTTTCATGATATAGATTTCCCACAGCCACCCACCCCTCTAACTAAAACAAGAGTCATTTCTCACCTCTGTTCTTACCACCCACCTTCTCCCCAACATTTTTTCAAATCCACCAGCCATAAAGCTAAGATAGCAAATGTGAGATCCTACCCTAGTTTGTTTTGTTGTTTCTTGGGAGGATCGTTTCAGCCTATAAATTGTATTCAGGATAAGCAGTGAGCAGTTCTTGAAGAAACCTCTTAAAAGCAGCCCAAACGGAAAGACTGAGCCACCTGGAAAGCACATGTCAGTCATGGCAGATCCTGTGGATCTGAGCGGGAGCCGCGGAGCGTGCACACAGCCCTGGATGCAAATTGAGGCACGTGGGCAGCTGCGCAGAGGGCACCTGGCCCATTGGACTGCCAAAACATGCTGGTCCCATCTGTGCCCTTGGGTGCAGGGACCTCATTGTTAGATCCTGTAGCCACACAATAGACACCCAGACCCCATGTCACTGAGACTCTACTGCTGCAGCTCCTGGGATTGTCACCTTCTAGTGGAACAAACCCTTTCCCTCAATGGGTCCAAAGTTTGCAAAGAACATTCCTGAAGACCTGGCTTTCTGGATACAGTAACACTGTACTCATCTGGACTAATTAAGAGAAGGTCAGTTACAGTTAAAAATCTGGGTCATTTTAATTCTCTTATTTGGATGTCAACCCTTAGTTTTGGGGGGGAGGAGGGTAGCGTGGGGGCACCTTAAACACACAAGCATGGGGATGGCCTCACATCTGAGTTGTGTATGTGATGTGATTTCAGGGTGCTGGGAAGTCTCCCCCCATTTCCCAAATTGCTAACGGGTATATAGTACTTTACAGTTTACATTATCTCATTCAATCCTTGACATAAGCCTGTGAGTTAAGAATTATGTTCTCTTTACAAATTAGAAGATTGAGGTTCAGGGATGTTCAGCACGATTGGGGAGGTACGCAGTGTTCAGGGAAGTGTGCAGCATTCAAGGCTGAACAGTGCAGTTCCAGGAGGTGAAGTGGGGTGCCAGGAAGTTAAGCAGGGTTCAGGGAGGTTAAGCAGTGCCTAAAATCACATGGCTAGTTTGAAGCTGAAATGGGATTTGAACCTAAGACTTTTGCTTCTAAATCCAGGGCTGCTGCTGTAGAGAGCGCACCTCACCCTGACTTTTCCATCCCTAGATATTCATTAGGAGCCTTGGTGGCCGGCGCAATGGTGAAGCGCTTGGCTGCTAACTAAAAGTTCTGTGGTTCAAACTCACCAGTGGCTCATGAGGGAAAAAACCTGGTCTGCTCCCGTAAAGATTATAGTTTAGGAAATGCTGTGGGGCCGTTCTGAGGCATCCTGTAGGGTTGCTATGAATTGGAATCAACTTGCAGGCATACATCAAAAACAACAGACATTCATTGCTTTAGCCTGAGGGATCCTATCATTTCTTAAACTGCTGGTGCCTGTGCAGAGGGCAAAGAAGAGTCTCCCTGCTTGTATCCCCCCAAGGCAAAGAAAGAAGTTCTTGACTTTTTTTTTTTTTAAATATGGCAGATACCTGGAATTTCAGCTTGAGGCCTGTACCATATGATAAATAAATGAATAGGTTGTTTTTTCCTTAAAAAAAAAAAATCTATTGAGCATGAGATATGTTTAGGGGTGGGTACAATTTATGTTAAAAGTGTTCCCCCGTCCCCCACTCCACCCCACCTTAGTAACAGGGAGCAGGAGGCGGGCCACCGGTGAAGAGCGAAATCAAGCGGAAGCGGCCACACTCTGGCCGGAGCTGTGAGAGAACAAATTTCTGTTTTTTTAAGCCATCCAGTTTCTGCTTATCTGTTACAGCAGCCACAGGAAGCTAATACGATAAGTATGTCCCAGGCAATATTTGAAACATACTTACACTAAAAAAAAGTTTTTTGTTTCCCTGAAATTCAGGTTTAATTGAATGTTCTGTATTTTTCTGGCAACCCTGGTTGCTGGGACCAAAGAAAGGGGTTTTTGAAATCTGCAAAAAAAAAAGTTGTTTGAAGCTGTTGGGAAGTAGACTTCTTTAAGCTGGGAGTCTCTGTAAGGCCCTCACGACTGAACCAATTTGAACTTTACTAACTGCCCTCCGGAAACCCTGGTGGCGAAGTGGTTAAGAGCTATGGCTGCTAACCAAAAGGTTGTGGTTCAAATCCACCAGGTGCTCCTTGGAAAGCCTATGGGGGCAGTTCTACTCTGTCTTTTAGGGTCACTATGAGTCGGAATTGACTTGACAGCAGCGGGTTTGGTTTTGTTTTTGGTTAACTGCCCTCTGGAGAAAAGAGAGGGCAATTGTTGTTGTTGTTAGGTACTGTCAAGTCGATTCTGACTCATAGCGACCCTGTGTACAAAATGTCTTAGGCTGGGTTCTCTAGAGAAGCAAAACCAGTGGAGTGTGTAGAGAGAGAGAAAGATTTATCTTAAGGAAATGGCTCACTCGATTGTAGAGGCTGGCAAGTCCCAAGTCCATGGGTCAGGTGTCAGGCCGAAAGCTTCTCCTGACTCATGTAGTTGCAGGGGCTGATGAACCCAAGATCAGCAGGTCATATAGCAGGCTGCTGGCTCACAGGCTGGGGAAGATGACAAATCCAAGATCAGTAGGTAAGACAGTAGGCTGCTGGCTCATAGGCAGCAGAGGCCAACAAATCCCAAGATCAGTAGGCAATATGGCAGGCCACTGGCTCAAGTCCCGAGAACTGGAGATCAGATGATGACTACCTGGATACAGGATCCAGAGCGAGCAAAAGCCAGCGAACTTTGCCAGAATATTCATATATGTTGAATGCAGGCCATGCCCCTCAGGAAACTGATTGGCTGATCACATCAGATCACATCACAGAGATGATTACATTATATCACAAATGGAGGATAACTACATCATTACACAATTGCCAATTACATCATTATGTAACTGTCAAACTATGTCATTACATAACTGCCCAACCACTGAGAATCATGACCCAGCCAAGTTGCCACACAACCCTAACCATCACAGTCCACCCTTTGCCAGCTTGGCACCTGTACACATCTCCTTAAACCATATGTGATCTCTAAATAAAGACAATTATAAAGCCATACTTGCGCCTAACAAGAGGGGGCAATTAGAAGGTGTTAATGATTTAGTCTTTCAACAGTCATCTGAGCATTTACTATAAAATAGAAGTTACATGTAAGGATGGAGGAGTTAGCCATTAATCCAGCACACCTAGGCTATGTCATGAACCATTCCAGGTAAATCATGAAATATTGCCATTAGCAGAGCTCGGTGAGCCTGTGGTACGTTTCTGATACCTGAGCTACACCTAAGGATCTTGCCTGGCTTCCTACCCTTTGATTAAGGGATGGTGGAGCCCATGCAGAGCAGCCAGGTAACTCCTGACTACTGAATGAGAGGACTTTACACCAGGCCTGAAATGGAGGAAGGCGACAGATGTTGCAAGAAAGTGCTGGCTTTGATTCCCAGGAGGCCCTTTCAACAGAAGTAGATTCTCCATCGTTTCCTGTTGTATCACACCCTAAAATGAGCTGGACAAGGGAAAAATGTTAAAGACAGATGTGGCTCATTTTCTTGTGCCAAGAGGCTTGCCTGCCATGCCTCCCATTCCCGTACTAACAGGGTGCCCTCTCCTAGCTTGACCTCTCTGAGCCTGATTCCTCATCTGACACCTGGGAAAAAGGGCCCCTCTCTTTCAGGGCTGCTGTAAGGAGTAGCGATGATGTTTGCCAAGCAAGGAGCATGGTGAATGTCTGGCACTTAGCTATACTGCTGCGCACCTGCCTTGTGGCAGAGCTGTGTGTAGTAACATGTGGCCTGGTTACACAGCTAAGTGAGACAAGCAAGAGAGGAACAAGGCGGGTATCACATGTCACCGCCAATGTAGAAGGAAGGAGAGTGTGCATGGTGAGTCCATGCAGGTGGATCCTAACTCTGGAAGGAAAGACCAGAATCAGGTTTGGCTGGTAGCCTTTGGGAAGAGAAATTGTGGGTGGGGGCAGGAGACACCATTTTTTTTTTTAACCCTGTGTTTATATTACTTTCTTTTTTAAGATAATTGCACACATGTGCCCAGGCCCAGCACACTTCAGCAGGGTTAAGATATCTGGCAGAAGGGTTCTTTTAAAAGGCTCCCCATGCATCCCTGGATAAGAAGCTCTCATCTGGCTCAGCCCTCTCATTTTACAGAGGAGACTGACACTTTGCTACCAGGCCTTTATGGGCTAGCCTGGGCACCTGGCTGCCTTAGAAAGGGGAACCATCCAGCTGACTGTAGGGATAGGACACCATGCCAGGAGCACACACACACACAAATACACAGTGTGTGTGTGTGAGAGAGAGAGAGAGAGAGAGAGACGAACGTATACAATTGAACACAGAGCACCTTTTGGAGTGCTCCCTTGGAAGTAGGGATGGGTGGAGGAGGAGGATGGAGGAGGTGGCTACTGTGTTTGTTTAACTGTCTAATGTTGTCATGGTTGTCACAACCCAAACTAGCCCCTGAGCTACCCGGGTCCCCGGAGTACACAGTACCTTGCATCCCAGGTGAGAGCCCCACAGGCATGTTCCCTGAGAGAGGTGATGTCTCACTTTACTACGTTAACGCCAAATCCTTTTATATCAAAAATAACCCCAATGCTATTTTTTCTCTTAGTGCGTTCACACAAATGATCGTGTTTCATCCTCCCAGCCATTCCAGGCTACGTTTCATCTTTCCCAACCTACATTTCACCCTCCTAGCAACTCCTGACTAGGTGCCACTCCCTGTTTGGAAGGGGAGGAAATGGAAGATACCCTCCCAGACCTGGGCCCCTCAGCGGTTCTGGCTCAGCCCTGCCTTTGGGCAGGGGCCTCTCTGCTCACCCACCCCGCCGCCTGTCTCTTCTGGAGTCACTTCCACGGTACAGATTCTACACCTGCTCCAGAGTCTTCTGTTTGCTCCCCACACTCCACAGTTCCTCCAGAATCCCCACGTGTTCACTCATCGTCCATGTTGCTTGAAGTATGTACAGCACAGCCCCAAGGCCCTCCCCCTGGGGACATTCCCCACACCCAAAGAAGCAATGCTGCTCTTCCAGTGTTCTCTTTAAGGCTCAGAACATCAGTCCTCCCAGCCAGTCACCAGGGGAGACATCTTCAGCCTTAATCTTTGTGTGGTTTTGTGGGCTTTCCAGAGAAGCTGAGGGGCAGAGCCAGGCTTCCAGTGTGGCTTTCCCAACTCCAGCCCTGAGCATCTGCCACTATGTCTTAGTTAAAAGTGACTCCACCTGGCCTGTAGGACCCTGACCTCCCAGAGCCATGGAGGTAGGAGAACCTCAGAGGCCACCTGGTTCCCCCTCCCACCCAATGCCTCAGACTCCTCTTCAGCCTTCCTGACAGAGCCATCTAGCTGTGCTTGGGTGCCCCCAGTGGTGGGAGCTTGCTGCCTCATTAGCCATCTGACAAGGGTTCTGGGAGGGAAGGGAAAGGAGGGGCCAAAAGAGAAAGGGGACTGTGTTGGGAGAAGCCCCAAAAGGATGACAGGCCCTGACTGAGTCATCCACTTTCCTTTTTCTCCTAGTCGAAGGACCTCCCTTCTCCCCATGCTCGCCCTGCTTTCTGGGGTTACACTAAGAGAAACCCACAGAGAGGTGCCAGCATCACAAGGTGTTTGGTGTTTTAACAGATGCCAGAGCAGCTTGAGGAATGAAGTAACTGAGCCTAGAGAGGTGAAGTGACCTCCCCAGAATCATATAGTGAGTTCATGACAGGGCTGGGGTAGGATAGGTCTCCTTCCTCCCACACAAAGCCCCTCCCCCCCACCCCACATCACCTCATGAAATTGCCTGGGACACCAGAGGGGGACTCTCAGATCCATGTGGTCAGTGGCGCCCACTCACAGTTGAGGCCTGGTTAGGAAGCACTGGCAGCCTCTCAGATGACCGAGGCCAGTCAGTGGAACACACAATCTGATTCACAGGTGTGCCCCCTTGGCGGTAGCTTTCTAGAACACCCCCACTTCCTCCCATCGCATGAAGACCTCCTTTCCTGCCCGCCTCCTCTAGGGACCCCTAGTTTCACCGACTTGGCTAACTTGTTGACTTTTCGAAGTGTGAGCTCCACTGCTGGGGGATCCTGTCAACCTGAGTTAGTAACTGAGGCCAAGTAGTTACCCCACATGTGAGTTGTCATTATGCCTGGTTACTAGGACTTGCCCTCAAGGAGAAAAGTAAATCAAAACAAAAGCAAAAACAACAAACAAATACATCTCTCAAAGAATGGCTCTGAGTCAAGGTAAATTCCTTTTTACTCAAGCAGCCTGACTTAATAGTCTTGACTCCTGGAGAAGCATAAACCCTGCTTAAAAATTAATGCTAATTTTCTAGAGACTGCCCCATCATTCCTGGAAGATATAGGTGAGTCCCTAGTGGATAGCCTTCCATTTGGTGAGAAGCCATTTGCTCTTCCCTCTCTGTGCTTAAATAATAGAAACATTTGTTGCTGCAAAATATCAGTTAGGTTAATGAGGTGTCCCTTGCCTATGGAGATGGAGCAGGTCCCAATAATGGAAACCAACATGCTCTGTGGGAAAGAACTGTAGAACTGCCAACGTGTTTGGTCTACCCATACTGTGAACTCCTGAGGATTCGACCCAGCAAATCCTGGAGCTGTCTCATTTCGGAGTCCTCCATTTTTCTGCCTTCTCTAGCCATTTCCTCCCTTACTGTCTCCTGGAGCCACCTTCTTTTTCTCTTTCCCTTTTCCAAAGTCAGCTTACCCCTCTGTTAGCACAAAAGGTACTTAGCAGGCAAAAATTCAGAAAACAAATGCTGGCGAGGTTGTGGGGAGATTGAAACTCATATACTGCTGGTGGGAATGTAAAATGCTACAACCGCTATGGGAAGCAATATGGTGCTTCCTTAAAAAGCTAGAGATAGAAATAGAAATAACCATACAATCCTGCTATCCCACTCCTAGGACTATATCCTAGAGAAATAAGAGTTGTCACATGAATAGACATATGCACACCCATTTTTATTAACGTATTATCCACAATAGCAAAAAGATGGAAACAACCTAAGTGCCCATAACAGACGAATGAATAAACAAACTATGGTACAGACACACAATGGAATACTGTACAACGATAAAGACAATGACAAATCCGAGAAACATCTCACAACATGGGTGAATCTGGAGGGCATTATGCTGAGGCAAATAGGTCAATCACAAAAGGACAAATATTATATGAGATCACTATTATAAAAACCCAAGAAAATGTTTACACACAGAAAGTAACCATCTTTGATGGTTAAGTGGGAGGGAAGGGATGGGGAGGAGAAATCACTAACTAGATAGTAGACAAGTGTTAACTTTAGTGAAGGGAAAGACACACACAATATAGGGAAAGTCAGTACAACTTGACCAAGGCAAAGTAACAGAAGCTTCCCAGACACATCCAAATACTTTGAGGGACCAAGTTACTGGGGCTGAGAGCTAAGAACCATGGTCTCGGGGGACATCTAGGTCAATTGGCATAACGTAGTTTATAAAGAAAATGTTTTCCATCCTACTTTGGTGAGTAGCGTCTAGGGTCTTAAAAGCTTACCTGTGGCCTTCTAAGGTACATCTTTTGGTCTCATCACGTTCAGAGCAAAGGAGAATGAAGAAAACCAAAGATAAAAGGAAAATATTAGTTCAGAGGACTAATGGACCGCAAGTACCACAGCCTCCACCAGGCTGAGCCCAGAAGAACTAGATGGTGCCTGGCTCCTACCACCTACCACTCGGACAGGGATCACAATAGAGATCACAATAAGCAGGAGAAAAATGTAGAACAAAATTCAAATTCACAAAAAAGACCAGATTTACTGGTCTAAAAGAGACTGGAGGAACCTCCGAGACTATGGCCCCCAGACACCCTTCTAAGTCAGAACTGAAGCCACTCCCAAAGTTCACCTTTCAGCCAAAGATTAGACAGGCCTATTAAACAAGCAATAACACATGTGAAGAACGTGCTTCTTACGTCAAGCAAGTATAGGAGCTCAAATGAGCAACACCTGAGGATCTTGTTAAACTGTAGATTCTGATTCAGTGTATCTGGGGTGAAGCTGCAAATTCTCAGCAGGGGTTCAAAGTGGAACGAACCAGTTTGAAACCCTGCTCGGGGCTTCCTCTTCCTCTAGTGTTAGAGCTTCTGCCAGCAGGCTTCAACCCTGTGCCTGCTTTCTGTGGCTCTGGCCAGGGGTAGAGTTGTGGGGAGGGGGCTGCACAGGCCCCCAGAATGCCTCCGGGTGCCTGGGAGTCCTGTGAACGTGCCCTCCACAGCCATCCCCTAACCCACAGAGGATTATCTGAAGTCCTCGAGACAGCGAGGGTGCCTCTTTCGGATCCAACTACAGGGCGACCTAAGTGGGCATATTAACAGCTGACTGTCAACATGGAGCTTTCACCCTGTCCTGCCCCTCATCTGCTGTGTGGCACCTGGTGCACTGTGGGTACTTAATAGTAATTAAATTGGTAATGAATAGCAAAAGGCTGGCATGTGGTAAATGTATGCATCTTTGCACAATTGTTATACAACATGGTACAAAGATGCATAAACAAGCCATTAACTAGTTAATAAGAGATAAACGTGGATGTGAGAAAAATATGATTGCAAAGATTTTTACTCCTTTCCCCCTCTCCTAGACTTTTTTTTTTAAGGCTTTATTTTTAGAGCAGTTTTAGGTTTACAGAAAAATGGTGCAGAAAGTACAGAGAGTTTCCATATACCCCCTGCCCCCTGCACACGGGTCCTCGAATTATAACATCTTGTATTGGTGTGGTCCATTTGTTGTAATGGATAAACCAGAATCGATACATTATTAAAGCAAGTCCATAGTTTACATTAGAGCACACTGTTTGTGTTGTACAGTCCTATAAGTTTTGACAGCTGTCATGTGTCCACCATTACAGCATCATACAGAATAGTTCTACTGCCCTAAAAATGCCCTGTGCTCCCCTATTCATCCCGTCCCCCTTCTTCTGAACTGCAAACAACCACTGATCTTTTTACTGTTTCTATAGTTTCCCCCCAGACTTCCTATTTAATTTTATTGTGGTGGAAAACATACGTACATAAGCCATTTCAACAATCTCTACCTGTACAGTTCAGTGACATTGATCACCTTCTTCAAATTGTGCAGCCATTCTTACCACCCTTTTCCAAATCATTCCACAACTGTCCCCTCGGCCATTTTAATGAAAGTTTAAGGATAATATCTCTTTAGTTGTCCTCATGGTAGGATGTGCAGATAGAAGAATTGGGCCAAGAATCATCCGCACCCCTTCGTTTGGATTTGGCCACAAACGCAAAAATGTTTCTTCCTGGCTGAGAGCCTGCTGTGGAGCAGGCCGTGGGAAGTTTTCTCTTCCAGAACCGGCAGTCAGCATCTCTTCAGAAAAATCCTCCCCTCCGGACCCAGATCCCATCTGCTGGCAGCCATTTTGTAAGTGTGTCCTGGGAGACAACCTGGGTTGGAACTTGGAGGCTGCTCAGCATGCCTGGGGCACCACAGCCCGCTCTGTGAGCCAGGAAGCCGCAGCCCCTCAGCCCCACAACCCCATCAGGTGTCAGCCCCTGAGGAAGCCTGTGCCTGGCATGGGGTCACCCAGCTGCAGAGAAAGCGCCAGGGGTTCACCAATTGTTTAGTTAAACGAGTGATAAACAATCGCCTGTTACCACAAGGGGCAAGATGCAAAAAACCCGGATGAGCATATTGTCACCAAATGCTCACACGTGGGGTGAGGGGTGGGGTGACTTTGGTGAGCCTGGAGGAGCTGCCTCTCGGGGCACCAGCTGATAGTTGCTGGTGGGGGTATGGGCCCAGTGTGGCCAGATTGTCTGGACTTTTCAAGAGAAATCAGAAATTGGATTTTGATTAAATATCCCTATTTTCAAGTGTTGGTAACTAATTTATAAGTTTTAAAACTATAAGGGCCAAACATACAGGGACAGTGATAGTTCAGTGGTAGAATTCTTGCCTTCCATACAGGAGACCTGGGTTCGATTCCTGGCCAGTGCACCCTATGCACATCTACCACCCGTCTGTCAATGGAGGCTTGTGTGTTGCTATGGTGCTGAACAGGTTTCAGCAACACTTGCTGGCTAAGACAGACTAGGAAGAAAGGCCTGGCAATCTACTTCCAAAAATCAGCCAGTGAAAACCTTGTGAATCAGAGGTGGCCAAGATGGCTGACTAGGTAGACGCTACCTTGGATCCCTCTTGCAACAAAGACTCAGAAAAACAAGTGAATCGATCACATACATGACAATCTACGAACCCTGAACAACAAACACAGATTGAAAGAGTTGACCTGAGTGACAGAGACGGAGAACGAACAACTACGGGGAAGCAGCGACTGTTTTCGGAGCCTGGAGCCAGCGTCCCAGTAAGGTAACCTTGGCGCCAGGCTTTGGACTGGGCACAGGGGAGCTGAAGACGGCATCCGGTCACGGCGCAAACACGGGGCGCAGCCCTACCCCCCTGAACTAACCCCGGGAGGGGGCCCAGCCTGTCCGCGTGGGCGGCGCTGCGACGCTGCTGGTGGGAGAAGTCCCTGGGAGGCAGTGACTGGTTTTGGAGCCGGGAGTGCAGCATCCCAGCTGGGGAACCTTGGCGCCAGGCTTTGGATTGGGCATAGGGGAGCTGAGCATGGCATCCGGTTACGGCGCAAACACAGGGTGCAGCCCTACTCCCCTGAACTAACCCTGGGAGGGGGCCCAGCCAGTCTGCGGGGGCGGCGCCGCACCGGGGCTGGCGGGACAAGAAGTCCCCAGGAGGCAGCGACTGGTTTTGGAGCCGGGAGTGCAGCATCCCAGCAGGGGAACCTTGACGCTGAGCTTTGGACTGGCAGCGGAGGATCTGACCGCGGCTTCAGTGGGCCAGACCCTCGGGGGCAATCTCCACACAGCCAGCACACATAGGCGACACGCCCCTCGGGAATCTCAGATAAAATAGTCATCCCAAGC
Source organism: Loxodonta africana (assembly GCF_030014295.1). Classification (NCBI taxonomy): domain Eukaryota; kingdom Metazoa; phylum Chordata; class Mammalia; order Proboscidea; family Elephantidae; genus Loxodonta; species Loxodonta africana. The sequence goes on along the minus strand of NC_087359.1, from coordinate 30,580,165 downwards.
AAGATAAGCAACTTTGGCTATATTCCGGGGTGCTACTCTCTCCTGTTTTTCTGAACCCTCCCCTCCCCTTCCCAGGCAGCTTCATTAACATTGGAATTTCCTGAGCCAGAGGGAGAACGGCTCCGGCTTTTTTTTTTTGGTCTTTTCCTAACCCATTCTTCCGGCCTGAGAGAAGCAACCACAAAAAACCCAGGGACTAAAAATCCTTCCCTAATTAGACTAAAAACACAGAACCAGCTCCAGCCAAGCATATATGATCCAAATCTTGGGCTTTCATCCTTACAGGGAACAAGGTGGCTGTTATAATGCAAAGGCAGTTCTGATAGGGATCTGACTGCATTTTTTTTTTTAGCGGATTTACTGGAAAAACAAGTTTCCCAGGTCTGATATCTCTGCTTATTCAACAGAGCCCTAACTGACCCACAACAGGGAACTGAGGGCTGAAACTCCCCCAGACCACCTAGCCTCTTGCCTTAGGGGTCTAAGGAGGGTGACACCTACCAATCAGTAGAGGTACTTGCATTGGGAGCCTAAGGTACAGCTGCAGAGCCTTCCCACCAAGGTGCTTTAGGAATAGAGACACACCTACCTCACTGACACGTGGGGGAAGCCTGTCAGCATCCTGCCCCCTCCGCCGGAGTGTGAACCCCAGCTGCTAATAGAATCTGGTGCACACAACTATCACCACTACTTCTCGAGGTAGATGGGTGTTAGGGTGCAGCACACACTTGATGACCCAAAATCAGATTCTACTCAAGAATAGTGAATAGACTCAAGCATATATATCTGGCAACAGCCCAAACCAGCTGGTAATAGGTCATAAGTAAGTCAAGGGCTACAACAAACAAGACAGCACAATCTAGTAGCCCATCCACATATATTGATAGAAAACAAAACAAGATAAGACTCAGTGAGCAAATATAGAATAAATCACAACTTTTTTTATATCTTAGTGATGGCTCGGAGACAGCAGTCGATATCAAACCACATAAAGAAGCAGACCATGACAGCTTCTACAACCCCCCAAACAAAAGAATCAAAATCTTTCCCAAATGAAGATACAATCCTGGAATTATCAGATGAAGGATATAAAAAACTAATTTACAGAATGCTTCAAGGCATCAGGGATGACCTCAGAAATGAAATAAGGCAAACTGCAGAAAAAGCCAAGGAACACACTGATAAAACAGTTGAAGAACTCAAAAAGATTATTCAAGAACATAGTGGAAAAATTAATAAGTTGCAAGAATCCATAGAGAACATTCAGAAATCCAAAAGATTAACAATAAAATTACAGAATTAGACAACGCAATAGGAAGTCAGAGGAGCAGACTCAAGCAATTAGAATGCAGAGTGGGAAATCTGGAGGACCAGGGAATTAACACCAACATAGCTGAAAAAAAATCAGATAAAAGAATTTGGTATCTCCCTTATACCAAAACCAGGTAAAGACATAACAAAAAAAGAAAATTACAGACCTATATTCCTCATGAACATAAATGCAAAAATCCTCAACAAAATTCTAGCCAATAGAATTCAACAACATATCAAAAAAATAATTCACCACGACCAAGTGGGATTTATACCAGGTATGCAAGGCTGGTTTAATATTAGAAAAACCATTAATGTAATCCACAATATAAATAAAACAGAAGACAAAAAACCACATGATCTTATCAATTGATGCAGAAAAGGCATTTGACAAAGTCCAACACCCATTTATGATAAAAACTCTCGCCAAAATAGGAATTGAAGGAAAATTCCTCAACATAATAAAGGGCATCTATGCAAAGCCAACAGCCAACATCACCCTAATTGGAGAGCGCCTGAAAGCATTCCCTTGAGAACGGGAATCAGACAAGGATGCCCTTTATCACCGCTCTTATTCAACATTGTGCTAGAAGTCCTAGCCAGAGCAATTAGGCTAGACAAAGAAATAAAGGGCATCCGGATTGGCAAAGAGGAAGTAAAATTATCTCTATTTGCAGATGACATGATCTTATACACAGAAAACCCTAAAGAATCCTCCAGAAAACTACTGAAACTAATAGAAGAGTTTGGCAGAGTCTCAGGTTATAAGACAAACATACAAAAATCACTTGGATTCCTCTACATCAACAAAAAGAACATCGAAGAGGAAATCACCAAATCAATACCATTCACAGTAGCCCCCAAGAAGATAAAATACTTAGGAATAAATCTTACCAAGGATGTAAAAGACCTATACAAAGAAAACTACAAAGCTCTACTACAAGAAATTCAAAAGGACATACTTAAGTGGAAAAACATACCTTGCTCATGGATAGGAAGACTTAACATAGTAAAAATGTCTATTCTACCAAAAGCCATCTATACATACAATGCACTTCCGATCCAAATTCCAATGTCATTTTTCAATGTGATAGAGAAACAAATCACCAACTTCATATGGAAGGGAAAGAAGCCTCGGATAAGCAAAGCATTACTGAAAAAGAAAAAGAAAGTTGGAGGCCTCACTCCACCTGATTTCAGAACCTATTATACAGCCACAGTAGTCAAAACAGCCTGGTACTGGTACAAGAACAGGCACATAGACCAGTGGAACAGAATTGAGAACCCAGATATAAATCCATCCACATATGAGCAGCTGATATTTGACAAAGGCCCAGTGTCCGTTAATTGGGGAAAAGATAGTCTTTTTAACAAATGGTGCTGGCATAACTGGATATCCATTTGCAAAAAAATGAAACAGGACCCATACCTCACACCATGCACAAAAACTAACTCCAAGTGGATCAAAGACCTAAACATAAAGACTAAAATGGTAAAGATCATGGAAGAAAAAATAGGGACAACCTTAGGAGCCCTAATACAAGGCATAAACAGAATACAAAACATTACCAAAAATGACAAAGAGAAACCAGATAACTGGGAGCTCCTAAAAATCAAACACCTATGCTCATCTAAAGACTTCTCCAAAAGAGTAAAAAGACCACCTACAGACTGGGAAAGAATTTTCAGCTATGACATCTCCGACCAGTGCCTGATCTCTAAAATCTGTATGATTCTGTCAAAACTCAACCACAAAAAGACAAACAACCCAGTCAAGAAGTGGGCAAAGGATATGAACACGCACTTCACTAAAGAAGATATTCAGGCAGCTAACAGATACATGAGAAAATGCTCTCGATCATTAGCCATTAGATAAATGCAAATTAAAACTACCATGAGATTCCATCTCACTCCAACAAGGCTGGCATTAATCCAAAAAACACAAAATAGTAAATGTTAGAGAGGCTGCGGAGAGATTGGAACTCTTATACACTGCTGGTGGGAATGTAAAATGGTACAACCACTTTGGAAATCTATCTGGCGTTATCTTAAACAGTTAGAAATAGAACTACCATACAACCCAGAAATCCCACTCCTCGGAATATACCCTAGAGATACAAAAGCCTTCACACAAACAGATATATGCACACCCATGTTTATTGCAGCTCTGTTTACAATAGCAAAAAGCTGGAAGCAACCAAGGTGTCCATCAACGGATGAATGGGTAAATAAATTGTGGTATATCCATACAATGGAATACTACGCATCGTTAAAGAACAGTGACGAATCTGTGAAACATTTCATAACATGGAGGAACCTGGAAGGCATTATGCTGAGCGAAATTAGTCAGAGGCAAAAGGACAAATATTGTATAAGACCACTATTATAAGATCTTGAGAAATAGTATAAACTGAGAAGAACACATACTTTTGTGGTTATGAGGGGGAGAGGGAGGGAGGGTGGGAGAGGGTTTTTTACTGATTAATTAGTAGATAAGAACTGCTTTAGGTGAAGGGAAGGACAGTACTCAATACATGGAAGGTCAGCTCAACTGGACTGGACCAAAAGCAAAGAAGTTTCCGGGATAAACTGAATGCTTCAAAGGTCAGCGGAGCAAGGGCGGGGGTTTGGGGACCATGGTTTAAGGGGACTTCTAAGTCAATTGGCGAAATAATTCTATTATGAAAACATTCTGCATCCCACTTTGAAATATGGCGTCTGGGGTCTTAAATGCTAACAAGCGGCCATCTAAGATGCATCAATGGGTCTCAACCCACCTGGATCAGGGGAGAATGAAGAACACCAAGGTCACACGATAACTAAGAGCCCAGGAGACAGAAAGGGCCACATGAACCAGAGACCTACATCATCCTGAGACCAGAAGAACTAGTTGGTGCCCGGCCACAATTGATGACTGCCCTGACAGGGAGCACAACAGAGAACTCCTGAGGGAGCAGGAGATCAGTGGGATGCAGACCCCAGATTCTCACAAAAAGACCATACTTAATGGTCTGACTGAGACTAGAGGAATCCCGGCGGCCATGGTCCCCAGATCTTCTGTTGGCCCAGGACGGGAACCATTCCCGAAGACAACTCATCAGATGTTAAAGGGACTGAACAGTGGGTAGGAGAGAGATGCTGATGAGGAGTGAGCTAATTATATCAGGTGGACACTTGAGACTGTGTTGGCATCTCCTGTCTGGAGGGGGGATGGGAGGATAGAGAGAGTTGGAAGCTGGCAAAATTGTCACGAAAGGAGAGACTGGAAGGGCCGGCTCATTAGGGGGAGAGCAAGTGGGAGTACGGAGTAAGGTGTATATAAACTTATATGTCACAGTCTGACTTGATTTGTAAATGTTCACTTGAAGCTCAATAAAAGTTAATAAAAAAAAATGATGAAACAATGAAATTGATAGCATACAACCACAAATACAAGATGCAATCTCATTAAAAGGACTGTCGAGATATGAAAAGAAAAAAAAGAAAACCTTGTGAATCACAAGTCTGATCCCATTGTGCATGGGGTTGCCATGAGTTGGGGACGACTTGACAGTAGTCAACAACAACGGATCAAACATAGTTGTGGGCCAAATGTGCTCATGGGCTGGTTGTCTGGTTCAGGTGCTTTCTGGAGGGATTTTAACTGGACAGCTGGAAGAACTTCCTGAGGTGAGGATTGTGAGACTTTGGGGAAAGGGGGCAGATGGCTGTGTCTTTGGGGTAATCTGAGTGCCATCCTACTGAAAGTAAGCAGGGGACTAGAAGGTTCTCCTTAGGGAGGTACAAAGTCCCATGCACATGAGCCTCCTGTAAAGTGTTAGTTGACTGACACTTCTGGAAGCTCCTCTCTAGAAATTCATCCATTTTTTCTAGGTTTTAAATTTGTTGGAGTACACTTTTTAATCGTAATCTGATGTGATTCTTTTAATTTTAGTTGGGTCTGTTGTGATAGCACCCATCTCATTTCTTATCCAGGTTATTTGCTTCCTCTCCTGTTTTTCTTTTGTCAGTTTGGCCAATGGTTTATCAATTTTGTTAATTTTTTCAAAGAACCAGCTTTTGGTCTTGTTAACTCTTTCAATTATTTTTCTGTTCTCTATTTCACTTAATTCTGCTCTAATTTTTATTATTTGCTTTCTTCTGGTGACTGAGGGTTTTTTGTTGTTGTTGCTCTCTTTCTATTTGTTCAAATTGTAGGGATAATTATTTGATTTTGGCCCGTCTTTTTGGTTGTGTGCATTTATTGATATAAATTGACCTCTTAGCACTGCTTTAGCTGTGTCCCAAAGGTTCTGATAGGAAGTATTTTCATTCTCATTGGATTCTATGAATTTCTTTATTCCATCCTTAATTTCTTCTATAACCCAGTTGTTTTTGAGCAGGGTATCAGAAGCTTTTCTCTGGCTCAGTATTGTGGCTGACTGAGCAGCTGTGGGACTCTCAGTTACAACAAGCCTTTTATCCACTTAAAAGATCATTTTTTATGTTTTGCTCTTTGTGGGTTCCTTTAGTCTGATGCTTGTTAGTTGCCATCTTTTAACTTTGGGATGTTTTACCAAAATGTCCAACCAAAGGGTTCAGATAAATTATACCTTGAAGTTTTAGGAGGTCCAGTGTGTCCAATGGAATGCCTGCCATGTGCCAGGCACTTTGCAGCTTGGAAAGGACTCAGCCCTGTCCTTGAGAAGCTCAGAGTCCACCTAGGGAAAACATACACACACACACACTCACCAAGGTTTCACAAGTCAGTCCTGTATTCTACCTTTTTACATTAAAGGTATTATGTTGAGGCATCTTGACATACAAAGATTCTCTCAAAAGAGAGGACGGCTAGAACAGATGTGACCTGAAGCTTCACTTCCCAGTAGTTTGGGAAGGTATTTGCCTTGAGAAAAACTTGTCCTGCGGTTTCATTGACATGACAGTAAGGTTTCACACACACGTGCTAGAGCCAGCCAGCTTGCGCTCAAATCCTAGCTGTGCCACGTTGTAGCTGTGTGGAGTTGGGCAAGTCACTCTACCTCTCTGTGCTTGCATTTCCTTATCTGCAAAATTGAAATCATGAAAACACTTGCCTTATAGGGTGGTGGTGGTTGTTGCTGGGTGCTGTTGAATTGGTTCCAACTCATAGCAACCCCATGTGACAGAGTAGAACTGCCCCATAGGGTTTTCTTGGCTATAATCTGTATGGAAACAGATTGCCAAGTTTTTTTCCTCAGAGCCACTGCGTGGGTTTGAATCGCCAACCTTTTGGATAGCAGTCTAACACTTAACCGCTGCATGAGAGGAGTAAATGGATTGAGGCTTGTGAAGTGCTTGGAAGAGAGCCTTGCATATAATAAGTGCTATAGAAGTGTTTGGAGCCCTGGTGGCGCAGTGGCTAAGAGCTCAGCTGCTAACCAAAAGGTCGACAGTTGGAATCCACCAGCTGTTCCTTGGAAACCCTGTGGGGCAGTTCTGCTCTGTCCTATAGGGTCACTGAGTTGGAATTGACTCCACAGCAATGGGCTTGGTTGGTTTATAGAAGTGTTTGATTAAAAAAAAATCCTTAAGTAAATTCTTTGTGGGTTTCATAAGTCTTGTGTTTTGCATTTCAAAACCGCACCCTATCTCCCTAGGAATCCAAACTATAACTCTACTTCACACCCTGTCTCCCTTGGAATCCAAACCGTAACTCTACTTCACAAGTATGAGACTGGCCCCAGCAAGCCTTGCAAGAGGCGGAGAGAAAGCAGCCCCCCAGGCCAAGATGGGGAAACCAGTACATGGTGCCCTGGCCACACCCATCTGAAGCCCATTTTCTAATCTGAGTGTAGGGTCCTGAGTCACCTGTCACTCTGCTGCCTCCTTTGCTCTGTTGACTATCATTAGCAGAGATCACGGAGAGTGTGGAGTTGGGGGTATCAACTCCCAAATATGGGAGAGTGCCGGGCTGGCCCCAGCAAGTCTTGCAAGAGGCAAAGAGAAAGCAGCCCCTCAGGCCAAGATGGGGAAACCACTCTTCTTGGCCTATTCATCTATCGCTTGCTCTTTGAAGGCAAACAAGTCAAAAAAAAAATGCGCCAAAAGTAGATACAGAAAGACCTGGAACTCCCATGACTTCACAGACCTGGCTTGTCTCCTGGGGTGACTGTGATATCATGCCCATCTGCTCCCTGACCATGCAGCCCCTGGGGGCCCTCAGGGACCCAAAGCATCAATTTCTATCACCCCGTACACCTCTGTGTGCACATGAGCCTGTGGGTGCACACGGCCTCCCCACAGGCCAAAGTCCGCCCATCCGGCCACTCGTGGCTCCTTCTTCCCACCTGGAATCCGGGTGACAGCCAGGAGTTGATTATGGAAAAGCATCCCAATGGAGTGATAGCACATCCACTGCCAACCGCTGAGACTGGGAGTTGCCTTTCGTCTTTGTAGCTGGAGCCGCTCTTTGACTGCCGGCTCCTGACAGAGAAACAGCAGCCCCCAGGGCCAGTGAAAGGCCAGCTGTTTCCTTAGGTAACCTTGCTGCTGTGCATCTTCTTAGCTGCTTGGATTTTAGAGCTGGCTTATTCTGGGGATTGCCTTATGAGGGGGGAGTCTATAGCTATCAACTTAAGCAGTGGTCTGACTATCCTAAGCAAATTTACTGTTCTGCTCAACTAAAAACCAATTGTCGTGTAGTTGATTCCCACTCCTGGTGAGCTCATGTGTGTCTGAGTAGAACTGTGCTGCACAGGGTTTTCAACAGCTGATTTTTCAGAAGTAGATTGCCAGGCCTTTCTTTTGAGGTGCCTCTGGGTGGACTTGAACCTCCAACCTTTCGGTTAGTAGCTGAGTGCTTTAACTGTTGGCACCACCCAGGGCCTCCTTACTGTAGTGCACATGGGGTGAATTTAGTTTTTGATTCTCTGCCCACCCACCCCCATCCCTGCATTGGCACATTCCATCCCTTATTGGATCCCAAGATGATCCTGCCCCTTTTCCCCGTCTCTCTCCCTGTCTCCACGTGATAGGAATTCAGAAATAATTTTTTGTGGATTTGTTTATCCATGCAGCTACCATTTCTTGAGTGTGGGCCAGGCAGAGTGCAGGTCATGGGATACAGTGGTTTCTACACCCCCTCTCCTGTGTTTCCACTATAAACGATGAATTGCTTGGAGTTCCCCCTCCAGGCCACTCCTCCCTCCATCTGTGCCCATCTGTCCTTTACCTAACTCAGCTCCCCAATAATTCTCAGACTTATTGTTTACTGAGTCTGTGCTCATACAATTGTAGTGGGAATTAAAAAAAAAAAAAAAAAACCCGTTGCTGTCAAGTTGATTCCAGCTCGTAGTGACCCTATAGGACAGGGTAGAACTGCAACCTAGGGTTTCCAAGGAGCACCTGGTGGATTTGAACTGCCAACCTTACGGTTAGCAGCCTGAGCACTTGACCACTGCACCACCAGGGCTCCAGTGGGAATAGAGAAGTCTGGATAAATTTCTAAGAAGCAGTTTGGCTGTATGTACAGAGAGCCTTAAAAATGTTGCTATCCTTTGACCCAGGATTTCACTTCCAGGAATCTGAAAATATTTGTAAAGTGTTCATCCGAGTGTTGGTTATTACAGGAAATCTTAGAAGCAGGCTAAATGCCCAGCCTCCGGGAAATGGTTATGTAAAATGGTATGGAGCCATTAAAAATGATGTCTAAGGAGTATTTAATGACATGAGAAAATATTTCTGACACATTAAAAGAGTTTGATGCAAATTGTACATTCAGTGGAATCTTAACTATGTTTAAAAATGCATGAAAAAACAGAAAGAAAACTTTAAAAATATTACCAGTGATGTCTCCCGTGGCAGGGCTACAGGTAAGCTCTTCTGCTGCTTTTCACTTTCCTGTACTTGACAACATGGACGTACGGTGTTTTTATAATACGAAAAATATTTAGCTTAAAATTGGAGGGGGAAGATCTTTTTAAAAAGTACCTGCCACTACTAAATAGAATCCTTGCCTGAGTCCTGGATCAAAGGGGAGAAAATCTACTTCCAGTGGACAGTTGGAGAAGTTTGGAGTGTTACAGTATCAGAGCACAAGATGTGAAGATTCCGCAGGAGGCTGTCCTAGTTCTTTGGAGGTACGCTTTTCTCCGCCTTCCCTTTCACCTGGCTTTCAGGTCTCAGCATAAACGTCACTCCTCCAAGAAAGCTCTTAGGGGTGAAGTATCATGATGTCAAGGAGCCCTGATGGCACTACAGTTAACCGCCTGGCAGCTAAGCAAAAGGTTGGTGGTTCGAACCTCCCCAGTGGCTCCGAGGGAGAAGCACCTGGTGATCTCCCAAAGATTTATCCAGCTATCGTATATGAAATGTAAGATAACTGGATAAATCCAGCCTAGAAAACCCTATGGGACAGTTCTACTCTGACACACGGGCTTCTTATGAGTCGAAAATTGACCCGGTGGTATCTAACAACAACAACATCATGCTGTCTGCAACTAATTCTCAAATAGGCCAGGAAAAAAATTATACATACGCACACAGAAAGGAGGCCTGGTGGTACAATGGTTAAGCACTCTGCTGCTGACCGAAAGGTTGGAGGTTCGAACCCACCAGCCGCTCTGTGGGAGAAAACACCTGGTGATCTGCTCCCATAAAGATTACAGCCTAGGAAGCCCCCTGGGGCAGTTCTACAGCAAGCAACAACATACAGAGAGAGAGCAGAAGAGAGAAAGTAAATGTTGCAAACATTAGCAATTGGTGACTCGAGGTGAAGGGTATATGGGTGTTCATTATGTTATTCTTGCAACTTTTCTGTAGGTTTGAAATTTTTCCAAATAAAAAACGGAGTGGGGGGTAGCATCTCTCCACGCCTGCACTCTGTCCTTTTAAAAAAACTGTCCTTTAAAAAGAATGCTGGAAATAGAATCAATGTCATTTGACAATTTAATTCCTTTTCCGTTGTGGGCAAATGGTCCTGAAACACTGGGAGGTGGGGGATTATGGAGTGTGGTTGTCTTAGGAAGGAGGAAGCCAATGGCCAGGCCTCCGGGTGAGCCGCTCTGCTCAACTGACCTGTGCACTGTGGGAGGCCCGGGAGTCACTGTTCTGTTCTCGGCCAAAGTACTCTGTGCATCTCTCCATCAGGGCTCTTGGGCGGCTGTGAAGGCCAGTGCTCCTCCACCCTGTGCCCTGGATCCTATCCCTCCTCCTCTCTACCATCTAGGAAACTTGCTTAGCTTTTCTTTTTCTTCTTCGCCTGTTTCTATCCAATCCTTCTCTACTACTGACTCCTTCCTGTTAGTGTTAAAGAGATTTCAGTAATGCCCCTTTGGAAAACAAAACCAAATGCTCCCTTCAGTCAACCAACCTCCTCCTCTTCCAGCCAGATTTTTTAAAAGCATCTTTGGCACTTTTACAACCTCCATGTCCTCCCAGCACAGCTACCCTCGTCTGAGTCCAGGCTGGACTCAGACTTCGGAACTCAACAGGACTGCCTCGTGCTTCCCCGTCTCGCAAGTCTTCTGCCTTTGACAGGCTGCAGTCTTAACACTCTTCTATTGCTCGTTTTAGTGGGAAATAGATGAGTTTTCCTTCTCTGACAGGTTTCTGCCTTACACACGTTCCGGCTTTCGCAGGTTTTACTGTATAACCCTTCCTCTGCCATTCTAGATATTTCACGTGAGTGGGATGGTATAGCATTTGTCCTTTTGTGTCTGCCTTACTCCATGTATGTGGCATAACGTTTTCAAGGTTCATCCCTGTCATTACAAGTATCAGAACTTCATTTCTCTTTATGGCTGAATAATATTCCATTGTATGTGTGGCCGTATCACATTTTGTTTATCCATTGGGTTGCCATGATTCGGAATCAACTCTTCGGCAATGGGTTTGGTTTTGGTTTATTTATCTATCGATGGGCACTTGGGTTGTTTCTACCTTTAGGCTGTTGTGAATAATGCTGCAATGAACACTGGTGTACAGTGTCTATTTTGGGTACATACCGAGTGGAATGGCTGGGTCATATGGTAGTTCTGGAAACCCTGGTGGCGTGTGGTTAAGTGCTATGGCTACTAACCAAAAGGTCGACAGTTTGAATCTACCAGGCGCTCCTTGGAAACTCTATGGAACAGTTCTACTCTGGCCTGTAGGGTCGCTATGAGTCAAATTGACTCGACGGCAACGGGCTTTTTTTTATGGTAGTTTTATGTTAACTTTTTGAGGAACTGCCCAACTGTTTTCTACACTAGCTTCACCATTTTACATCCCCACCAGCCATGTGCAAGGGAGGATGGTAAGGGTATTTTCATAGGTAACAATATACTAATTTCATTTTAACTAAGCTTTATTGTGCATCTTACGCAGGGCAGGTTCAGTGCCTCGGTGCTTTTACAGCATAGTCTGTGGGAATGGTGTGATTACACCCATTATACAGATAAGGAAAAGTTACTTCTGGTGAGGTGAGCACAGAGGCAGTAAAGAATTTCAGGGTTTAGCCAGGGTGTGTTTATCTTTTAATTGCAAGTGCCAGAAGCCCGAAGAAACTCACTTAAGCACAAAAGATAATGTATTGGTTCCAGGGTTTGAAAAATCCAGGGATAGATCTAATTTCAGGTGTAGCTAGATTCAGTCACTCAGACGAAGTCACCAAGAACCTGGAAGGCATCTTCTGTGTTGGTTCTACTTCCCTCCGACTAGTCTTTCCCCAGGTGGTGGTAAAAATGGCCATCAGTGCCTGGAGGCTTGGGTCCTATTTGTCGTTGTTAGTTGCCATGAAGTCAGCTCCAACTCCTGGTAACCCCATGTGTGCAGAGTAGAACTGCTGCATAGAGTTCTCAAGGCTGGGACCTCGCAGAAGCATGTCGCCCAGCCTGTCTTCCAGGGTGCCTCTGAGAGGGTTTAAACCACCAGCCTTTCACCTAGAAGTCAAACTCCTAACCACTGGGCCACAGCAATACCACAAGTAGGTGGCTTTAACAAGTAGAATTTTATTTTCTCACAGTTTAGGAGGCTAGAAGTCCGAATTCAGGGTGCTGGCTGTTGAGAAAGGCTTTCTCTCTCTGTAGGCTCTGGGTGAAGGTCCTTGTCTCGTTTCAGCTTCTGTTCCTGGGTTCCTTGGTGATCGTCATGTGGCATGGCATCTATCTTCCCCTCCTTTTGTGCCTCGTCTGCTCTTTTATCTCTCAAAGGTGATTGGCTTAAAACGTACCCTACCCTGATATGACCTCATTAACATAACAGAGAAAGTCCTATGCCTAACTGAGATTATATCCACAGGTGTAGGGGCTTAAGATTTACAACACATATTTTGGGGGGACATAATTCAACCCATAACAGAGCTCACATTTTAGCCCCCATTACAAAACAAAAGGCGCCCTGGTGGCTCAGTGGTTAGGAGCTCAGCTGCTAACCAAAAGGTCGGCAGTTCGAATCCACCAGCTGCTCCTTGGAAACTATGAGGCAGTTCTACTCTGTCCTATAGGGTCACTATGAGTTGGAATTGACTCAATGGCAATGGGTTCTTGTTTTTACAAAACAAAAACAAAACTTCATTATTATTTTTTTAATCACAATTTAAACCTTTCCTTATTATTATTCTCGCTCACCTGCAATCCAGTCCTCTGTTTCCTAAGAATAGAGAGTTCTGATGATTTAGTGTCCATTTCCCGCAACTTGCACTTATTTAAAAAAAAAAATACCAGGATTACCTGGACTTTGGTTTCTGCTAACAGATCCCTGAAGTACAGCTTCCTGGTAAGTAAGTAACAGGTACCCAGCCTATCCGTGGCCATTCTCCAGCAAGCCTAGTTCCTTCCTGGGTACAGTTCGGGCTTACTCGGCATTCTTACAGAAGTTTCTGGGCCTGACCACCAAGCCAGGCCTGAGGAGGGTGTGGTTCAGCCCCACCAGGCTTTGGCTGGTGTCGTTACTGAGAACTGAAGGAACAGGAGCTAAGATGGCACCAGGCAGAATTTCACTTTACCTCAGGACAGCCTTGAGTGGTAGGCTTATATCCCAAGTTACAAATAAGGAAGTAGGCTCAGAATGGTTAAGTCACTTGCCCAAGATCACACAGCCAGTAAATTATAGGCTCAGAATTTGTACCTAGGTCCTTCAGCCCCAAAGCCTGTGTCCTTGCCATACCCTCTGGTTAATCTTTTAATTTCTAAGATCAAACAATTCTTCTGTCCACGACACCTGCCTCCCATCGGCAGAAGAAGGTGAACACCGTTCAGAAGGTTTCTATCCTGGGCTCACTCCAAATTTGCTCAATTTTGCTTTGTCACGGCTGCCTCGTCCCTGCCGGAACTGGGAAGTAGGTCACAGCTACAGGGACCACACGCTCTGGCTGGCTGGAGGGCCGGCCTCTGGTTTCGGGCTGGGCAGGGGCCAGACGCCACAGGAGCAGCACGCTTTGTGGTCCTTGGATATCTCATCCCTGGCCTGAGAAGTTACCCCGAACCTTCACGTTGTTGAGCTTTACGTTCTAGAATTCGTCGTCTCTGTGGCTGCTACGCCAGGTGGTGTTTACAGAAAGGAACATTGGCCGTTAACAGGGAAATTGATGTCTGGGGGAAAAAAAAAATTTTTATTCCTTGCAGATCTGATCTGTGAATGATTGAGACTCACGGATGATGAAGGGGTGTGCTCAGTTTTCACATGCCGTACGGTTGTGTACCCAAGATACCAGAGGCGGCCATTTTATCAGTCTTCTCCTCTAGGACAAAAGTGTCTTCAGAAATAATCATGAAATGAAATGATCACAATAATGGCCAGAAAAGAAACACAGGCAATAAGATGTTTCCTTCACTGAACTTTGTATATAAAGTCATGCCAATAAATTTTTAATAAAAAATATTATAATACAAAAAAGGAAAAAAGACACACCTACATTATTTTGAAAATAGTTTTTTTGTATCTAACTACCCGAGTTTTGACCCTTTGGTTGCAGTCTGATATAATAACATTTTATTATACATACAATATAAATTATTGTTTGGTTACTAATGTCATTGTTAGGTACCATCCAGTTGATTTCCGACTCACAGTGACCTCATGTGACAGGGTAGAACTGCCCCATAGGGTTTTCTTGGCTGTGATCTTTACAGGAATAGGTGGCCAGGTCTTTCTCCCTTGGAGTTAACTGAGTGGGTTTGGATTGCCAACCTTTAGGTTAGCAGCCAAGTGCTTAACCATTGCACCACCGGGGCTCCTTCAGTTACTAATAAGGGAATTTTAATAAAAGCAAAATATGTGTGAAAATTAGCAACTACTAAATCTTACCACTAATGTACCAATATAATTTCTTAATTCATTCTTTAGTTTTAAACAGTATAATTAAAAATTGAAATATTTCCATCTTAGAAATGCTACCCAAAGTCAGAAAAAATGTATCATGTAAGAAGTAAAATTTGTACTTACCAAAGAAAAAATTACACTTTTGCAGTTCACACTCTGTGTCACTGTTTTAAATTTTAAACACCAATAAAAACTCCAAGTGGTCACTTAAAAAGACAGAATTGAAGTAACTTTGTTAATGTTTCTTTATCTTTATAACCTTTGCACTATCATTGTTTGTTTAGAAAATACTGCTTACTGCAGGAATATGAGGCCTCACAGGGGTTTGGGACACAAACAGCACCTAAAGCGAGCTTGCAATTCTGAACTGCCATGAACTTGCTCTTGAAATGAACGTGTGGAGCTGAGTCCACGTATGTAGGGGCTGACTGTGTTACTGGGCATTCTCCAAAAACTTCCATGGGGAGAACAAGGTTTGCTACAGGATACATGTTTTTAAGTGCTGATTTGAACCTTATATATGTGTCCTGAACACTCAACAGTGATGGCACCAATTGTTAATAACTTAGACCAAGAAAATATTTTTTCAGGGAGGAGCATTTTATCACTCACATTGCTTGAGTCAGAATTGACTCGATGGCAACGGGTTTGGTCTTTTTTGGTTTGGTGCTAATAACAAGTAGACCGACTTTTAGTTGGTTTTATTGTTTTTGAATACTCTGCAGACAGTCCACCCCTTTTTTGCTTGCCCACTCCCTCCACCCCACGCTGGGTCTACCACATCGTGCTTCATACCCTCGCCATGGTGGAACTGCAGGGAGATTGTAGACTGTCTCTGGCAATCCTCCTAGGACTGGGGACACTGAGGCCTAGCATCATGCAATACTTTCTTTGTTCAAGGAGATAGGCCTCTTGTTAGATCCCATGTCTCTTGAGCTGTATTACAGCTGATGGGACAAGCAGTGGACAGGAAGAAGCAGCTCTGGGTTCTAGTGTCTCTGCACATTAAAATGTTCTCTGATGGAAGTCTTGCTTATTTCCTTTTAAACAGATAAATAATAAGATGTTAGATTTCAGAAAGTTGAACAGTTGTGTGTAACTAAATTCTAGCAGATGTTCTTAAAACACCAAACACCAGTTGCCATTGAGTCGACTCCTGCTCGTGGCAACCCCGTGTGTTACAGGGGAGAGCTGAGCGTCACAGAGTTTTCTTGGCTGTCATCTTTATGCATGCAAATCACCAGGTCTTTCTTCCATGGTGCTGCTGGGTGGGTTCAAACTGCTAAGCTTTCAGTTAGCAGGTGTTCTTGAACTAAATCAAACCAAATCCATTGCCATCAAGTCGATTCCGACTCATAGCGACCCTATAGGACAGAGCAGAACTGCCCCCATAGAGTTTCCAAGGCTGTAATCTTTACAGAAGCAGACTGCCACATCTTTCCCCCGTGGAGTGGCTGGTGGGTTCAAACCACTGACCTTTCAGTTAGCAGCCAAACACTTAACCATTGCACCACCAGGGCTCCGTCAGGTGTTCTTAGGAGGAGTGATATCATCTAGAGCTACTTTGCAATTGATTTACTCTGAATGATGAATGAGACTGCTACAGACATCTCACCCAATAACAGAATACACATTTTTCCCCAAGGGCACACGGAACATTCTCCAGTGTAGACTATACGCTAGGTTTATATGTATAAGCCTCAATACATTTAAAAGGATAAAAGTAATACAAAGTATGTTCTCTAACCACAATGGAATGAAATTAGAAATCAGTAGTAGGGAAGAAATTTGGGAAACTCACAAATATGTGGAAATTAAACAGCTCACTCCTACATAACCAAAGGTCAAAGAAAAAAATCAAAAGGGAGGCCAGAAAATGCTTTGAGATGAGTGAAAATGGACATGCAACATGCCGAAACCTTTGGGCTACAGCTGAAGAAAGAGCTTCCGTTTGTGGATCATAATTTGCCTTGTTGCTTGTTTCTTTAAATTACCGTCCTTAGTGATCATTAAACCCACTTGCCATCAAGTCAATTCCGGCTCATAGCAACCCTATAGGATAGAGTAGAACTGCCCCATAGGGTTTCCAAGGCTGTAAATCTTTACAAAGCAGACTGCCGCATCTTTCTCCCTCGGAGTAGTTGGTGGGTTTAAACCGCCCACCTTTCGGTTAGCAGCCAGGGGCTTAACCACTGTGCCACTAGGGATATTTAAATAAAAAAAAAAAAAAAAATAGAGTATGTTAATTCTAAATGATGCGTGTATTTTGTTCTTTTTGTCCAAAAAGTAGTTTTATTGTGAGTTTTAATTTGGCTTAAAAAAATATTTCTGTTGAACAAAAGGCAGAGCTAATTTCTCTGTTTTCCTTTGCCACTGACTAGCTGGGTGAATCTGGCAACCCCGCTTAGCTTCTCTATTGCCTCCTCTACAAAGTGGGATCACCTTTTCCTTACCAGACAGAAAATAGGCCCTGGACCTAAGGCCTTTTCGGGTTGTCCCCCGTCTTGGAAGGAGTTCTGATCCTACGGACTACTTAAAGACCACAGGTAAATCATTGGGAAAAGCAAAGGGAAGCATGTCTGTTGAATAATTATGGCCTTTCTTGGAGTCCCTGGATGGTGCTAATGGCTAAGTGCTCAGCTGCTAGCTAGACTTGGAAGTTCAAGTCTACCCAGAGGCACCTCGGAAGAAAGGCCTAGTAATCTACTTCCGAAAAATCAGCCATTGAAAACCCTACTGAGCACACTCCTACTCTGACACAGACGGGAACACCATGAGTTGGCAACGGGTTGGTTTGCTCGTTAGGCCCTTCTCTGGTGAAAAGATGTAAGTCACAGCCTTCTGGGGCAAAACTCTCTGGGGAAGGTTGCTGCATCCCAGAGGCCATCACCAAGATTCCAAATTCAGCTGTGGTGGTATCTGCTGACCTTGACAGCTAGTGGGGTGCTGAAAATTGTCCTCCAAAGAGGCCTTTCCATTCCTGCGACAGCATCTCGGTGGCCCCTTCTGGGCACTGCGCTGCTCCCCCTACACACCACAGCTCTCCCTTCTGTCCCCTCCTCACCCTCTTCATTCCTCTCTTGGGGTTTTATGCTGCTGCATCCATTTCTAATGAGGGAGTTCTGGCCAGGGTCTCTTTGCAGCTTGATTATGCAACCTGCCACCACTACTGGTCCAAGGATCACCCCAGAAAGGCTGCCAGAAGTGGGCGCACAGCCAGGGTCCATTTACTTGCCATCCCCACCCCTTTGAAACTCAGAGGCAGCGCAGGAATTTGGACTCTGCAGGAGTTAGCACCTCCACCACTGGCCCAAGAGCCAAAACTTCAAGATGCTCTTCAGCTGTGCTAATTCCCCGGCAAACAGGACAGTCACAGAGACAGCCTGCCATTCCTGGGGCTCCCTAGGAAGCCAGTCCCCGATGCTGGCGCCTGGCCTTAAGTCTCTCTGATCCAGGCTGCTGCAAAAAGACAGGTCTCTCAGTCATTGCCACTTTGACCAATAATGTCCCTTCGCCCGGTGATGGCCCTGTCACTGCCTGTCTCCAACTCAAAGGAAGGCATTTGTCCCTCTCAGCCTGCCCACCCGTCAAATCTTAGTTCAGGTTCACCTTCTCCAGCCTCCCTGACCCGCATCTCCTCTCAGCTCCTACAGCCTTGGTCTCTCACACCTTTCCCATACTCTTCTCACAGAATCACAGACTCTCAGGGCTCACAGCGGTCTGCAGTCTCTCTGGCCTGGGGCTGTGTTTATCTCTGTCTCACCTCCCACACCAGACTCCTAGAGGACAGGGAGTGTGTTCCGGGCCTGTGCCCAGCATGGAGGCTTACACGTGGTAGACAGGGTTCTATAAATTGAGTTGACCATGGGGTCGCTTTGCTCTGAAATTACCCCGTAGCACTCAGTATTTGTGTACATGTCTCCCCGGCCACACCAAACACATCTGAGGGCGGGGGCCACACTAGCTCCTTCTTCTGGATCCCTGGTGGGGGCTGGTATACCCCTTCCTTATAATCTGTTCACTGCCCAGGTCCTCAAGGGTCTCCCACCTGCTTATCCAGGGCTAGGCTAATAGGTTTGCTCCATCCTGTTTATATCATTCTCTCCCTGCCTGGGCCACTCACTTGCCCACAGGTATCCTAGGACCACTTTGGGATTGGAGGGTAGGCGTATATGCACGGGAGTGGGCATAGGCACACACACACGGCCCCTAAGACAATATCAGCTATGACATTTTGTTCATAGAACACAGCTATCAACTTTATTTATTATGCAGCTGACGTGTCTAAATCACCTCCCAAACCCATTTCCAAGTGTGCACAATTGGCAGGCCTGTCACTCAGGGGTCCATTTTCTCTGTCTATTAACAATAGATGCTTCATAAAGCCCCAGCTTGGCAACTCTGATTAAATGCAATCTTAACCTAAGAGCCTAATGGATGGGTCTGAATTTGTGCCTTTTAAGCACAAAGCATTGCTCTTAATCAACCGGATTCTATCCTTTGGGGGGGAGGGAGGCCCTACCCCAGCTGTATCATTAACTCCCCACATCTGGACATCTCCCAAACTCTCAGGTTTCAGGCCAGTCCCAGGTGTGTTCCTGGCCGCCTGGGAGCCCTCGGGAGCCACGTGTGCCCTGTAGTGCACAGAGCATGCATGCCTCGGGTGGTGTGGCAGTGGGAGGTGCCCAGAGAGATGAATCCCATGCCATCTGCCTCCACCTGGGAGAGGGTTCCTCCATCAGGTTCACGGTTCAAAATGGAAAAGGAGACCCCTCTCTGCCCCACCCCAACTCCTAGTCTGCAAATCCCTGTGTGATACGAGAGCACATGGGTTTGTTGTCATGGGTGTGGCCCATATTTGAGGGATCAGACTCCCCAACTTGCTTATTTCTCCCTCCTGCACAACGCAGGGAGAATTTTCCTTCTCTCCAGGCCCCTGCTGTTGGGCCATGCAAAGGGTTGGGGTGGCGGAACGACCAGAGCCGTGTCAGGAGAAGCCCCCCGCCCTCCACCTGAGGCCACCCCTACCGCCTTCCAGGAAGCTGGTGTGCTGATGTGGGAAGAGGGGAAGAGCGGGCCCAGCACCTAACTGGGCACAATCAGACGGAGCAGGCCTCTGTGGGCTTTTCATATGTTGAGCTTGAGTGTAAGGAAGGCTACAACCATGACCTAGAAAGAGCCTTGGAGGCAAGCTAACCTGATTGCAGTCCTGGCCTTAGGCAAGTGTCTTAACCTCTCTGAGATTCAGAGTTCTCAGCTGCAAAATGGAGCTGCTAGTACCTATCTCGTCGGAGGGTGGGGCAGACTGAATGGGGCTCATGCAGGCTCTCACAGGATACCTGCTGCATAGCAGGCGCACTGTCCAGGTCTACCCGCGGTCCAAAACTCGGGTTGTCATTAAGATACTAGCCCACGTTAATGAGCAGATTTATAGAAATTAACTATATTAGTTTTCTATTTGCTGCTGTAACATATTGCCACAAACTTAGTGGCTTAAGACAACGCAGATTTATTATCTGACAGTTCTGGAGGTGAGAAGCCCAACACAGGTCTTGCTGGGCTAAAATCAAGGTGTTGGCAGTGCTGTATTCCTTTCTGGAGACTCTAGGGGAGAATCCATTTTTCTTGCCTTTTCTAGCTTTTAGAGGCTGCATGCATTCCTTGGCTCATTGCCCCATCCTCTATCTTCAAAGTCAGCAATGGACGGTTCAAAACCAGTTGCCACCAAGTCGATTCTGACTCATAACAACTTCATGTGTGTCAGAGAGGAACTATGCACCATAGGGTTTTCAGTGGGTGGTTTTTGGGAATTAAATTGCCAGGCCTTTCTTCTGAGGCACTCTGGGTAGACCAGAACCTCCAACTTTCAGTTAGCAGCCGAGTGCACTAACCATTTGCGTTACCCAGGAATTCCTATGGAGAGCCCGCTCCTTCTCACATTGCATCACTCTGACTCCAACTCTTCTGCCTCCTTCCTCCATATTTAAGGACCCTTGTGATGACATTGGCACCCTGGTGGTGCAATGGTTAATAGCTTAGCTGTTAACTAAGAAGTCAGCAGTTCAGATCTACCAGCCACTCCTTGGAAACCCTATGGGGCAGCTCTACTCTGTCCTATAGGGTCACTACCAGTCAGAATCAACCTGACAGCAGTGGGTTCAGCAATGACACTTGGCCCACCGGGGTAATCCAGGAGACTCTCCCCACTTTAAGGTCTTTAATTCTATCTGCAACCTTAATTCCCCTTTGCCGTGTAACTTAACCTGTTCACAGGTTCCCAGGATTAGGACGTGAACATCTTTGGGAGGTCATTATTTTGCCCACCACATTAGCTAAATGCAAGTGTATATTTTTATTTAATTAAAGATTTAATAATTCATCTTATTTTAACGTGATCCGGAAAGGTGGGATTAGGTCTCCAAATTAGGATACAAATAATCTGATTTGTATTTTATAATATCCTTGGTCATATTGCACTTAACTTCTTGTCAGATTTTCCTAAATAAAATCCACTCCTTTTGCCTCCCTGTTGCAGCACCTTCTTTCATTTTGTATTTTTTCAGCCTGGAGCGAACTTTTAAGTCACTGGCTTGAGATGTTTAGATATTCTTTGCCCCTTGGATGTTGCGTATAAATCAACATTTCATGGCTCCCTGGACAATGCTGTCCTGATGATAAGCCATGAGGCTGAAAAGGAGACGGCAGCGCTTTTTAACTATGAATCGGCTTTTACGAGGAGCTTTCTAATTACGGTGTTCTTTCTCCTGAATTGAGGAATTGCAGTTTGGGTGATGAGACCTTAACAGATAACAGTGTGATGGGACTTCATCCTTAATCCTGAGGATCAGGTCACAGGGCAGCACACCCCACTCTCCCAAATATCCCTGGGACCATGTCTGAGGAGGACTCTGGATGGTGGGTGTGGCCTGCACTGGTGGGATTTCTTTTGACAGGACAGGTACCCTGGAGCTTGATGCAGATTCTGATGTTCTTATTTTTCTTGAGTGGAGAAAGGCATACTCGGTGATCTAATTCACTTTGTCATATTTTTCTTGGCCAGTTGTGTAACTTGAAGAAAGCAGATCATTTTCCTCTTCCCTGTTAGAAAGCACTGGAGTCCGTGGCTGGTGCAAACGGTTAACAGGTTTAGGGGCTAACTGAAAGGCTGGCAGTTCAAATCCACCCAGAAGTGCCTTGGAAGAAAGGCTTGGTGATCTACTTTTGAAAAATCAGCCATTGAACACCCCACGGAGCACAGTTCTACTGTGATACACATGGAGTCACCATGAGTTGGCGTTGCCATGAACTGGAATTGGATCGACGGCAACTGGTTGGTTAGGAAGCATATATGCGATGTCCTAGAACTGAGATGGAGACTCAGAGAAAGGAGAGTAATGAAATCTGTTAAAAGGGACCAAGACAGCTTTCTATTTTTTATGGCAAAGAGATTGTGTTATCTTGTAAATAAACAGAGACCCATATCACAGCATCTATGGAAATACAAAGGTTTTCTGCCTTACTCTGGGGCATCTTCAGTGAAATGTCCTCCTAACTTGGGTTTGAATTCTCGCTTCACCGCTGACTAGCTGTGTGACTTGGGAAAGTTACTTCAGCTCTCTGTGCTTCTGTGTCCTCAGTGAACTGGGGATTTAAGACAGTATCTCCCTCGGAGGCTGCAGTGAGGATTTGATGAGCCTTTGCATGTCTGGTGCATAGTCAGGGCTCAAATGATGTTTCCACGGCACCCGCTGCCCCCTGGTGGGCTGCCGCCCCTCACATGACCAGGGTCAGGACCTCTGTTCTTCCCACCCTGCTGCTCACCTCCTCAGCAAAACTTCTGAGTTTGTGCAGTGACACCTCTGAGAGCCAGAACTTCACAGGACTGGCTTGTTTCTCTGGGTCTCAAAAGTTTTCCACCTTTGACAGGGTGCATTCTTACCACTTTTCTATCACTTGCTTTAGTAGAAAATATTGGAGATTTCCTTCTCTGACAGGTTCTGGCTTTCGAAGGTTTTGCTGTACAGTCAATGGGAAGCCACCTTTGTGGTTTGTTTTCATTCAGACAGACTTTACCCAGGGATTCAGTTTGAGCCAAAGCCAGATTGCCTAGCAGAGAAGAGATTTGTGTAAATGCTTCTTGTATCAGACAGTCTCTGATCTATTTTCGTCCATCCTGGCCAGAGGGCCCCTGCAGGAGGGCAGGGAGATCAGGGAAACTGAGGCCTGATCGTACCCATCTCTGCATGCAGGCTGGGAGAGCCCAATGCCCAACTCACCAGAGGGTTGAAAGGCACTTGTGTTTTTAGAAGCAAAAGAAAACAAATTTAATTTCAAGCGCCCTTTGCAATTTTTTTCCATATCATTTTTGAGATTCACATACCACAAATTCACCCATTAAAAGTGTGTATAGTTCAATGGTTTTATTATTTCTTTATGATATTGATAGTAACTCCTGAAACACTTGGAAGACCCAGAAGCGTCTCAGACATGCGGTGGGGAGTGTTGGCATCACGGCTACTCATTTCCTGGGTCTCCCTCTCCACAACTGACAGGCGTTCGGCATCCCCCTTCGCTCCCAGCCCCGGGGTGGAATGTTTTGTAATTTCCAAGTAGAATTCCATTTCCTACTGTGTTTCTATGGAGCCCTCCTGGCGCACTGGTTAAGAGCTTGGCTGTTAACCAAAAGGTCGGCTGTTTGAATCTACCAGCCGCTCCTTGGAAGCCCTGTCCTGTAGGGTTGCTATGAGTTGAAATCGACTCAATGGCAACGGGGTTTTTGGTGTTTTTTTTTTCTTTTCAATTGCGCTTGTAAGTTTTTTGTACTTCCTTTCTCACCAGTTCTTTCTCTTTTATCTCATTCTGCTCATTCTCCTCCTTCCTTTCCTAGTTATAATACCTGCTTCTGAACATAAACGTTTCTGTACAGGCTTCCTGCTAGATAATAGGCATTTTACAATGAACAGAGGCTGCCTGGGCTCTTCCTGAAATATACAAAATGTGTTCTCGGAGCCCAGAACTTTTAAATGTGTGTTTTCCTGATCCGAATTTCTGATGCGCTCATTTTAATTGATCCAGATATTTGTGCACTTGGGTTGGGTCTGCCCCCAAAGTTGCTTTGAAATTCAGCTATTAGCAAACTAGATCCCTTTGTCTCAATAATTTTCTTCTACCATGTTTACCTTCCCATCTGGGGGCCCCTACTGGCTCCACAGGCCTTCACTCCTGATAGGTACCTCTGTGGGTGCTCTTATGGCCTCAGGTAAGGATCCCCTACAGCATCGTCCCTCCAAGGAGCCTCTGTCTTCTTCATGATTGATCACAGAGTGGCCTCAGTGCCTAGAATCGATATTGCGTTTCTTGGCCACCTTGCCCCATCAGCCATGTCAGTGACTGCCAACAATTCATGATGTGTGAATACACGAAGCAGTGTGCTTGGTGGTCAGTGACTCTGTTGCAAGGTGTTTTCTTTTTCCAAAACTGGAATGTATTTACTGCTTTTTGTCAGATTGTAAACATAGCACATATTTATAGAAGAGTGTAATAGAACGGAGCTGTAGACACTAACGAGAGAAAGGCCCCGAGTTCACTTCCTAGGGAGGACCTCTGTTCAGTGTATCTCCTTTTGGACTGTTTCTCTGCACATGCTCATTTTTTTCTGGTTTATAAAAATTCTGTGTATGCACATTTCCAGACTTTTTTCCTTTGGCGAAATGCGGGGGACCTCTCTCTATGTCACTGGGTACATTTCTTCCTCATCCTTCTCACAAAGGGGTCAGCTTCACGCATGGGGCACCAGGACACCGTTTTGGCCCTGTCCCCAGGGTATCACGGGACCAGGGGATGATCTCACAGTGCTTGCCATCTGCCCTGCCTGGCCAGAGCTGCATCAGGAGGGCCAAGGGGCACCGCATGGCACTGGCACTTTCAAACAAGAGTCCTTAGAGAGAGCTGTGGCTTCTCACAATCTTTCCTCTGCTTCCTGGTGTTTCTTCCCTGGTTCTGCTCCTTCCTTGTGGACTCCATGGTAGAATTAGCTTTGGGCACCTCTCCAAGCTTAGACTGGAGTGAGGAATTGTCATAATGCGAATCAAGGCAAAGCCGTCCCTACACCCCTGAGCAGTGGGACACTTTACCCTGAGAAGCTGTTTATTCTGAAAATATAAACAGGATCCAGAAAGGCCTGGCTAAATGTAGAATGATAAGGTTTGAATAATAACGACCATAGCTAGCACTTATGTAGCATTTGGAGTCCCTGGGTGATGCAAACAGTTAAGTACTTGGCTGCTAACTAAAAGAATGGAGGTTCAGATCCACCTAGAGGCACCTCAGAAGAAAGGCCTGGCTATCTACTTCCCAAAAATCAGCCATTGGGGACCTATGGAGCACGGTTCTACTCTGACACACACAGGATTGGAATCAACTTGATATACATTTACTGGGAGCCAGGGATTATTCTAAGCATTTGACATATATTAATTCATTTAGTTGCCACATGTTACGGATGAGGAAACAGAGCTGTGGGAGGTTGAGTGACTCACCTGAGGTCACACGGGTAGTAAGTAGCAGAGCCGAGAGTGGAACCCAGGCAGCCTGGCTGAGTGTGTGCTGGACACCAGGGACTTGAAGGGCTGCTTGGGGCATGGGCTTAACCCTGGCCATGATGCTGCCATGCAAAAATGTGCAGACACCTCTGTCAAAGAGAGAAAACCCGAATGACATGCTTGACCCAGTGTCGCATTTCTTATGTGTATTCAAATGACACTATTTATTTTCTGTCCTTCCAAGAACATACTGAGTTTGGGTCATTCATTACTGAGGGACAACTGCTGATTAGCAGTAGACTCCCACCATCCTCCTCTCCCCCACACGTTCCGGAGTATGGCCTTAGGCTCAAAAATAGAAATGAGAACATCTTAAAAACTACCTGCCGTTCCTTCCTCATTCTTCTTTTCCCTCCCTTTCTTCCTTGCTTCTCCGACCTAATGAAATATCATGGCAATAAGAGCCAACTTGGGGTTGTTTCTTGTGGCCTTTCAAACTCCCCCCTCCCTCACTGCTGCTGGCCACATTTACAGCAAACTGAATCCTTGGAGCCCTCTTTGCCTCCCCAAATCACCTTCCAGGCCTCTCTGTGCTTGCCCCTTGCTTGGTCTGGGTACCAGTACTAGGAGGGATGGGGGGCAAAAACTCTCAGCTCATCTTTTGAAGGTTTCCCTTCACCCCACACTTTCCAGATCTTCCCCAAAGTGCCCCCCTGGCTTCTCTTCTCCAAGGGCTGATTTAGTGCTGTCCCCTGCCTCTTCCTGCTGTTACTTCCCCTCCTTCAGGGCAGAGGGCAAGGACAGAGGTCATCATAATTGCCCCTTCAAGTTAAACCTCTTCTTGGCTATCTTAGGAAGTTATCTTGCTCATCACTCAGGTGCCATGACAACAGTACCTTACATCAGTCTAGAACATCACAGTTGATAAAGAGCTTTCTTCCATGTGTATAGTTTCAGTGACCCTCACAGCCACCCTAGGAGACAGGTGTCATCACTCCCACATTACAAATGAAGAGTCCAGGGTTCAGAGGGGACTAGAGGCTGGTCTGGCATCACTCAGCTGCTGAGTAGCCCCACTAGGACTTGAACCCAGGGCTTTCGACACCACACCAGCCATCCTTTATACTGTAATCCACTGAGAGACTTGAAATGGGAACAGATTCCCTCTGGAAGATGTGGTGCCCATACCTGTACCTCAGAAGCCAAGGGCTTGTGGAATCCGGTCATTCACTCAACCAACAAGCTGAGCTGAGCACTGACTAGTGCACTGAGGAAAGGGGGCTTGAGTTGATTGGCCTTGATGCACCTTGGGTATAGATACAAACATGATGTTTCCTGAGATTCCACTTCATGGAATAGCAGCAGGTTCAAGGGAAGGCCAAGCAAGGGGTCCTTCAGGCTCCCCTTTAGGTCTGGGTGGAGGGTGCTGAGTAGAAGATAACTCCCCAGCCCCTGCTGTGAGTATGAGGCCGTGCAGTGTTTGCGAAGAGCCTTGAGGAGGGGGCAGCGTAAGTGCTATGAATCAGCCTAAGTAACAGCTAATGGAGAAACAGCTGCTTCTGAGAGCCCTAATGCTCCTTGGCAAGTGGCCCAAGGGTGCCTCTGAGAGGCCTCGCAGCCCCCGAAGTGCTGCCGAGGCAAGAGGCTGACCGTGAGGAAGCACATTCATCATTAGAGAATGGCCGTGTCTTCAAACCTGTGACATCCGCTCCCATTGACCCACAGGCAGTTGCAGCTCTCACCCCAAGCCGACTTCCCATTCCTAAGCTGAGCTTTCCAGCAAACCATCACGTGCCAGACCCTATCCCCAGCTCTGCCACCCTCTCTGGGTCCATTTGAGATCCCTCAACCTCTCTGTGCCTCAGTTTCCCTAGCTTCAAAATGACGCTAAGATGACCCATTTACCACACAAAGGTGTCGTTGGGGCAGCTTCCTGGGCAGTGATGGGGAAGCACCAGCTCCTCCTATGTGTGGGCTTCAGCGTGGAGCTTTGTGATTCCACCCAGTTTCAAATTTGTGAGACCCACCCAGTTTCAAACTGAGGACTAGAATTGCAGATTCAAAGCCAAGTGTGTCCTCCCTTAGCCTGAGCAACTGAGCATCGATGAGTAAAATGGGGATAACAAGATAATAATATTCCCTACTTCGTAGGTTGTGAGGATGAAATAAGATAAAATGTATAAACAGTACCTGACTATAGAAATACAGTAAAAAAAATACAGTAGTCCCCTTTATCCCAGGTTTTACTTTCCATGGTTTCAGTTACCCGCGGTCAACCTCGCTCTGCAGTGCTTGTGTTCAGGTAACTCTTATCTTACTTAATAATGGCTCCAAAGCTCAAGAGTAATGATGTTGGCAATTTGGATATGCCAAAGAGAAGCTGTAAAGTGCCTCTATTTTATTATTAGTTATTGGTGTTAATCTCTCACTGTATCTAATTTATAAATTAAACTTTATCATAGGTATGTATGTATAGGAAAAACATAGTATATACAGGGTTCAGTACTATTCCCAGTTTCAGGCATCCACTGGGGGTCTTGGAACATGTTCCCTGTGAGTAAAGGGGGGAACTACTATATTTACTTTTATTATTAAAGGAAGATTATGTGTGGCTGAAAATGGGGGGAGGGCGGCTTTAAAATTTTTCCCAGCGTACTTAAGTAGAATGTTGTGTTGGTTTCTAGATCATTTGCTGCCTGAGGGAGGAGCTGGAGGTGAGAGACCCCTCCTACACCAGCAACACTAGAAGCTGTATCTGTTGAAGATCAACCAGAAATTGATATAAAGCTTCTTAATACTAGTATATTGTTAAGTGAATAAAGTAGGCTAGAGAATAGCTGGTCTAATATGGTCCCATTTAGAGAAAACTGCATGTGTATTTAGAAATGGAATCTGTAAAGATGTCCCCAAGGGGTTACTAGTGGTTATTTTGCATTTTTCTTTTACATTTTTGTATTGGACTTTTTAATAATGACTATGAATCACTTCTATAAAAACAAAAAAGCGCGCTCTCTCTTTTTTTCTTTTTAAGGATTAGTTGTAGTTTGCACAAGAAATGTGATTTTTTACCCTGGTTTTCTTGGCTTTATCATCAGGGAAAACTCGTTCTTATCCATTCGGTATTCTACGTTCAGGGTATACATTTCAAGTAGGATGAAAATCGTGACCAGGGACACTGGTGGTCTCTGAGTGGGTCAGAGGTTCAGTGGCTGGGGACACTGGTGGCCCCTGAGGGTCGGAGGCTCAGCAGCCGGGGACACTGGTGGTCCCTGAGGGTCAGAGGCTCAGCAGCCGGGGACACTGGTGGTCCCTGAGGGTCAGAGGCTCAGCAGCCGGGGACACCGGTGGTCCCTGAGGGTCAGAGGCTCAGCAGCCGGGGACATTGGTGGTCCCTGAGGGTCAGAGGCTCAGCAGCAGCTGACCTCTATCACACATCAGGGTGCCCACAGCTCTGTCTCAAATGACAGCTGCTGTCCTCATGAAAGGCTGTAACTGATCAAAACACTATCAAAAGAAGGTTGGAGGAAAAACTGCTTTAGTTCTGAAAATAAATGCCATCTAAGCATGATATGGAAACCCTCCCTGATGGTGTAGTGGTTAAGAGCTACGGCTGCTAACCAAGAGGTCAGCCAGGCACTCCTTGGAAACTCCATGGGGCAATTCTACTCTGTCCTATAGGGTCGCTATGAGTCAGAATCGACTCGATGGCAGTGGGTTTGGTTTTTGGGTAAGCATGATATATCACCCGAACAGGTTTTACAAGCATGATTTGGCTATACTAGCGGTTACAAGGAAACCCTGGTGGCATAGTGGTTAAGTGCTACAGCTGCTAACGAAAAGGTCAGCATTTCAAATCCACCAAGTGCTCCTTGGAAACTCTATGGGGCAGTTCTACTCTGTCCCATAGGGTTGCTATGAGTCGAATTGACTCTATGGCAGCACATTTGTTTTTTTTTGTTTTTTTTTTGTTTTTGTTTAGCAATTACAAAGCCTTCCATTTAAAAACAAAATAGAAACCTTCAACTTAAAACTAGAATTGTGCTCACACACAACCTGTGAATTTTCTTATGATGGTGGACATGAGCCAGCTGACATCAGCCATGACACATCCGTGTGTACACAGCAGCACCACCTCCCCCCAAAAGCCGCCTTCATTCATGCTTTCACACAATCGCTGATTGTTCTGTTTGGATCGAGGCCTGGAATTATTCCAGCTTCTTCTCACCAACAGGAGTCTTTCCTCTCTGTGGTCTCCTTTATCTTTTCCCCCATTTAATTTGACAGTTCTTGTAATCTGGGTAGTCTTTTTGTATTACTATTCAGATTTGGTTCTAGAACATTCTGTGGTAAACTGTGAAGTGATGTGACTATGAGCTCAAGCTTTAGTGCTTCTCTGAGGTTTGCGATGCCGTCTTATTTTCTTACCAAGAACTTCCTGTGCCTACTGCTGTGCTGGGTGCCACGCATGGCAGGCTGGAGAGAAAAGGGAGAGGAAAGTCAGCCCAGGCTCCTTTTCAGACGCTCACAGTTGGAGACCAACTGTTACAGACCAGCCTCTGCAGCATCAGAGTTGCCAAGATCCAGCCTCAAGAGGGTGTTTATTTAAACCCTTGAGGCTGTTTCTGTTCCTTTAGTTACAGTTCACTCCCCTGCTTCCTGAGTAGAGGGATTTCCTAATGGCCTTGGGCTCCTGACTCTGCTTAGGCTGGGGAGGCTAGTATGCCTGCCCTTTCACTAACCTTTACATTTTAAAATAAAACAGTTGGACCTTAAGCATTACAGAGTAAAGTGTAAATACAGAAAGAAAGTTTTCAGAGAAAAAAATCTTCAGTTCAGCACATGTCCTGATATCCCTTAGCTGTTATCAGTCATTGCTTGATTTAATCACTGTTGTCAGGAGGGATCAGTCCCTGGAGAAGGACATCCTGCTTGGTAAAATAGAGGGTCATCAAAAAAAAAGGAAGGCCCTCAACAAGATGGATTGACACAGTGGCTGCAGCAGTGGGCTCAAACATAACAATGATTGTGAGGATGGCACAGTGTATTGTTTGATTCTGTTGTGCATGGGGTCACTGCGAGTCAGAACTAACTCAAGGGCACCTAACAACAACAACATCAATTGGCTTAACGAGACCAGATTCTGATGCCAGCGTGCCTGGGTTGTAGTTCCTGGCTCCATTATATGCCTTGGGCATGCGGTACATTACTTAGGCAAGTTATTCAACCTTCCTGTGCCCTGGTTTCCCCATATGTAAAAATAGGCAGAATAACAGGCTATTGTGTGGTTTAAATCAGTCAATACCTGGAAAAAATTTAGCACAATAACTGCAACATAAGGCACTCTGGCGGTACAGCATTTAAGAGCTATCTGTTAGCTGAAAAGTCAGAAGTTCAAACCCACCTGCTGCTCCTTGGGAAGAAAGACCTGGCAGTCTGCTCCTGTAAGGATTTCAGCCTTGGAAGCCCTATGGGGCAGTTCTACCCTGTCCTACTGGGTTCCCATGAGTGGAATCAACTCGACAGCACACAACAACAACTGCAACATGGTTCCTATCTTTATGAGGAATCTTGTTTTCCATCCAAACTTGCTGATGGTACAGAAAAGGGACCAGAGTACAAGAGAGACTGGAGAGCCAAAAATGACCTTTGAGGACACTGTTCATCCTAATGTTATGTTTGGAGTCTAGGTTTATCTCTATTTGATCTTCAGCTAAGGAGCCCTGGTGGCACAGTGGTTAACTGCTCAGCTGCTAACCAAAAAGTTCGGCAGCTCAAATCCACCAACCGCTGGGCGGAAGAAAGATGTGGCAGTCTGCTTCTATAAAGATTTACAGCTTTGGAAGCCCTAAAGGGCAATTCTACCCTGTCCTCTAGGGTCGCCATGAGTTTGGGTTTGGTTTGATCTTCAGCTGTCTACCAAAAACCAAACCCATGGCCCCTGAGTCGATTCCAACTCAGAGCGACCCTATAGGACACAGCAGAACTGTCCCATACGGTTTCTAAGGAGCAGCTGGTGGAGTCGAAATGCCAACATTTTGGGTTAGCAGCCAAGCTCTTAAGAGATCCATTTAGGGTTTTGTTGTTGTTATGAGGGGGGGATATTTTAGAATCACTAAGATATAATTCACATATTACAAAGTTCACCCTTTGAAAGGGTACAATTCAGTGCTTTTAGTATATTCCCAAAGTCGTGCAACTGTCACCACTGTCTAATTCCAGTTTGTTTTTTAACCTGAGGGGATGGATCTAAGGGCAGTCATCCTTTCCTTGGTTCAGAAGTTCCCAGCCTGGTGGCAGTGATTCCGCTGAGTCATCAGCGAGTGTCTGTGGCCAGAACCTCTGGTCTTTTCTCTGGTCGCAGCTCACCCCGGCTGCCAGCAGCCGAGGCTACAGCAAGCCCCAACCCCTGGTGGGCATCTATTGCCCCCTAGCGGGGCCTGACACACCATGCCCTAGGCCACTACCAGAAATAGGATCTCAGGCCCCTTTGATTTAGGCACAGACAGCTCAATCCTGCTAGACTGTGCCTAGGTGCCTCCAGCAAGCTGACTGGCTAAACTGATGAGCCAGAGGCAGCAGACTTTCCCTTAACTCCTTGCCTCTAACTCCAGCCAGGACAGGGCCATGACATTCAAACCCTCCTCTCTCCCCTCCCTTTTATAAAGGTGGTGATCATAACCCTCAAGTCCTGGGAGGGAGGAAAAAAACAAAAAAAATCCAAACCACTACTGTGGAGTCAGTTCTGACTCATGGTGACCCCACGTGTTACAGAGTAGAACTGCTCTATAGGATTTTCTTGGCTGTAATCTTTATGGAAGCAAATGCCAGGCCTTTCTTCCATAGTGCCACTGAGTGGGCTTGAACCATCCAATAGTCTTTAGGTTAGTAGACAAATGCAAATTGTTTGCATCACCCAGGGACTTGAGGGAGGAAAAGGCTATGTTTTTTAACTTTCTGTTGGGAAGGCACCAATATGATATGGTGGCATAAAGATGGGATTTAGCATCAGAATGATCAAAATTCAAACTCTGTGCTGTTGCTTACTTGCTGTGTGACCTTGAACAGGTTACTGAACTTCTCTGTGTCTCATTTTCCTCATCTGGAAACTGGGGGCAATAGTACCTTCTTACATAATACTCCCCACATGTCTCTATGTTTGTTGTGCTGTGGTGGCTTGCCTGTTGCCATGATGCTGAAAGCTATGCCACTGCTGTTTCAAATACCAGCAGGGTCACCCATGTTGGGCAGGTTTCAATGAAGCTTCCAGAAAAGACAGACTAAGAAAAATGACCTGGCAATCCACTTCTGAAAAGATTGGCCAGTGAAAAAACCTTATGTAAGTCATTATAAAAGCAGGAAAGAAAGAAAAGACCAAAATGGATGTCAGAAGAGACTCTGAAAGTTGCTCTTGAACGTCGAGTAGCTAAAGCGAATAGAAGAAATGATGAAGTAAAAGAGTTGAACAGAAGATTTCAAAGGACAGCTCGAGAAGACAAAATAAACTATTATAATGAAATGTGCAGAGACATGAAGTTGGAAAACCAAAAGGGAAGAATATGCTCGGAATTTCTCAAGCTGAAAGAAATGAAGAAAAGATTCAAGCCTCAAGGTGCAATATTGAAGGATTCTATGGGGAAAATATTGAACAATGCAGAAGATGAAAGGAATACACCAAGTCACTGTACCAAAAAGTTCAGCCATTTTAGGAGGCAGCATATGATCAAGAATCAATGGT
This sequence comes from Loxodonta africana, assembly GCF_030014295.1. NCBI lineage: Eukaryota > Metazoa > Chordata > Mammalia > Proboscidea > Elephantidae > Loxodonta > Loxodonta africana. Next base: position 30,547,318 of record NC_087359.1, on the reverse strand, counting down.
ATTGAAGGAAGAAGTCCAAGCTGTACTGAAGGCATTGGTGAAAAACAAGGCTCCAGGAATTGACAGAATACCAATTGAGATGTTTCAACAAATGGATGCAGTGCTGGAAGTGCTCACTCTTCTAAGTCAAGAAATTTGGAACGCAGCTACCTGGCCAACTGACTGGAAGAGATCCACATTTGTGCCCGTTCCAAAGAAAGGTGTTAACAGAATGGGGAAATTATCAAAAAATGTTAATACCATACCCATGTAAAATTTTGCTGAAGATAATTCAAAAACCATTGCAGCAGTACATCGACAGAGAACTGCCAGAAATGCAAGCCAGATTCAGAAAAGGAGGTAGAACAAGGAATGTCATTACTGATGTCAGATGTACCTTGGCTAAAAGCAGAGAATACCAGAAAGATGTTTATCTGTGTTCTATTGGCTCTGTAAAGGCATTCAACTATATGGATCATAACAAATTATGGATAACATTGTGAAGTGTGAGAATTCCAGAACACTTAATTGTGCTCCTACAGAATCTCTACATAGACCAAGAGGCAGTCATCTGAACAGAACAAGGGAATACTGCATGGTTTAAAATCAAGAAAGGTGTGCATCAGGGTTGTATCCTTTCATCATACCTATTCAGTCTCTATGGTGAGCAAATAATCTGAGAAGCTGGACTGTATGAAGAAGAACATGGCATCAGGATTTGTGGAAGACTTATTAACGACTTGCAATATGCAGGTGACACAGCCTTGTTTGCCGAAAGCGTAGACTTGAAGCACTTCCTGATGAATGTCAAAGACTACAGCCTTCAGTATGGATTACACCTCAACATAAAGAAAACAAAAATCCTCACAACTGGACCAATAAACAACGCCATGATAAATAGAGAAAAGATTGAACTTGTCATGGATTTCATTTTTCTTGGATCCACAATCAACGGCCATGGAAGCAGCAGTCAAGAAATCAAATGACATATTGCATTGGGCAAATCTGCTACAAAAGACCTCTTTAAAGTGTTGAAAAGCAAAGATGTCACCTTGAAGACTACAGTGTTCCTGACCCAAGCCATGGTATTTTCAACACCTCATATGCATGTGAAAGCTGGACAGTGAAATAAGGAAGACCAAAGAAGAATTGATGCCTTTGAATTATGGTGTTGGCAAAGAATACTGAATATACCACGGACTGCCAGAGGAAAAACAAGTCTGTCTTAGAAGTACAGCCAGAATGCTCCTTGGAAGCAAGAATGGCGTGACTTCATCTCATGTACTTTGGACATGTTATCAGAAGGAACCAGTCCCTAGAGAAAGACATCATGCTTGGTAAAGTAGAAGGTCATCGAAAAAGAGGAAGACCCTCAATGAGATGGATTGACACAGTAGCTGCAACAATGGGCTGAAACATAGCAATGATTTGGAGGATGGTGCAGGACCGGGCAGTGTTTCCTTCTGTTGTACATAGGGTCGCCGAGTCGAAAATGACTTGAGGGCACCTAACAACAACAACACATAGTATTCATGGAGTATGAAGCTTCTCACTGTGGGTGACTCCTCCTCAGTGCTCAAATAAACAGATGCTGTTAATATTCCAAAACTGCCAAAAGGATGTTGAGGGTCACCCCAGGTTTACTCAAATTGCTTTCTAGAACCTGGATCGCTCATTACCAAAAGATTGGCTTGAGTAAGAAAATAAGAAGGTATAAGAAGGATCATGACAGGCGGAGGAAGGCGTTTTGATTTTCACCTCCGTTGAGTAAGAAAGAGCAACAAGTCATCTGAAGCTACCATCCCTGGAGAACTATGTTTCTATTTTCTGGAGGTCTGTGCAGGGCCAGAGGGTGTGGCTTTATTTTAGGAGCTCTCACGGAAGTTCTTACTAGGGAACAGCATTAATAACTGGCTTTTGTAAACAGAGACTTAATTGAAGGAGAAGGTGAAAACATGCCAGAGTGGGGGAGCTGGCAAAGGCACGGAGAGTGGTGCAGGCGGGAGTCCCATGTTATCATGTTTCCAAATTTTAATTTATTAAGAGACTATGGTAGCATAAGGAGCCCTGGTGGTGCAGCAGTTAAGCACTCAGCTAACCAAAATGTTGGCTGTTCAAACCCATCCATTGGCCCCGCAGGAGAAAGACCTAGCGATCTGCTCCTAGGCAGGTTACGGCTTAGGAAACCCAATGGGGCAGTTCTACTCTGTCACATGGGATCACTATGAGTTGAAAATTGATTCAATGGCACCTAACCACAACATGGTAGCACCAGTCATGATTTGATTCAGCAGTTCATACTTTCCCATGTCATTACCCCCTTGCTGTCCGGTCTCTTCCCCCTTTGTCCTCTCGTCACCTGTACTGTCTTCTGTGTTCCCTACGTCTCTACACCAGCCAAACATTCCTCTCTTTCTGCGCCCCACCTGCACCCAGTCTTAGCAAGGCAAGACTTGGGACTAGGAGGCTGTGTTCCTGTAGGCCAAGGCACCATGATCCACTGGATAAGCTCTTTCTTCCAACTACAAATGACAGAGACAATGTCCTCTGCCTCTGATTTTCTCTTGCCAGGAGGCCATACTTTTCCAAGGGTCTCTAAAAAGTAACTCATTTTTTCATTTCCAGGTTGAACTCGACTGTAGTGCCTCCCCTAAAATTTCCTCCTCTCCTCCCACTGCAGTTGCCTCTAAGTCATTGCCTGGGAAAACCAACCTGTTGTGTTAATTCTGATTCATAGCAACCCTGTAGGCAGAGTGGAACTGCCCCAAAGAGTTTCCAAGGAGCAGCTGGGAGACTCAAACTGCTGACCTTTTAGTTAGCAGCTGAGCTCTTAACCACTGCTCCACCAGGGCACCCCTGGGAAAACAGCAGGTAGGAAATCTGAGAGAGAGAGAGAATTTTAGAAGAATAAGAAGGCAAAGCAGGAAAAGCTCAGCCTTAGGAAACAGCATTTGCTGTGTTTGTTTTCCTGTCTGTCACGTCTTGCTTGGATCTATGGGCGATGACCCTGTCTGGTCCAGGCCATGCACCCACCTCAGGGGTGTGCTTCTTTTTCTGTTTTTTGATCCGCTGCCTTTGCATGAAAGTCGTCAGAGTCAGAATGCACAGCGATGCCATTTGTCAGCTGGTTTACGTGTTCTTTGTCCAGTTCTTCCAAAGAAATTACCCTGCCGTGGCTCTAGAGAGGAGGAAGACAGCAAGGGTGGGCGGGGGGTAGGAGAGCAGCCCCTGGGCTGGGAAGCCAGTGTCACTGGCCTCCCAGGCTGCCCCTCACTCATTCCTGGGCTCAGGACCTCCTGCTGTCCTATCCCTGTTCACACAAGCCCAGTTGGCCCACTTACAGTGAAATGATGGAGCGTGAAGAGAGCTCAGGGGGTCACTGAGTGGCATTTTGTGGATAAAGTACCTAAAGTTTCAGAGAAGTGACTTGTTCACGTGGCTGGTGAGTGTGAGTCCTGGAAGTGCCCCTTCCACACCCCAGGCCTGTGCCCTGATGTCTCTGCAGAAAGTTGGGGAACATTTTATGAGCCATGAAGGCAGTTGAGTGTGACCATTCAGAGCCCAGGCTTTGCATCCTGACTTCTCCTCGTACTGGCATATGACCTTGGGCAGCTCACTTCCCAGATTCCGCATCTGTAAAATGGGAATCATAAGATCTGTGATGATGATGATGATAACAGCCTGGAAGGCTTGCTGTGACAGTTCAGTGAGGAGCGCCTGAGATGCAATGGTACCTGCACAACGGAAGCACACCTTCTTTGACAGACCCATGTGAGCGCCTACTGTATGCCAGGCCCTGAGCTACAGCAGTAAGTGACCCAGACTGGTCCCACCCCCATGGAGCCTGCATTGTCCTGCTCAATAAGTATTCTTTGTAAGACCGAGAAGAAGGGTTAGTTCATTTTGTCTCCCAGGGCTCCCTCCTTCTGGGTTCTATTTTCTGTTTATGTCCAGTAGACTCTTGGTGGGTTCCAGAACAGACTTATCATTCCTAACATGGCCTGTAGGTACCAAGATGCTAGCATGGGGTGGGTGACCCGGTCAGCCTCTGCATGTGTTGAAGAGTTACCCCTTGTGGCTGAGTTGAGCAAAAAGTCCATAAGCCTAAGGGTATTTGTTGTTTCAGGATGGAGTTTGAGCCTCCCTGCTTAGTGAGTTCTTCCCATGTATCCTACTCCTGTACCAGAAGAAAATACTGGTCCTCAAGAAGCACACAGTTTATTTATTTTGCATAGTAAAGAGTAGTCTATGTTTTTAAGGGTGATTTTATTCCTCCAGGAACCCCTGTAATTTGTTCAGCTTCCTGTTGGTATATCTGACTGTCTCCAGCCCCAAAGGGTTAGGGGTGGTGGGGTCATTAGGAGCCAGGATAGTGAGACACATTGCCCTGTTATCTGCTCAATGGGGATGAATGAGGGAGCCCAGCAGCCAAAGGTCTCACACCCTGGGAATGACCCTTGGTTCTCCTGCTCCTGACTTGAAACCTATGGAAACTTCTAGAAGCAGCTGAAGAAAAACCACATTCCTATGCCATCTTCACAAATCTTGGTACGCTCGAGTCCATCGTTGTGCCACTGTTTATTTTGAGTGCCTTCCAACCTAGGGGGCTCATCTCCCAGCACTATAATGGACAATATTCTGTTGTTATCCCCAAGTTTTCATTGGCTGATTTTCGGAAATAGATCTCCAGCCTTTCTTCCTAGTCTGTCTTAGTTTGGAAGTTCTGCTGAAACTTGTCCACCGTGGGTGACCCTGCTGGTATTTGAAATACCTGTGGCATCGGTTCCAGCCTCACAGGTACAACCTTATATGAAAAAAACCAATAGAATTACATAAATTCATAAAATAAAAGATTGGAAGGAAATCCCAAGCCTTTGCAAATCCATAGATTCATGGAAACAGACGTGTTTACACAAGCATTTGGCTTTTCCCTGAGTTACGCATCCGTTAAAAATCAAGTTCTCATATCACAAGTTCTGCCTTTTCAAATGTAACCAACATGTTCTCCTTTGCTTCGAGGCCAGTTTTCACAAAGCAATCACATTTTTACTCCTTCTCAAGAGTTCCTGCGTGCACCATGGCGACGGAGAACAGCAGAGCTGTGTTGAGATGGGGGTGGGGTACGGGGAGCATTAGGTCCACACTCTAGTATCTCACCCCTGCATGGCACCCCAGAGCAAGACTGGTTCAAATTTATCCTTCAGTCAAATGACACATTCTGTCCGTCCTGAACTCTCAAGTCACTTACGATTGGTCAAAATTCCAAAAACTTAATCTGTGACTGTCCGGAAGTCTTGTAGGCCAAGATGTTAACCGTAGTTATATAGAAAGGAAAGGCTGAAAGAAAACAAAGGTAACTGAAGAAGTTAGCAAGGTAGAAGATGACATTGGGAAATAGATTTTAAAGAAATTTTAAATAAGTAAATGATCCGCTGGGCTGTTTTTGCAATTCTTCTGTAAGTCTAAAATGATGTCAAAACAAAAAGTTAAAACATTATTTAAATGAAAGGTTAAAATAAATCTGGGGTCAAAAATTAAAAGTAAAAAAATGAAATAATATAAGGATGTAAAATAAATTAAAACAGACAGTTGACATTTTTAGAGGGTAAGAAATAAAAATCAAGGCCAAAAATTATAAAAGTTAAAGGGAGGAAGTGAAAATAACTAGAACAGGGGAGTTTAAAAGGTAAGGATAAAAAGAAATACAATGTAGAAAATAAACCACATGAGAAAATTAAAAAAAACCCAGTGCCGTCGAGTCGATTCCGACTCATAGCGACCCTACAGGACAGAGTAGAACTGCCCCATAGAGTTTCCAAGGAGCACCTGGCGGATTTGAACTGCCGACCCCTTGGTTAGCAGCCATAGCACTTAACCACTACGCCACCAGAGTTTCCAAATGGATAATTTAAAAGGAAGATGTCTTAGTTATCTAATGCTGCCATAACAGAAATACCACAAGTGGATGGCTTTAACAAATAGAAATTTATTCTTTCACAGTCTAGGAGGCTAGAAGTCCAAATTCAGGGTGCCAGATCCAAGGGAAGGCCTTCTCTCTCTGTCAGCTCTGGGAGAAGGCCCTTGTCATCAATCTTTCCAGGTCCAGGAGCTTCTCCATGCAGGGAGCCGGGTCCAAAGGACAGCTATGCTGCTAGTGCTTCTTTCTGGGTGGTATGAGGTCCCCATGTATCCCTGCTCATTTCTTTTATATCCCGAAAGAGATTGGCTCAAAACACAACCTAACTTTATAGACTGAGTCCTGCCTCATCAACACAACTGCCACTAATCCCATTTCATTAACATCATAGAGGTAGGATTGACAACACATTGGAAAATCACATCAGATGACAAAATGGTGGACAGCATCACACAATACTGGGAATCATGGCCTACCCAAGTTGACAGATGTTTTGGGGAGACAACAATTCAGTCCACTACAGAAGATACGCAAATAAAAGACAGGAGAGTCAAATTACAGAGGTAAAAATGTAAAATAACATGGTAATTCAGAGCAACACAAACCAGAGCAAAATGGCATATTTAAAAGTCCAGAAATTCAAAGTTATGAGTTATTTTTTAAGTAAAGAAAAATATATTCTAAATAGAGATGAAGACAAGGTATAGGAAAAGGAGTTTCTAGCAGGCTCTGTTGAGCTGAAGTAGCATCTCCCAGCTGGGGCTTTTGGGGGAAGGAAGTGGCATGTTGCTCTTCACAGTCCCACAGGACCCCCACTGGGCCCTAGTCAGGACTTATCAGGCCACCAGGACAGCTGTCCTGGGAATGCACAGCTGAGGGTCCTAGTGGACCCCGGTGAGTGAAGGCCACAGCCCTGACCTCCAGACAGGCTCGTGGAGCTTGAACCTGAGGGAATCATGACACCCAGTCAAGAGTTGTCTTTGCTGTGCAGTGCCATGTGATTGAAGAGCCACTTACCTCCCTGTGGCTCATTTTCCTCGTGGCAAATGCCCAGCCAATGCCCTCCCTCTCCTGTGTGGTACTACCCTCTTCATTAAAAAAAAAAAAAAAAAATTCTAGTCAGCTGTGTTTATTTTTTAATGAAGTAGAAGGAGCCCTTGACTGGGAATAATAACAAGCCAGGCTTGCTGGATCTGCCCCATCGGGTGGTTTTGAATATGGACTGAAGTGCCGTTCATGTTGCCATAGAGTCATTCCGACTCATAGAGGTGACATTAGTGAATTAAAAGCACACATAAATGTAAATAACGCTTTGGCAGGGATGGAGTTGTTGGGAATGAGGTGGGGTTAGGAGAGGCAGAGATCCTGCCTGCAATGAGCTGGGAAGGGGCACCTTCCTCTCCCTGCCCCCTGCCGCCCACCCCAAGCACTCCTGGGGATTCGCTTAGGTCCCTCAGCTCAACATCATAGCTCTCATCCTCCCATCTTCCTTCTGCAGGTGATCCTTGAGCCAGGATGGCTGAGCCCCGCCAGGAGTTCAACGTGATGGAAGACCATGCTGAGACATATGAGTTGGGAGAGAGGAAAGACCTCCCCTCTCAGGAAGGCTACGCTCTGCTGCAAGACCACGAGGGGGATGCCGACCGTGGCCTGAAAGGTTAGTGGACCACCCTGCATACCAGGTCCAGGGCACCTTGGAAATCACAGTCAACCCACTTGCTTTGGATAGGGTTGGCAGATGGGTTCACATCCAGATTTTTAAAGGCGTTTTAAATAGCTCCATTGTGTCAAATTGTCATGCCAGTGAAACCTCACTCATTTGGATGGGCCAAGATAACTGAAGTGTGAGGCTATTTGAAAATTTGCCTTTCCAAAGGAGAGTTTGCCAGAAGAGTGAATGTAGTATGGCAAAGGTAATAGGGGGCTTGTCAACCCAATCAATACAGGCTGTGCTCTCGAGGCTTTAGCCACGCCTGTTGATCTGCAAATCGGCAACTTACCTTAGCATGCAAAATACATGGCTTGTTATCGATGCAAAATACATTATTTTTACCTCTTCCTTAAATCAGGCCTTGTGGTTTTTGGGTGCCCTCAAGTCCATTCCAACTCCTAGCAGTCCCATGTGACAGAGTAGAACTGCCCCATAGGGTTTCCTAGGCTGTCATCTCTACCGCAGCAGATCATCAGGTCTTTTCTCCTACACGGTAGCTACTGGGTTCAAACCACCGACATTTCGGTTAGTGGCCCAGTGCTTAACCATTGCACCACCAAATCAGACCTGTCTGGTAGGTAGCTCTGGGATTCTTCACATACTTAAATTAATAAACTGCATCAACTTCTAAATATTCTATAATTCAGTCGTTTGGCCAGATCGGTGTGGGCTCTTCCCCTCCCCTTCCAAACCACTGTGTTGTATTTCACTGTCTGACCACCATGTTTGGGAACCCCGTGTAGAGCACATAGAAGCCGCTTTCCTGTGCCTCAGGGCCAGCCTCTGGGTCAATGCAGAGAGCAAGGCCCATTGTATTTACAGGCAAGGTAGCCTGGTTTAAAAATTAAGTTAAAAACATATATTGTACAATCTAAAAAATAACTACCCAGTGTTCTTCAAAAGTATTGAGGTCGTGAAAACAAAGACAGACTATGGAACTATCCCAGATTGGAAGAGACTACGGAGCCATAATAACTAAATGCAGTGTGGATCCGGGACTGGATCCTGACCTCTAGAAAGGACATTAGTGGGACATGGGTCAAGTTTGAATAAGGTCTGTAAATTAATTGTTAAAATTGTATCAAGATCATTGAGCTAAGGTGATGTAAGATGTTAACATTTAAGGACCTTGGGTAAAGGGCATGAGAAAACTCTTTGTACAATTTTTACAACATTTTTGGGGTCTGAAATTGTTTAAAAATTAAATATATGTATATTTATATATATATATATGCGTCCAAAACCAAAATCCACTGCTGTCGAGTCGATTCCGACTCATAGCGACCCATAGGGTCTCCAAAGCCGTAAATCTCCATGGAAGCAGACTGCCATATCTTTCTACGGAGAAACCACTGGTAGGTTCGAACCCCCGACCTTTCAGTTAGTAGTCGATTACTTTAACCACTGTGCCACCAGGGCTCCTTATATATATACATACATATATATTTGCAACAAATACTCCATAATAATGTCGATATTAATAATAGGGAAAACTGGAAGTGAGGTGTATGGGAACTTTCTGTTCTATCTTTTTAACTTTCTGTAAATAATTATTTTAAAATAAAAAATCCCTTTTAAAAAAAAAGTTATTTTTATCACCCTTTTTTTTCTTTTTAATTGTACTTTAGATGAAGGTTTACGGAGCAAATTAGTTTCTCATTAAACAGTTAATATACATGTCATTTTGTGACATTGGTTACCAACCCCACAGCATGTCAACAGGCTCCCCTTCTCCACACTGGATTCCCCATTACCATCTTTCCTGTCCCCTCCTGCCTTCCCGTCCTTGCCCCTGAGCTGGTGTGCCCATTTAGTCTCGTTTTGTTTTATGGGCCTGTCTAATCTTTGGCCGAAGGGTATCACCCTTACTTTTTAAAAGGGAAATGAAATTTAATTTGTAAAGTAAGAACAAGTTTACCAAGTTATTTTGTGCTTCAGTGTTTCCTGAAGTGTATTTATTAAAACCATTCAGTTCTTTAACATAAAACATGATCAGAAGTTTTTTGCTAAGAGATTATATATATGTATGTGTGTATATGTATGTATATATACATACATATGACAAAGTTTATATTGCTAACCTTTTTTGAAACTGCTGTGAAAGAAAAGCATTTTAGGATCATTTGTTTATGCAAAGAATAGACTTCCCAAGAAAGCAAGTGATACCTAAGAGATCTTCATCATTCTTATCAAATTAGCTCTTGCTACTGGGGATTTTTGGAAACCCTGGTGGTATAGTGGTTAAGTGCTACGTCTGCTAACCGAAAGGTTGGCAGTTTGAATCCACCAGGCGCTCCTTGGAAACTCTGGGGCAGTTCTACTCTGTCCTATAGGGTCGCTATGAGTCGAAATCGACTCGACGGCAACAGGTTTGGTTTTGGTTTACTGGGGATTTGGAAACCCTGGTGGTGTAGTGGTTAAGAGTTCAGCTGTTAACCAAAAGGTCAGCAGTTCAAATCCACCAGGCACTTCTTGGAAACTCTACAGGGCAGTTCTACTCTGTCCTATAGACTCACTATGAGTCAGAATCAACTTGAGAACAACGGGTTTGGATTTTTCGGTACCGCAGATTTAGAACGAGTTATTTTTATATGGGGAGTGTTGGATTTGACTTGGCAGCAGTGCCGTTTTTATTAGCAAGATTTTAGATAAGTGACAGAAGTCTATTTTGAATACGAACAAGAAACAACATGTTATAGAACAGACAGGATGTAAGTGGATGCTGAAAGTTGGAATAGGGCTGATAAAGCCAGAGAGAGCTGGAAAGTAGGTGAAAGTTGGTTAGCTGATAAAATAATGGACGCTAATGAATTAAGGGAGTCCCTGAGTGGCACAAACAGTTAAGCACTCAGTTACTAACCGGAAGATTGGTGGTTCAAATTCACCCAGAGGTACCTCAGAAGAAAGGCCTGGCCACATACTTCTAAAAGATCAGTCATTGAAAACCCTATGGAGCACAGTTCTACTCTGACGCACATGGAGTCACCATGAGTCCTAACAGAGCCAACGGCAACAGTATTTTTTTTTTTAATGAATTAGTAGGTGTTAAGAGGTTAATTTGTAATGTAACAGGAATAATGTAAATGATGAGAACTGCAAATGATGAGGGGTGTTCAGGGACGAGCGTGCTTGGGGCACCCTTCATGCCCATATACTCCTGTACCTTGGCAGTCAAGGCTACTACTGACACAAACCCGGGAGACTGTCTGCATGATGCTTCGTCACCAATTGTCCCAGGCCTTCTTGAGGCAGTTTGCAGGTTTCCTTACCTCTTTCTCTGCAAGCTCCAGGATTAGAGAGCTGTGTGGCTGCTGAAGCTTGTTGAGAATTCATCGTTCTTATGCTGGATGGGCACGGCAGGGCCAGAGGTTGAGGGTCTGTGTTTTGGCAAAAGGTGTCTGATCTCGCAGTGGACTTAACACCAGTTGCCTGTGCACAGAATCAGCCCCTGGACCTGAAACTGACTCTAAGGCTGTTTCCCAGCCCAGGTAGAGAGGCTTTCGTGGAGCCCTCCCAGAGCCTCCCTGAGTTGTTATCTCTGGCTCGCACTCCTGGGTTTGGGTGTAGTGGGGACCCCGGGAGATCAGAGCCTATGGCAACTCTGGGTCTTGCTCAGGACACAGCTCATGTCCACTTCAGATAACCATCCCCCGTACTCTTGTGCTTCTCCTTGTCTTAAAGACATTTTCAGCACCTTCTTTACCCACAACTTGGCCTTCTCTCGCCCTCCATCCTTTGGTGCCCCAGGATGGGTCCTCCTCCTGCAGTCACTAGCTCTGGAATGTCCTCCAGCCTCACAGTTGTGGCTTTGCCCAGGCATAACGACACCTGAATCTCCAGCTCAGGCAACCTGTCCCCTTCACCCACGGGACATCTTCCCTGAATGTCCCAGCCACCCTTGAAACCCAACAAATCAAAACCGTGCTCTGTGCTCCCCACTCCCTGGCCCATTCCTGGTTTGTCCACTGCCATCAGTGGCACCACCATCAACTAGTCAACAGATGGCCTGGTCAGCCCTTCATCACACCCTGCGCAGCACCCTGGGGATCTTACCCTCCATCATCCTGACCTAGACCTTCTCACCACAAACCTTGATTGTGCAACAACAGCAGCGCTCTTGGCCTTCACACCCTCCCCCCTTCACCCGGTCGTCCACCAACAGAAAAAAAGCCACTCCTTAAAGCTGGGGTCAGCCAACTACGGCCCACAGGCCAGATCTGGCCTCCAGCCTGCTTGTGTTCAACTCTTGAGCTGAGAGTGGGTTTTACTTTCTCATATGATTGGGGGAAAAAATCAAAAGAAGAATAATATTTCATGACACATGACAATTATGAAATTCAAACTTCAGTGTCCATAAATAAAGTTTTATTGGAACACAGCCATGCTCATTTGTTTCTGTATGTCTGTGGTTGCTTTCATGCTACAATAGCACAGTTGAGTAGTTGCAACAGAGACCTATGAGCCACAAAGCCTAAAAATTTACTCCCTGGTCCTTTGCAGAAAGAATGTGTTAACCTCTGCCTTCAGGCATTTATTTTGACAAATCGAGCCCTGCTGTGGGCAAGGCTGGGGCCAGGCAGTGCGGAGAATATAGAACAAAGTTCTACACCTCCAGGAGTTTATAGGCTTGGGACCAGGATGAAAAAGATAGCAAACAATGCCGTTGGTGCAGTAGAGGACGAGTACCAGGGAGGAGTTTGGGCAGTAACGATCAGAACAATCTTCAGGGCAGACACGAGTTTGACCAGGAATCTGGGAGGCAGGTGGGTGGTTCAGATGGGGAGAATGAGTGCATCCAACGGCTGGAAGCCAGGAAGATCCCAACCTGTTTAGAGGTCCTGAGAAGATGGCTTTGAGAATAGAAGGCTAGCAAAATGGTGGTATTTTGTATAAAGACATAGTTTTAAAAGCACATAAAATTAACATAGGAAAGGTGAGGCAGGAGGAGGAGCAGGTAGGAAGAGACAGACGGGGACTAGTTCAGGGCTCACCCATGAGGTCAGTGAATGAGGATGGGCATATCCACAAGTGTGCCAGGGCCTGAGGACCTAAGCTCTAGAGGGAAGTCAGGACTCAGGGGACAGTCTGGGGGAACTCAGCAGAGAGATGTTGGGTGACGTGGTGGGGAGGATGGCTTCTCAGAGGGGGCGTGAAGGAGCAAGCAGAGAGTGGAAGTCAGAGCTTCCAGCAAGTCCCACAAATTGAAGAGTGGGAGGAGGAAGAGAAGCATCATCAACGTACCCAAATCCGCCCATCAGGGCTAGACAGAACCTTCCAGACCCATCCCTCCCCCATCACTTACCGAAGCTTCGACACCAGGAAATATGTCTGACTACATATAGAAAGGAGCCCCCAAATAGAGGTGTCAACGAGATACAGAGATTTATTTCATCTCACATAATGGAAGTCCGGAGGTTAATAGTTGGGGCTGCACTGAGGCTCCATGTTGTTTGGAGGTGGGGTGGTGCTCAGTCCCCTCCTGTCTTTGTCTTCTGTCCTGAGCATGTGGCTTCCATCTTCAAGGTGTCTCATGGTTCAGAAAGGCAGCTGGAAAAGGAGGAAGGAGGATGGGCACAAAGAAAGCTCCTCCCAGCTGAGTTGGCCTTCTTTACCAATGTTTCCTGGATGTCCACTCCTATGGCTTCCTCTAATGTCTCATCACCTACCTCTGCCTGCACAGGAGGTTGGAAGAGCTGGCCCTTTAACAGGGCACAGCGCCATCCCGAATCAAGCGAGGGCTCTGGAACTGTGAAGGGTAGGGACAAAGGACACTATGTAGCCCCAAAGGGGTGTTTGTAATTTCCAAAAGTCCCCGTGTGCTTAGTGAGGTGTTCATTTCGTGTGAATTGTGACTACAAAGTGATGCTTGACTTTCCCAGTGGCATCACTAGGGTTGGTGTCACCCAGAACGGTAACTCATGGTTTCACCGCCCCCCACCCAGTGGACCTCCTCCCATACCAGACCATACAGAATCCTTGGTAATATTTTTTGTACTAATGTTACTCGTAAACTGTAATTCCCAAATATCATCCCTTCTTTTCCTTTAATTATTACTTCAGCCTCAAAAAAGTTATTGGTATAGGTTCGAAAATACTAATTGCCACAATGTTGTAGCTAAAACACCAGAAAATTTGACAAAACCAGTGACCGTAACACCGCCAGCGACAATGAAAACGACAGTGTGCCCATAGCGCCTGCGGAGGAAACCACTTGATTCAAAGCGTGGTTGTAATTGGGTGATAATGACAGCTCTGGCCAGAGGGCATTAGAAGGTTCAAAAAGTAAGGTTCAAAAAGTAAGCTAGCGTAGCGTTTTAGCCTTGGAAGTATATCGTTACATGTAAGCTGGGCTAACGAAAAATGTTTTTGTTGCTATAATTAACTACAGGGATATTTTTATAAAAAATAATAAATTTCTGCTGAAACACTGCACAAAAGTTTTATAGATTTTGGTGTCACCTCTCTGACAATGTCACCTGGTGCAGTTCACACCCTCCATACCCCCTTAATGACGCCAACTTTTCCTTAGATGGCCAGAGCCCATTGGTCCATCTGGTTCAATAGTTAGCTACCTGCCCCGAGCCCCTAGGGACTCCCAGTCAACATCTGCATCACTATCACCACCTCCATTATCAACACCATCAAAAAAAAAAAACTCAAGTTCCTGTTGGTTAGCAATGCTATAATATTGGGCCCTTTAACCAAGGTGGCATAATAATGACTGCAATAATAATGGTAATTGCTACCGTTTACTCATGGCTTCTCACACACCAGGCACAGTACTAAGTGCTTTAAATAAGCTTTAAGTGGTTTCGTGCTCACAGCAGCCCTGTGAAAGGTTAGGTTAGATAACTTGCCCAGAGTCCCACAGGATTTGAGCTTCCACCTGCCTGACTCCAGGGGCTGCAGTCTATACCCCTGCCTTCCACACTTCAGTCTAAGCCATGAATTGAACCGTAAATAGCAGAGGAAACCCATTCAACCAAAGCGTGCATGAAGAGTGAGGAGTCTGTCACACAGCGGTGAGTGAGTCCATTGGGCAGGGATCTGAGGGGTGTTGACCTGGTGGATGAGATGCCACCTGGAAGACTGGAGAGGACTTCCTGAGTACACGGGGCTGCTTTGGAGAAGAGAGAGGGTGGGACTGGGCCTGGGAGACAAAGGATGGAGGGTAGAGAGGTGAGGAGAGGATAGGGAAGACCAGGTACAGGAGAGGTGAAGCAAAGGAGGTAAAGGGAAAGTCCTGGCAAAGAGCTCAGAAAATGACAGGACCTCTTCATGTTACCATCTAACCGTCCATATATCCACCCATCCATCCATCCATCCATCCATCCATCCATCCATCCATCCATCCATCCATCCATCCATCCGTCCAATCACCCAGTCACCATCCATCCATCCACCCATCCACCCGTCCAATCATCCGGTCACCATCCACCCATCCACCCATCCACCCACCCACCCACCCACCCACCCACCCATCCATCCATCCATCCATCCATCCATCCATCCATCCATCCATCCATCCATCCATCCAGTTATCCATCCCTCCATCTAGGTGGAATAGTTTGAGCCATGACTTACTGTGAGGATCTCCTGAAGATAGTCCAGGTAGGACTGAGCTGGAGGGGGAAGCCCAGGGTTACCCCCCAAAATGCTTGCCTCCTTCACATCCATGGGAACTGGATCCACAAGTATAAATCCTTGTGCTTTGCAATGCATTTCTGCTGACGTTCACTCATGGAATCCTTCCAACAGGCCCAGCAGGAGGCAGGTAGAGTCAATATCATCTCACCATTTTATAAATGAGGAAACTGAGAGGCAAGTTCAAGACTAGAAAGAAGTAGAATTGGGACTTGAACCCAGACATCTTGACCCTGTGTCCTGTGCTCACTAGACTAACTCCCACTTCCTGTTAGGAGACCTTCAGAAGGACACTCTTTAGCCAGCCCTGGCCCTGCACTGGTACAGGTGGACACTTGAGTCTTCTGCTCTGTGTGTTCGACCTTTCTCCCTGCATTAGATTGCGTGCTCTTGGTGGCATTTTGATTCCTTCCAACCACTTGACTCTACACAGTGGATTCTCAAGCAGTACTGACCTGAATTTTAAGACCTTGACTTGCCCAGCCCTTGGATACTAAATGAAGCATTAGTAGCCCCATAAAACGACCAGGATGGATTGATCCCCAGTGGCCAGGGTGCCACAGGGGAAGGGACAGTTCAGTGCTTGCATGAGAAGGAGGTAGATTTCGTTAAGCCAACAAAAGCCGCCTTACCAATGACATGCATGGTGGAGAGTGTGGATGTCATCTTTAGGCCTCTCTTACCCAGGCTTCTGAAAGTACAGTTTTCTTGTAGACAGCCACAGCTGACATTTCAAATGTGACTCACAGCGTGTTTATCAATGCTTGGAGATCTTTCTATGAAAGGAGTCTCGTGAAGCCCAGACATGCATCCAAGTGTACCTTTAACAGTAGGCACAGGGCCTGCCCTGAGCGGATTCCTTCTCAAAAGAAGGAGTTGGATCACCTAGTGTATTTCCAGGTGTCTGTTTGTCATTAATGAGAGACTTAATATCTCCAGTAAGGAAAGACAGAGCAGCAGGTTCAAGCACGGCTGAGCTTGCTGGTACCTGCTACTAACTGTCAATATAATATAGCCTCTGCCTCAATGGGAACCACTAGTAGATTAAAAGGCAATTTCTCCTCTCACCCAGCAGCAAACTCACATCACCTGCGTCTTTGCCTGATGGCTCTGGTTTGGGGGCATGGTTTTGTTGGGGGGGGATGAGATCAGTTCCCTTTGTGGCCGTTTTATCCATCTGGGCTCCACAATGGGTGATTTTCAGCTCCAAAAGACGTTGCTCCCCGAGTTCCTCCTGAGGTCAAAAGGATGGGTGGGGAGAGGCAGCCATTCTGAGGGGCTCACTGTGTATGTTCCAGAATCTCCCCTGCAGACCCCTGCCGATGATGGATCCGAGGAAGCAGGCTCTGAAGCCTCTGCTAAGAGCACTCCGACAGCCGAAGGTGGGGCCTCCCTCCTCTCATTGCTTCATTCAAACAGCTCCCTCCATGCGTCCAGCCTGTGCTTAGCTGTGCTTTGAGTCCATACGTGCCGCCCTTCCTGGCTGCGTTTGCTGCTGCCTCCTGCTCTGGCCCAAAGATGTGCTTGTTCTGCTTTGCAGGCCAGGAGTCAGGCCCCAGAGTGTTGCAGGAACGCAGCCCAGCTTTCCTGCCATGCTCCTTGGTGCCAGGTGTGGGCACCTTCCATGGTGTCTGTGCTTTGGAGGCAGCTACCCCTGAAGAGGCTGGGATTCCCAGCAGAGCAGGCCCCAAGCACAGTTCTACAATGCTTTCTGTTCCGTCTCAATCGTCCTTCCAAAATTCCCTCAGAAGCCCCCACCTTCCTCTTCTTTCATGATCCACCAGGTCTCAGAGCAGCATTTTGGATGAAGGGAGAGGCAGGTCAGTGCATGTGTCCAAGCCTACACTTTCAGGACAGGTCTTGGTCTGGTATCTTTCGTTTCTTGGGCCCTGAGCTTGTCCTGGGCCTCTGGACTTTGACCGTGGTGTTTGTTCAGCCCTTCTTCTAATCTGTCCTCTCTGTACATTTTCTGTCTGGGTCATTATAAATTTCCTCATGTATTTCCTGAAGGGTTTCTTCATCCTGATTTTGACCATCTTCTCTTGCTTCCCATCTGCATCAATCAAGACTGAGTTTGGCTGCAGATAACAGAAAACTCAACTAACTGTGGCATATATATGAAGAAATTTATTTGTCTCACACAGTAAGATGTCTGGACTTAGGCAGTAGCTCCCCAGTGTCATTGATGCTCTTCTATCTTTTATCTTCTACCACCCTTAGTGGGTTGGATTGTTGCCTCATGGTTACAAGATGGCTGCTGCACTTTCAGACATCACATCTGCCTTCTAAGCAGGAAGAAAGTAGCAAAGCAAAGTGGCCAAAAGAGCCCTGACAACCAAGTATGCCCTCCCCCCGATCACCCTTTTTTTTTGGAAAGCAAGAGTTTTCCTGCAAACCTTTCTAGGCAGACTTCTACTTAATGTCTTATTGGCCAAAACTGGCTCTCATGTCCAGCCCTGGCTGCAAGGGAGGCTGAGATATCGAGCATTTTGCTTTTCAGCCTCTTCAGTACAAGAAGTCAATGGAGAAGGGAGTTGAGAATGGCTTTTGAGTAACCAGTATGCTGTCTCTGCCCCTCCATTTGTCACTCCCTGAGAAGGTTCAAGGTTCCATTCTCAGCACTTCTCCAGGCCCCGCTCATTACTTTGGGTGCTGTGTCACAGGGTGAGAACCGGGCCCCAGCACTTCCCCAAGCTTCCACCTTGGGGTTAATTCAGAAAGTGACTGTCGAGTACGGCCTATTGCTTGGTGTAATGGTGCATCCATGGAGGATGTAGCAGGCATGGCTCTTCCCCAGAGGTTCTTCTTAGCTTGGAGAGGAGAATATCAGGTCAAATTCTCTTTGCTCTCCTTCTTAAAGCAGGTGACACAAGACGTTTCCTGGTGATCTTTTTAGGACAGTTTTGCAAGTTGCCTACTGCTCTGAGAAAGTCCCCAAGCCCCAGTTCCAGATCTCGTGCCAGCCTCCCCATTCAGGTTTTCCAGTGCTGCCATTGGCATTATTCTGGAGGAAGACTCTTCCAACCAAGACTCACCGCCCTCTGGACCGCAGACATCCAAGAGCTTTGCTCCCACCCCACAAGGAGGGGCCCTGCTGGGGCTGGGCTCTGCCTGCCTGCTCCACCTGCATCCGAGACGACCGTAATTAAAGCGGACTTCAGTTAATGAAATTGATTTGGGCCCTTGGAAAGCTGCCAAAGCTGACAACTCCTATGATTGCCAGGAATGGCCTGGGAGTGTGCCAGGGCATTGCTCGGGGAGAAATCTGGTTTGCAAGTGTTCACCCCGGTGAGAGACTGACAGCAACTCCTGGCGGGAGATCTTCCTTCACCTTCCTGCCTCTACTGTGAAGGTGGACCCATTGCAGGCCTGGTGCCAAGTGTCTGACTCTGGACAGGACTACACGTGTTCACTGCCATCCAGGGGACTTTGTGCTTCCGAACCACGGGTCATGGGTTCTGGGTGGGATGGGGGTCAGAGCTGTAAGAAATCTTGGCGGTCACCTGGAGGTGACACTCCCATTTTGCAGATGAGGAAACTCAGACCTAGAGAGGCCAAAGGACTTGCCCAAAGCCTCACAGCAAAGCCATGCACTCTCAGCCCTAACCTGAGTTCTTGCACTGCCTTAGAGCCAGTTCCATCCTCCTGCTTGGCCTTAAAATCAAACGGCTGTGCACAGTCAGCTGGTTTTCAGTCTTTCTTCGTAAAAAATGCCTGGGACCATCCTCAGCAGTCTCTCTGGCTGCAGCGGTTCCGGTGCCGTGGGGTCTGCCCCCAGGTTTCCTGACAGATGGGCTGGGCATTTCACGAGCCTGTGCCGCTCAAATAGAACATTAACATGCCTCCCAGGGAGGTGTCAGGCAGAACAGGCTCTGAACCCTGCTTTGTGGGGTTGCTTTTTTGCATGCAGCTGAGTCCCCTCCTTCTTTCCCTCCCCGCACTGCTCCGCACAAGAAGCAAAGGTGAGGGGCTTGGCGTGGCTTCCCAGCCCCTCTAAGGTGATTCTTGGCGGTTTCCAGACGTGACAGCGCCCCTAGTGGATGAGACAGCACCCGGCGAGCAGCCTCACACGGAGATACCAGAAGGAACCACAGGTGAGGGTGACTCCCTCAGAGAGGGCTGTGGGCCCAAGGGCTCCACTGCTGATGGTGGGTGCCCTGGCTGACCTGCTGGAGGATGGGGGTGTGCGTTGGGATTATCCAAGTCTCCAAATGAGGCAAGAATGTGGCCAGCATACCAGCTTCTGGGAATCTTGTGAGGGGCTTGATGCCCTGATGTCCTGGTGGTTCTGTGGCTTGCTGGCCAGCCTTCTGAGGATTTGTGGCTTTCTGAATTCTCCTCTCCTCTTGGCCAGTGATCAGTTCTAGAGAGTTCCAGAGAGTTCTTGAGGATTGTCTGAGGAAGGCTGGTGGCAGACCCCTGTCTTCTTCACACCTGACATCAGTCCCCCTTCTTGCTCAGACTCTGCCCAGCAACAGGGTCACCTCCCAGGGGTCAGGTCCCCCCAGGAGCACCTGAGCAGGCACAGGGTCCAGATAACTGAGCCTACCTTTTGAGGATCTTAATTGGGCTGTTCCTGCAGAGCAGAGATGTAGGTAGTCCAGCACCCATTTCTGGGACTGTGTTGCCTTTGCAAATATAGCTGCATAGAACAGGCATGACAAGACTGTTCTGTCAACACAGATGACGGGAATAGGTCAGATGAGACACTGGCCAGAAATAGCACTGGACTCAGGGCTGCCAGATCCATTCGGGAGCTGCCCAGCCTGGGCGGCGGGTGCTGTGGGCAGGCCTTTAGGGAGCAGCCAGCACAGCCTGGTACTCTCATGCTATTCCCTGCTCAGTCTCTGTACTGGGCTCACGTAAAGATTCCAGCATTGGCTTCGTGATTCAAAAGGTGCCCAGTAGCTCAACGAGAAATGTAGAACAGCTCTGGACGGAATTTCGCCAGCAGTGGAGAGGTGGAAGATGTCCCGTCAGAAGTTTGTCTTTCCTCCCTAAAGATGGTGCTCACTGCAGCCTCTTGGGAAGCCTGAGGCGTTTTCCAGGGCTCCCTCTGAGGACACCTACTACAGAGGCCCGCCCCCAACTCCTTCCAAATACATTTCTGCTTTTTTTTTTTTTGTGAGATGGTACAGAGTAATGTCTTCTGAGGTGGGTGGAGGGGGCCAACTCCTTCCAAATACATTTCTGCTTTGTGAGATGGTACAGAGTAATGTCTTCTGAGGTGGGTGGAGGGGGCCATTCTCCAAGCTGGGTGGGGCCTCATCCTCAAACTCCAAAGGTCATGAGGAACTTTATTTTTGTCTTCCACTGTTCGTTTATAATTTATTCTGTGGGGTAGGTTCTTCTCTTACCCAGAGGAAGGCTATAGCTAACTATGGACTTTTCAATGACTCCTACGTAATCAAAAGCGCTTTAGTCTCCATAAGTCACAAAGCACAGTCTGGAAACACTCATCCGAATGTCCAGTCCCCTGTAGCAGTGGAAGCTCCTAACTTCACTCAGACTTGGAGCCACCCTCCTCTGGCCTGGAGTGGGTTGAAGGAGGGTAAGGGGAGCAGGAAAGCTCTTACTGGGTTGGCACCGCTGTGAGCTGGCTTCCTACTCTGCACACAGTGGGTGTTTAAAATTGACTCTTTTCTCCTGGGAACCTTTTTTGAATTCTTCCAGACTCTCCTTCCCCTTCCTTCACCGTCTCCAGTTATCCTTACCTGAAGACCTTCGTCTGCACTTCGCTCCAGCAGAAATGTACTCTCTTCTCAGTCCCTGAAGATCTACCTCCAGCCTCAATCTGCTGAGGTCTGCTTGCTCCTGTTGGTGGCCCTCTTGGACATGAGCTAAGGTGTCCCCAGGCTCTCCCTAACCTGAACTCATATCAGGTCCTTGGGAAACTCGCAGACATTCTTTGCCCAAATGAGCTTTGGGCCCATGACCATTGCTGGGCTGCAGGACTTGCTTTGCTCCGTTACCTTCTCTCATCCTCTAGTTTTCCCAGGTGGGATTTTGACAGCAGTCTACCATGTCCGCTCACCATAGGGGACACACATCAAGCTCTCTAAGTGGTCCTTTGATACCTTTTTGCTGGGTTTGAGATGGAGGTGGCCATTCCCCCAACTCCAGTTAGGGAGGAAACTCACAGCACACAGGTCTCTCCTCCTCAAAACTCTCCTCCCCTCTCCACCTTCTCGAGTCTTATGTCCTCAGTGTGGCAGGAGGTTTTAGAGTTTGGTAGACATTTCTGCAGCTATTTGTGCTTACTTACTAATCTCTAGTGAACAATTTCAGAAACCCACGTGAAATTGTTTACTACAGATTAGTAAGTAAGTACAAGTAAGCCCATGCTTACCTTACTTGCTGGGTAATCTGTCCTTGTCAAGGATTGTAAATTTGAAAAGAGGCTTTGATTTTGTAGGAAGGTGCTGTGGGGTTGGGAAAGAGACAGATGCCATACCTAGAAGCAGAATCTTTTGATGTGGTGGAAAAATGTGCAACTGCTCACTACAGATGATCTGGTAAGCAGGGTAAGTGCCATGCTTACCTTGCGTATCGGATGACCCGCCCCTGATGATAGGCACCTTAATTTAGCACCTCACTTTGGCATATCCTATTTACTGTATCTTGGGGCCTCCCGTAAAACTTCCAATTTAACACCCAGTTAGGAGTGCCATGTGGCTGCACTCCCTGTGGCAGTTGCTGCCCTGCTTGGATAAGCACCCACTTGGTACCTCATAAAATACTCTTTGGGGACATACGGAGGCCTGCGATGTGATGAGACCACTGTCACACATCCTCCCAAACTTTGGTTTCTCTGGGCACCTCCCTTGTTGGATCAGAGGGAGTTGGGGGATGCCACAGCCTCTGTTTTCTGACTCACGTCCAGGAGATTGCTGCTCTGCATTGGCACATGAAAGCAGAGCTGTTTGCCCCAGTGTCATGGTGGTGACGTTGCCCCGGAATGCCTCCCTGTGCCCTATGTCTCAAGGAGTCCGTGGTCATTTAACTGGACTTGCTGTCACACTGAGCCTTTCTTCCATTACATTGTCAGAAACAAACTCAGACCAAATTCAGAGCTGTCCCTCCATTTCGGTCAGCTCAATCACACTCAGCGCTGTTGGCAGATGGCAGCTCATGGAGCTGTAACCGTTGGACCCCGTGGGCAGCACAGCGTCTTGGCTGTGGGGGTCCAGAGGGTGTGAGTGCCCACAAGAGGGCAGGTGATGGGCTTCCTTAGCCCACAGCTGGCCCTCTCCCACCTTTGCCACAGCTGCCTGGGACAGCCAACTGGCTGGGTGTTTATGAGGCCATGATGTGGCTATAGGGTCACTGTGATTCAGAATTGACTCAACGGCCGTGGGTGGGGTGTGGCTGTCAGGGACTCAGGGAATTCTCTTTTCCCTAATCCCAGCTCTTCACGGTAGGCTTATGCTGGCCAGTGGTGGTAACTTTGCATTTCTGCTTTAGATGGTGATACTGGGTCATCACTGGTGTGTCTTAACAGGTTTGAGAGATAAGGCTGATGGTTCATTCTGTAGGCATCTCTCAGAGGTGGTAGCCCTCCCTGTGTGGCTGCCTATCAGAATATCTTGGTTCTTCCGGTGTCTTGAGGTCAGTGTATGTCAATGGGTGAACAACTTGTGTCCTAAACTCTTCTGGAAAACTGTTTTCGTTGTCTTATAGCAATATCTGGACTTTCCATGATGCGGAAATCGGCGTTCTAGGTATTAAAGCTTATTTGTTGTGGTACTATTGTTGTGGTCAGAAACTTTTCCCAGTCTTCCTTGTTTTGAGTGGGTGTTGACTCCCTAACCGGGAGCTCAAGACACCCCAGAAGCTGCTCACTGCTGCTGCTGCCCTCCCTCTGGCCAGGTGGCATACGTTCTGGGCTAATGTGGTTAAAGGGGTTTGTCTGATAGTTTAGAGAAAAGAAACTCAACAGCTTTTGGGCATCTACCATATGCCAGGCACTTTGCTAAACATGTGCACACAAATTATCTTATTAGCCCTCTCCACCCTCCTACAAGATGAAGCGGTATTATCACCCTGGGGCTCTAGATGACAAAGTGGAGGCTCAGAGGTTAAGTAAGTGCTGGAGCCTCGGTTTGAACTTGGTCTGCCTGGCTCCAAAGCCCACACATCATCCTTCCCTGAACTTCCCTGCTCTCCTTGGCATGCTGGCTGGACTGGAGGTACAGCCATGGCTTAGCCATGGCTCCCCATGGCAGTGGCTCAGCTGCAAACTTCGTCTCTGGCCTCACTCACCCTGTGCATCATTGTTGACCTTGGTGTTCAGGGCCCTGGACCCACTGTTGAGATCTTTCTCATTAGGTCATAGTCACTTGTAAAGTGTGTGGCTTTTGTGTGTTTTGTTTAGTGAACTTTGTTCATCAACATCCCCAACAATAGCATTTTCAGAGAAGCCAGAGAGAGGTACAGGACCTGGGTACTTTCAAGATGTGCCTTTCATGAATGTTTTAGGGAAAATACCAGAAGATACAGACAGCTTTGTTTCTAGCAAACAATAACTGTCTTTGCTTTTGTCTTCTTCATTCACTAATGCATAAATCAGCTGAAGAAGCAGGCATTGGAGACACCCCCAATTTGGAGGACCAAGCTGCGGGACATGTGACTCAAGGTCAGTGGACTTGAATTGCCTACGACGATTTGCAGACTGGGGAGGAGGGAGATGGGAACACTCAGCTGGGCTGTACCCTGGAAACGGAATTTGGGCATGGGGCCTAAGTCACAGGGTTAGGCCCAGGAGATTCTGGGAGATCGGTTCTTTTCAAAAGATATATTTCTATTTAGATATAGAAAGAGCCGTAGCATTTTTTTCTAACACCATTTCTAAGTCTTTCCTAAGGTGTTTACTGTCCTGAAAGGAGTCAGGGAGTTGAAAATGAATGTCCAATAGGAAAGCAAACCTGTGTGATGGGGGTTTTCCCTGCAGGCTACCCTCTGGCCGGTCCCAGGAGCAAGGCCTGCACCATGCCACCACCCAGCTATTTCTTTTGAACTTTCTTCTGTGCAGACTTCAAACCTCATATGATTTTCTTCTCAGGGATCAAAATTGCTGTGTTCAAGAAAAGCAGCTTTCTATAATCATTTATCATAAATATTTCACGAACCTGATTTTAAAAGTCTAGAGATTCCTACTCTTAGTGGGTGGGGCCCTCTGATATAACAAAATATGGGCTGGGTTTGTTTTCTATCATTTGCTGGAAAAATGAACTTGAGAGTCAAGGGTATAAAGTGGAAGCTTCCAGATTATGAAAGAGCTGGGAAGATGCTGTCCTTTTCTCCAGAACATGATCCTTGTCTGATGTGTAGTGCCTCTGCTGGTGTGGTCTGGTTTTGAGAAGAGAGCCCTGGTGGCACAACAGTTAAGCACTCAGCTGCTAATTAAAAGGTTGATGGTTCAAACCCACTGATCTGCTCGGTGGGAGAAAGACCTGCTGATCTTTCTCCCAAGAAAACCCTGTGGGGCAGTTCGCACGAGGTCACTATGAGTCAGAATTGTCTCGATGGCACCTAACAACAGTTGAGCCTAAAGAAGCATCTCGCTGAGGGTATTTTTAGGCCTGGCTACACATTCCTGTTCCCAGAGAGGCCACTACCCCCACAGTGGGCTAGTGTTACACATCTCATGGCATGGAAGACATGGTTTTGTTCTTAGGCTGACAAAGACCTTCGAAAAATATTAGAAGGGGTAGGAATGTAAAATGGAGGGAGCCCAGTCTGTGTTAAATAACTAGAACACTGATGCCTGCTTCTTCTAGGCCATGTTTTTCAGCGTAGGTAAAATTAAAAAAAAAAAAAAAAAAAACCAAACCCACTGCCGTCGAGTGGATTCCGACTCATAGCAACCCTATAGGACGGAGTAGAACTGCCCCACGGAGTTTCCAAGGAGCGCCTGGCAGATTCAAACTGTGGAACTCTTGGTTAGCAGCCATAACACTTAATCACTATGCCACCAGGGTAAAATTAGAGGCCTTTAATACAGGGGGAGACCCTGGTGGCGTAGTGGTTAAGTGCTATGGCTGCTAACCAAGAGTTCAGCAGTTCGAGTCCGCCAGGCGCTCCTTGGAAACTCTAATCCGCCAGGCGCTCCTTGGAAACTCTACGGGGCAGTTCTATTCTGTTCTATGGGGTCGCTATGACTTGAAGGCAGTGGGTTTGGTTTTGGTTTTTTAATACAGGGAACCCTGGTGGCGCAGTGGCTAAGGACTTGGCTGCTAACCAAAAGGCTGGCAGTTTGAACCCACCAGCTACTCCCAGGAGAAAGATGTGGCAATCTGCTTCAGTAAAGATTTACCGCCTTGGAAACCTTATGGGGCAGTTCTACCCTGTCCTGTAGGGTCACCGTGAGTCAGAATTGACTTGACAGCAATGGGTTTGGTGTTTTTTTTTTTTTTTTTAAATAAAGTATAACCTAAGGAAATGGCCGTTTGTTTCCATAAGAAGAAGTGAATTTGAGTTTTTTCTGCAGGTTTGTATTGCAAGCTGTGTGTACATGTCCCTAAAATATAATTCACTCAACAAAAAGATCAAGCCAGCTTCTTTTCTGGAAATTTTGCTTTTGTGCTCACTGAATTTCTAAATTTTCAGACAGCATTCTGGAATCATATAGGTATGTATAAAGATGAACCTCAGGTACCAATTGCAGTCGGAAAATTGGCACCAAATAAATAAACGTGTAGCGGTTTCTACTTCTGCTCCCATGGCCAATATTAATGTCTTCATCGGAACTGCTGGTCCAAATTGCCAAGCCTCGTTCCTCAAGTGAAGCCTTGGGAAATCCCGACACACTGGTGATCCACAAAACATACTTTATTTGCCAAATCTCTGCAGTCTGTCAGATCTAGGAAGAGATGTATAAACAAAAGTACAGTTTTTAGATCTTTTCATTGCTGTTTCCTTTTGCAGAAGAAAAACTTTTGGCACCCTCTACTCAGTACCTGAGATAGAAAAATGTACTTCAGGTTAGAGCTACAATATTCTGAGAATAAAATATAGGGGTCCCTGGGTGAGGCAAGTGGAAACATACTCGGCTAACCAAAAAATTGGAGTTTTGAGTCCACCCAGAGGTGCCTTGGAATAAAGGCCTGGTGATCTACTTCCAAAAAATTAGCCATTGAAAACCCTATGGAGCACAGTTCTACTTTGACACACATAGGGTTGCCATGAGTCAGAATCAACCCCCACAGCAACCTTTTTTTTTTTTTTTTTTTTAAGATATAGGAAAGGCCTTACCCATCCCTTGCTTACCCCAAGGGGTAAACCCTTCCTCTATAAGCTTCACAGAGACCAGGTTCTCTGAGGGGCAGGGCGTACACTTTATCCAGACCCCTGAGGCCATCACGCTGTGTTTGCCCAGATATATGGTTACCTCTGGGCTGCCCCTCCCCAAGTGATTCCTGTGTGTGATATTAATATTTGCCAAGCGCTTCATCTTATCCATGGAAACCTGGTGACACAGTGGTTAAGTGCTCAACTGCTAACGAAAGGTTGGTGGTTTGAACCCACCAGCCTTTCCGCAGGAGAAAGATGTGGCAGTCTGCTTCCATAAAGATTACAGCCTTGGGGCAGTTCTAACTCTGTTCTATAGGGTCGCTATGAGTCAGAATTGACTTGACAGTAATGGGTTTGGTTTGGTCATCTTATCCTGGGAACTCAATAGAATATTCTTCCAGCCTGGCTTCTTCCCCCAGGAATATAATTGCATTCACCTTAGGTTCCTCACATACACACTGTTCAATCATACAGTGATGACTTTTCAAGGTAAGTTTACTATTTATGTTTGGGGCCCTTGACTCTTTTTTAATGGGGCCCTTTTAAAGACTCGTAGTTTATCAAAATACAACAATATCTCAGTCAAGAGCAATTTCTAGAAATCTCTGGGAGGAGAGGTTTTTCTGGAAGCCACTGGAAACCTGGTTGTCTCCACGGCCCTATAACAAGCAGCGCCAGGGCCTCCAGTCTGTTGAGCTGGTTGGTAGATAAGAAGTCATGGCACAAAGGCACCTGCCCTGGGTTATCTCCTGAGCACACCTGGTCCTGAGATCTCTGTTGTTCAGGCTGTTCTTCCCGGAGTTTGATCAGGGGCCTGTAGACCCTGCAAAAAGCAGAAATCAGTACCTTTTCCTGGCACTAGCTGATCCATGCAGAATACGTTTATTGATCACATACTCTGCGGCACACACTGTGGTCGATGCTAGGAACACAGAATGACTACAAGCATGAGCTCACAGCCTGGTGTAGGGTGGCAGGAAGCACAGCTGGGCCTGGCCTCCTGGTCATGAACCAATGGGCATCACACAGGCTAGGGAGAGAGAGACTGGTCCATGTGTTACCCGTGTGTGTGCATACCCATGTACATGCATGTGTGCAGACATACACACATTCTCCCATCTCCCTCCCTCGTGTCATCCAAACTACTTCCTTTTCCAAACTCCTCAATCCTTGGGAATATGGTTTTGTTTAGAGGAGAGTTCAGGAGTTGTGTGGATTACTCTGTTGGGACTCAGTGGGATGTAAAAGGGTTGGAACTTCATAAAGGGCACTTCTCAGGAAAAAAAAAAAATAGCGTAATTCTCCTACTCTTAATAGACAGCTAGATAGTTAACGAGTGATGCACATGAATGAACCAGAAAAATATGTGTGTTCTTGATCAGCTTGGGTTAATGTGCAACAAATTATGTGGATTAATCTAGATTAAAACCACAGTCCAGAAGGGCTGGCAATGCCATTATCATTCCGATAATTCACAGCCAAGTCGTCTACCCACCTAATACAAAAGGCTCGTCCATCATTGATGACCTGGATAAATCCAAATTGTGTTTCTGTCCGTAGGACTCTGTGGAAGATCTATTAGTGAAGAAAAAACTCAATTCCTGCTGATCATAAATTTGGATTTTCCAGGTCTGATGGAGCAGGAATTAGGGCAGGGTTTGTTTATGGCATCCTCGGCTTTCATTTGCCAAAAAGGAAGCAGTGAGGGAAGGAGAGGAAAGGGGGCCTGTAGTGCACCTACCCAGGCTCCACCCAGGAGCCAGAATCTTTAGGGGGCTCAAATTCCTGTTCCCAAGCCCCTGGAAAGGGGTAGAAATTTCTGTAGCCCTGGTGGATTAAGCACAGACCAGCCCCGGCATATGTCGACATGTTCCATTCCAACCAGAGCCCACTGATAGGCAGAGGAATAATGCCAGCTCCAGAAGGGGCCTTGGAGGGTACCAGGTCCAAGCCCCCCTTTTACAGATGAGAAAACGGAGGCCTAGGAAGGGCAGGTGCTCACTCAGGGTCATCCAGCAAGTTGGTGGCAGACAGCCCAAGAAAGCTTTCATTCTAAGCAAGTAAAAGCAGCCAGAATGAGCCCAGCGTGTGTGCCCTCTTACCTTCATTAGGTGGGCAAGTGGTGCAGTTCAGTTTTCCTTTTCTCATTTCAAGAGCGATGTTCCCTCTCCTAAATAATTAATGCACCCTTGCTAACCTTTTACCAACACGGCCTCTTCAAACCCAGAGCAACTGAGAGTTCCAGCCCAGCAGAAGGGGGCGCCTGAGGGGCTGAGACCCCTGTCCAATGAGCTTAGCTCTCAGGTCCAGCCAGGACACAGCAGAGAAGCTTCTGGGGTCTCAGTGCTGCCTTGTGGGGGGAAATAGCCAGGAGCCCCTGCGCTGGTGGCCTCTCTTCTTTCTCAGCATCATCCCACCTGCCCAACGGCTCTTCCAACAGGAGGCCCTCAGGAGCCCCACCAGGAGTGGGGACAGAAACATGGGGAGCAGCCCAAAGAGGGTATGGCCTGGTGGAAGCCCATCTCCCCTAGAGATCTCCCCATGGAGCCCAAGAGTGTCAAAGTTGTCCAAGAAGGTGTCCTCGGTGAGCCAGGGCACCATGGAGGCCAGGCCACCCACCCAGGGACCCTGGGTCTGGCCCAGCAGCTTGCTTCCAACATCCCTGGGGCTTCTATCCTGCCTGAAGGTCCCAGAGGGGCCCACCAGCCAGGGACAGAGCCTGAGGACACAGAAGGAAGCCACCGTGGCTCCGAGCTGCTGAAGTGCCAGCTTTTGGAAGACCTGCCCCAGGGCAAAGAGAAGCTGGGGAGTGAGAAGGAGGTCGATGAAGACCGTAACATTGATGAGTCCTCGCCTCAGGACTCCCCTCCTTCCCAGATATCCCCACATCCACAGATCTCCCAAACCCCAGCCGGGCCACTCCCCCAGACAGTTTCCAGAGATGCTACCGGCATTCCCGGTCTCCCAGCTGAGGGTGCCATCCCCCACCCTGTCGGTTTCCTCCCCAAAGTTTCCACAGAGACCCAGGTCTCAGAGCCCGATGTGCCCAGCGCGGGGTCGGCAGGGGAGGTGGCAGAGGGACACGAGGCTCCGGCCGAGTTCATGTTCCAAGTGGAAATCAAAGCCAACATGCAGAAGGAACGGGAATGTTCACAGTTGGATTTGGAAGAGACCGCACTTCCGGGGAGCCCTGGAGAGGAGCAGGAGGCCCGGGGCCCCTCTGTGAGGGAAGACACCCAAGAAGCCGACCTTCCGGAACGTTCTAAAAAGCAGCCTGCAGCTGGTCTGTCGGGAAGGCCTGTCAGCCGAGTACCTCAACTCAAAGGTCTGTGTCTTGAGCTCCCTCACACTTCCCTGGGACCTCCTGTGCCACCCAGGCCGTGGGCACTACCACTGAGCTTACAGCCCTTCCTTGGCTCCCACCGCTTCTGAGGTTCCCAAGACAGCGCTACACCCAACGACCACCAGGCGGCGCTGCTCGTCCTCTGCAGTCTCCTGGCCCCTAGGGCTTCTGGCAGCTCCCTATCCTTTCACGCTTGCCGTTTGCATGCCGCCAACACCCCCACCCAGTGCTTTCTGCCCTGTTCCTTTCTCGGGCCACTTCACTTATCCCCTGTAGTCGGTCCTTCAGCCCACCAAAGGTTGGTGGGCTGCACTCCACGGAGAGGATAACAACTTCCCATTTTTGAGGTCTTAGTTAT
Source organism: Loxodonta africana (assembly GCF_030014295.1). Classification (NCBI taxonomy): domain Eukaryota; kingdom Metazoa; phylum Chordata; class Mammalia; order Proboscidea; family Elephantidae; genus Loxodonta; species Loxodonta africana. Next base: position 30,517,074 of record NC_087359.1, on the reverse strand, counting down.
TGTCTTGAAGAATCCTCACAGCCCTCCCAAGAGGGCATAATTAGCCCCACTTTGCAGATGAGATAGCTAAGGCTTAGAAAGAAGGCTTGCCAAAGGTCACCAGATATCAAGTGGTGGTGCTGGGCTTAGAGTCCAGGTAGATCTGCTCCGAAAGGCACAGTCCAGAACATGGATTTTGGAGGTATGCCCTTGCAGCATAGAGGCATAGAGGGCACCTGCCTGCCTTCTGTGATGTCCTCTCTGTTGTCAGTGGATGTTATATCCACCTGCTGCAGGTGACACACACACAAGGATTTGGAGGTATCCAAGAGCCCAAGCTGAGCCTTCAGCTCAACAGCCCCTGCCTCCCATCTCCACCTCACCCTGCCTAGTGGCGAGAGAAATGATAAACAGAAACAATCTTCTTGTTCAAAGCGCCCCTTTCCTCCCTATGGCAGAGGCCCAGAGAATCCCCCACTGGCACTGCAGAGGTCTAAGCCCCATCCCTTCCTGAGACCGAGAGCACGACTGCAGCCACCCTTCAGGGTCTGGAGACGTGGGAGAGGAGGTTCCCAAGCATCAGCATCTCCGGATCCTGGGCAGTTTCCAGGAGAGGCCTCAGGGCCACGAGTCCAGTGTATCATGCACCATAGGGTTATTTGCAGGGCCCAGAAACTGATGCTACACTCTCAGCTGGAACCATCTGTTAAATGTTGATTAGACTCTGCTTGTCAAGAAAAACTTTGAAACCTAAATTTAAAATTTAAGACAGAAAGAACAAAACAAAACAAAAATCCTATACTCAATTTTAAAATAGCCTACGTTCTAAAATACTGGGAGACAAATAACTGTGACTTTAACAGCTTACTACAGTGTTTCCTGAAATGATGTTCTATTGAAAACTGACCCACTGGATGGGAGTAGGTATGTCAAGGGGAAAAGGAGCTCCATGGCCCAATAAGTTTGGGCAAAACAGGCTAGACAAACTCAAACAGGTTTTGCTGCTGCAGGGCTTGTCAGAGCCTTTAATGTCCTAGTGTACGTTGTGACCCTCAAAAAAAATAGGATAAGTTCCCGAAATTTATTGGATCCCACCTGCTAACATCTGGAAGAGGGCTTGTTCAGTGGTACCCTAATTCGGAGATCTGTTGGACACTTCTGTTGTGACATGGACGATGCTGGTTAATTTGGCCAAAGAAAGGAACTCATGAGTCAGATCCACCTGGGGCTCTTGTTAAAATGCAGATTCCTGGGCCCCAGCTTAGGCTTCCAGAATCAGAGTCTTGGGTGGACTCAGGAATCTGTATTTTTGCAACCTGTTCAGATGCTGCTACTGCTGCTGCTGCGGAGTGAAGTTTAAAACCTTCTGGGCTAGATAAGCAACGCTGGCCCGCCCAGACTGCAAGCAGCCAGCGAGAAGCGCCAAGGGGCCCCAGTGTCCTTGGGTAGGAGGAATATGATATTGAGATTAAGGAAGAAAATTGATAATCAGTTTTCATCAATTGATGTTAGTAGAAGGAAAGCGGTGATGCTGGTAGACGAGATGGGTGGCCGTCACCAAGGAATGTGGCTTCTAGACCCAGACAGTAGTTTAGTTCTGGAATCCAGGTGTTACCTGTAGGATGTTTGATAGTGACTAGTTTTTTCTAGCTGCTTTGAGGGAGTGAGATACAGAGATATTGGGAAAGAGCAACCATTAGCTCCCTTCCAAGGAGCTGTGGTGGTACAACAGTTAAGCATTTGAACCCACCCAGCAGCCCTATGGGAGAAAAAGACCTGTTTTTTTTTCTGGAAAAGGCCTGATTTGTTTCTGTAAAGATTGCAACCAAGAAAACCCTATGAGGCAGTTTTACTCTGTCACATGGGGTCACTTTGAGTTGGAATCAACTCAGTGACACCTGACAACAACTGTCCCCTTCCAAGACCTGTAGGTGAGAAGACCTACCTCAGCCAGGGCTGGACCAGGGCTGGGATGGACACATCTGAGAGCAGTGGAGGCCAGCGACTGAAGCCCCCGTTCATGAGGGCCAGGCTCTGGGGTGCAACCAGCAACAGGGCATAAAGGTGTCTCAGCCAGGCTCGCCTGTTCTGGTGGCAGGTGATCAGCATGAGAGGAGCCAGGAAGGGGAGCATCAGGACCTCTGGCAAGCTGGCAGCACAGGGCGGGGGACTCAGAGGTGGTTCCAGTCAGTCCCCAAAAGGCCTAGAGGGTGAGCAGGACCCTCTCCGGAAACTCAGTCACAGGGCGGAGAGGGTAACTCACCCCCGACCCATGATCCTTGGGTGACAGCATGAGCAGAAAGAAGCCTACAGGATGGTTAGAGCCTGGCTGAGCTGTGCCATCCCTGCCCTGGGGCTTCCTCAGTGCCCTCCTTGGAGCGGGGTGGTCCTCAGCTGTGTGGGGCAACCCTGGCAGAGGCAGAGAGGAGCTGGTGGGTATGACGACTACAGTGTGAGGCTGGCCTCACCTTCCTCAGACAGCCTCTGTGCCAACCTGGGCCTGAAAAAGTTTCCACTGCATCCCCTCTGCATGTCCCTACCCTTGGCCAGCCTGCTGTTCCCTCTCACCAGGTTGCTCTGAGCAATGACCCCAGCTTGCTGTGTTGATACTAACAACGTGAGACCAACAGATTCAAGTGGAAAGAAAACCAACCAGGTTTCCGCCAAGCCCCAGGGCAAACTAAACAAAACACGGTGCACTGATCTGGGAGAAATCCACCTCAACCATAACTGGCCACAGGCTCTGTCTGAGAACTGCGGATATGGGGTGTAACATACATTCTCATTTTATATTTTATCAGCTCGCATGGTCAGTAAAAGCAAGGATGGGACTGGAAGTGATGACAAAAGAGCAAAGGTAAGCTGACAAAGCCTTGACACTCTCTGGTGCTGGTTGAGTTCATCTAGAAGCCATTTGATGCTTCGACATCTGAGTTCATTCTCACGCGTAGCATGTGTGGAGTGTTCATTTTAAAGAGTTTTGTATTTTTGTGCAAGTTTTAAAGAAGTCTAGCATTTATCCATGCTGATCTTTTTTTGATCCTTATTCCAGATAAGGAGACTCAGTGGGTTAATGAATTTTGTTAGCCCTTTTATTAGCATGGTTTAAATGAGACTTACATAGTAAGTCCAGGTATGTTTGAATCTTCTGTAATAAAGTTTGAATTTTGCGCATCTTACGCTTCCTGCTATAGATCTAGGTTCAGCAAATATATATATACATGATGTATAGAAAATGCTGTTTAATTAGGGGGCTGAGGGATGTAGAACAAGGGAGTTATCGTCAACCTAAGGTAGAATGTTCCAGAAGAACCCTTAGAAAAAAAGAGCTATGAGGTAGACCATGAAGGGAATATAAATGGGTATTGGTGGCACACAGGTGGGAAAAGGTGCTCCACAGAGGAGGAAGAGCACAAGCAAATACCTGGAAGCATGAACGGCCTACCCACATTCTAGAACTAGAAGCATATTGGCTGGGTTGGAGTAGAGCTCCACGTGGGGGCTGACGAAAGCTTGGAAAGATATTGGAGGAGGGAAAACTTGATACACAGCTTAAATACCAAGTTGAGAAATGTGGTGGTTCACAGTCTTGAAATTGTGCCAAAGAGGTGACTGGCATATGCCCTAGTGAGTCTTCAGAACCCAACCAAGGAACAGTGACTAAGGTGGCCCGCTTGCTCGAAAAACACATCCAGAACCAGGCCCATTCTTCTCAGCGTTCATTTCTGAGGTAGCTTACTCCTTGATGGCTTCAAATCCTGGAAAATGCTTCTGTAGTGTTTTCCGAGGAAAATCACACCATGGCCCTAGATGAAGACTCATTTTTCTTAAAGGTAGCTAAAAGTTTTCAATATAAATTCTGCCTGAAACAACTGGACTTCAACCGATACTGGAGCCCTGATTGAGTCTCCAGGGCATAGTGTAGCTCTGTGGGTTGGGCATTGTGCGTTGAGGGCCGTTCCTCAAAGTGGCCTGCCCTGTACAAAATCAGGGTCAGCTACCCCAAAGACCCTGGTGAGGCAGCTGAGGTCCCCACAGGGACTTAAGAACTCTGCCCTGGATTTTGGAGTGGTAGCAGTAGCTCCTTGTCAGTCTTGATGCACACTTAGTGCTGGCTGGGATGGAATACCTGCCTCATTCATTCATTACACACAGGCCAGGGACAGTACTGGGTCCCTGCACTGGAGTTGCTCACAGCCTAGTGAGGGGTCAGATTTATCACAGGCTGCAGCTACCCCACCCCTCAGTTCTTCTTCCTTGTCACCAGCCCCAGGGCCTCAACTTGCATCTCTCCCTTCTCACCACTGCTCCACCCCTTGGGTTTTCCTCACCACGGCTGGCCACAGAAAGGGCCTTGGCCTTGGCGACTTCAGCCAGGAATCCAAGGGGCAAAGAGGAAACAAGTGTGAGCAGCCGAGTGAAGCTTCCAGTCTGCTCTGTAATTGACTCCTTCCCTGAAACACCTCTAGACTTAGCTTCTCTGCTTTTATTCCTGAAGGTGTAGCCCTGCCCCTTCCAGCCCACTCTCCTCCATGAGGGCCATGTTTCTCGATCAAAGTCTCCCAGAATACTTAGTTCAAACCACAGGTGTCAGCTGCCATCCATCAAGTGTCCTCCTTACAAGCAGGCAGCTGCCTCTCTGAGGGCATCCAGCCTAGTGGCCACTTGCCCCACCCAGGCTATTTCCTGTTATGGAACATATTCAAGAGTTAACATTGGCCAGATTAGGATTCCACAGATAGCATTAAGATTAGTTTTATTTGAGACTTTAATCAGAAAGTGTGTGTGTGTGTATGTGTGTGTGTGTATGTGTGTGTGTTGTGTGTATAAAACCTAGATGGTGTCAGACAGAATCTTTAAGGTTTGGGACAGGCACGGCCCTGAGTTTAGCAATTCTGATTCTGTCACTGTGGCGGAAGAGGGCCAAGGGTTAGCAGGCAAGCATGAGCTCCACACCTGGAACTGAGCAGAAATTGGGGCGCACTGACCCGTGACACATTGGGGATGTTTTCTCAAGAAACATCCTAAGTATCATGTGCCTTCGCCATCTCCGTTGACTTGTTGGGCGTGAACCACCTTTGGAGCAGTGGTCCCCAAAATGGAGGGTACAATGAGCTAGAGAAAGAACATACTAGAACTTTCATTCATTATTCATCTTCTCCTCTTAAAATTTCAATCGTGTGTTAAGTTTTATGGTGTACCTCGTATATTGGCATCGTAGCATATGCATTTAACTGATCAATACCTACAGGTACAGTGAGGTGCAGGGTCACTTTCTTGTTCTTACTGATGAGGGTACATGACCCAAACAGCTTGGAGATCACTGCTTTAAACCATTGCCTGCCTTATTTATTTTTAGTCACTGTCCTTTTTCAGTTTGTTCCCCTCCCCCATGTGCTGACTTTTATTTTGATTTTATTTATGTTTATGTTTAAGACATCCACACCTTCCTCTGCTAGAACCCTGAAAAATAGGCCTTGCCTTAGCCTTAAACGCCCCACTCCTGGTAGCTCAGACCCTTTGATCAAACCCTCCAGCCCTGCCGTGTGCCCAGAGCCATCTTCCTCTCCTAAACACGTCTCATCTGTCACACCCCGAACTGGCAGTTCTGGAGCAAAGGAGACGAAACTCAAGGTAAGGACACCGCCTTTGAAGAGAATCAGGCTGCTCTCATGTGGTTTTCCAATGTCTCTTATTTTAGCCACAAAGACCTTTCTTCAGATAAGCTCTTTCATAGAAGCACCGTGTAGAATAGTTAAATTCCTGGTTGAAGAGGGAAAAGGGACCTCAGAGCCATGCTTCTCAGTTCTCTTTAGCTCCTCACAGCAGCAGCCCCAAGGCACACTATGGGACCCTGGTTGGAAAATGGGAATTCACTCTAATTGGCTTCCTTTGCCCATTCCTGACTTTGAAACTGGAAACGCTTCCAGATCGCCGTCATTTGGGTTGGACAGCCTCACTGCGTCACAACACCTGCCCCCTAGTTCACGCCCTCCTGAACCATCTCATGGTCTTTGGTCAATGTCAGTTTCTTTTTGAGTTTGTGTTATGTCTAAAGGTCATGTACCCAGTAACCAAACCCAACAACTGGCCGTGACCTGTAGTCTGTGCTTGTGCCGACACTATCTCTCAACCTTTGGGTGATGTGTTAACTAACGGCTGGTGTTCACTGGCTAAGGGCTCTCAGCACACCTGAAGCATCACTGAAATCTCAGGGTAGCTTAGAGGAGAACAAAAGAATATGGCCCAGCTCTGGTTGGCACACTTGGTCAAGTTCAACAGTATCTCCATAGACCAAGCACCTCTGAGGAAACCAACCACCCATCAGTCAAATAAATTCATAATTAGAGTCAGAAAACGGATGTCCACATAGCCATGGCCGGCTAGTGCCCTGCTCATTGATCAACACTGAGTGGCTATGAACCAGATCACTTTTATAAGCTTTATTGCATTTTTGTGAAATACATTAGCACAATTCATTCTGGTAACTAATGTAAACAATTTGTGCTATGGGTTTGTGTACCCGGCAAGTGCTTGTGATGGTCGAAGACATTTGTTCCATGTGGTAGGCGAAGGGTCATTCCCAATCTTAGCCTCTTTTAGAGTCAAAGTAAGAGTGTGGGGCTGGCATCGACTCTAGGTGACAATAACATTTCCCCATCGTAAAACCACCGTACCGTGATTCGGTTTACAGGGGGCAGATAAAACTGGAACGAAGATCTCCACACCCCGGGGAGCTGCCCCTCCGGGCCAGAAAGGCGCAGCCAATGCCACCAGGATTCCTGCGAAAACCACGTCTACCCCAAAGACACCACCCAGCACTGGTAAGAAGAATGTTCTGTTGAATCCAGCTCCAAGGAAGCTCTCTGTAGGGGCAACCCCCACCTCTGAAAACCCCTTGCCGTTGAGTCAGTTCCGACTCATGGCGACCCCATGCATTACAGAGTAGGCCTGCTCCATAGGGTTTTCTTGGTTGTAATATTTACGAAGCAGATCCCCAAAATCACCCTTGGCCTTTCTTCCACAGCCCTGTTGGGCGGGCTTGAACCACCAACCTTTAGTTAGTAGTTGATCACAAACTGCGCCGTCCAGGGATGTATTCCACCTCTGAAGGCCCCTGGAAATTAATAACCCCTGATAGCTGATCAAGGCCTTGCAGTTTACTAAGCACTATGGTGTTTGTTTTCTTTCTGATCCTTTGACAATTTTTGTGAGGTAGAGATTGAACCCCCACTTTCTATCAATGAAGAAATCAAGGCTCTGAGAGTTTTCATGACTAGATCTAACCAGCTCACTTTATGCCTGAGGAAATACAGCCACATAACCAATGAGTGGTAGGAAAGAGTCTTCTTTGAGCTTCTCTGACCAGGGCCCCCGGGAGGCAGCCCGAGCATGAGGTGTTTTTAAGTCCCCAAGTAAGATGTGTGGCTGCTGTCACTGGCAACAGCAGAGCAGCCTGGGTAGTTCCCTATGGATGACCCCACACTGGGCACAGCCCCTGGGCAGCTCAGCATGCTGGGCATGTTTTGAGTCCTGTATTAAACCTGATGGTCTTAGCTGAGCAGTCGCACGCTGTGCCCGTTCCCCGGCGCTCCTGTGAGTAAAAACCAGTGGGTTTGAGTACCAGTCAAAGTCTAGCTATTTTGCTTCCAGTGGTGCTAGTAAGAATACCAACCAGTAAGCCAGTTGCCACTGAGTTGCTTCTGATTCATTGCGACTCCATGTGTGTCAGAGTAGAACTGTGCTCCATGAAGTTTTCAATCGTTGGTTTTTTTGCAGGTAGATCACCAGGCCTTTCTCCTGAGGTGTCTCTAGGTGAACTGGAACCTCCAACCTTTCAGTTAGCAGTTGAGCGCATTAAGTGTTTGCATCACACAGGAACTCTAAGTAACAGCAGTCACCTCTGTGACTAGGGATTAGGGACAGCCAGGCTGAGCATTTCTCTCCCCAGCTGCCTTGGCAACCTGTCCCAAGCAACTGGATTTAGATTCTATATGACCCAGGGGCATCTGGTCTGCGATGGCTCTGTGAAGGTGCTCAGGAGGCCTGTGGGTCTGGGTATGGGCTTTGGTGGAGGCCAGGCCCATTCCACAGTGCCTGTTCTTCTCCTTGGCCTCAAAACCCTTGATGTGCTGCGTGGCTTTGCCGTGGCATTTGGCCCACAGGCACGGTAGCTATGGGGTCTGCAAGGACAGCTGCTCATGAAGGCCCATGGGTTTTGTTTTCTGTGTAGTGTTTTTTCTTATGTGTATAATACATGCCATGGAGGGGTAATTAACAGGATTATGATTGGGTTTTATTTACAATTTTGCTCCTGCTTTTTTTCACTTGGCTCACACTTCTTGAAACAAGGATGACACTTCTCTCCTTTTTTTTAATTTATTGTGGTAAAATATATATAACAAAACATTTGTCATTTCAACATGTACAATTCAGTGACATTAATTACATTCACCATGTTGTGTGACCATCACCACTAAGTGTTGCCAGTTTTTTTTTTCACCACCCTTAACCAACACTCAGTGCCCCTTGGGCAGTAACTCCTGTTCCTCCCACCTGCCCCTGGTAACCACTAATAAACTTTGGTCTCTGTTCATTTGCCGATCCAGATACTTCATATACATGGGATCATCATTATTTGTCCTTTTGTGTCTCACTTATTTCACTCAGCACAATGTTCTCAAGGTCCATCCATGTTGCAACATGTATCAGAACTGCGTTTCTCTTCATGGCTGAGTAATACTCCATGGCATGGATGTACCACATTGTGTTTACCGATCCACCTGTTGATAGGCACTTGGGTTGTTTACACCTTTTGGATATCGTGATCTTACCTGCTCCTTGGTGGCAGGCTGCAGGAGGACAGATCTCCCCTCCCTCCACCTTGTTTCTTCCCAGAATGGGCCCCCGCTCCCTGTCCCTGCCGCCTGCCTCGCTCACCGTTGGCCGGGCCATGCATGCCTGGGCACCAGCATATGAAGAAGACCTCACTGAAACCCAGTGTTGGCTTGATTATAATGAGGCTTTCTGTGGATTTTTCTTTTTAAGCTACCAAGAAAGTACAGAGAAAACTACCCCCTGCAGGGGCTAAATCTGAGAGAGGTAATTCTGAGCCTGCTTCTCCCAGTAGGGAGGGTCCCTTTGCGTGCGTGGCTGTTATCAGCTTCAGTTTTCGGAGCTGGGAGTACCTGCTTCTGAAATGCAGGTCTTACCCAGTGAGCCTAAAGATGGAACAGTGAGAATTCCTGTTTCCCTTCTTGCATGTGGTTTGCGCAAACGTTTGTTTGAGGGACCTTTCTAATCCCGTGTGTGCTCGTTTACTCTAGGGACAAGGGCATGGCCAAGGGCTGTTGGGGTGGAGGGTAGGGGCAAGCATGTTCCTGGAGACAGCTGTGAGTATTGGAGATTTGGACTGTTCCTAACCCAGGTTTAGGTGTGTGTATGAGTTTCCTGGGGCCACCTAATAAAGTAGGTGGCTTAAAACAACAGAAATTTATTATCCCACAGTTCTGAAGGCCAAATCAATAAAAACGATTGCCGTCTAGTCAATTCAACTCATAGCGACCCTACAGGACAGAGTAGAACTGCCCCATAGGGTTACCAAGGAATGGCTGGTAGATTTGAACTGCCGGCCTTTGGGTTAGCGGCCAAACTCTTAACCACTGCACCACCAGGGCTGCTTCTGAAGGGCAGAAGCCTGAATTCAGGGTGTCAGTAGGGCCATGCTCTCTCCAAAGGCTGTAGGGGAAGAGCCTTTGTTGTTTCTCCAGCTTCTGGTCGCCCAGGCGTTCATTCCTTGGTTCCCAGCTACAGCGTCACTCCACCTCAGCCTCATCTTCACATGACTGTCTTCCCTCTGTGTCCCTCTGTGTCTCTTCTCCTCTTTTATAAGTCACCACTCAGACTGGATTAGGACCCCCCCTACTCCAGCATGACCTCATGTTAACTGATACCATCTTCACAGACCCTATTTCCAAACAAGGTCACATTCTCAGGCCCCAGGGGTTAAGACTTCAACATATCTTTCAGGGGGACACATCCAACATGCACCACCACCACCACCTCCACCACCACCATTCAGTGCCATTGAGTTGATTCCGACTCATAGCGACCCTATACGACAGAGTAGAATTGCCCCATAGAATTTCCAAGGAGCGCCTGGTGGATTCGAACTGCTGACCCTTTGGTTAGCAGCCGTAGCACTTAACCACTATGCCACCAGGGTTTCCTATCCAATATGCAACAGCATGAAATTCCCACTGGCACTGATTAAACGCCCACCCTGTGAGTGACAGACGCTGTGCTGGACACTGCCTGTTACTACATCCAGTCTTCAAAACATAACCCTGCAGGGTACATTTGCTCTCCCCAGTTTCCAGATGAGAAGTCAGGCTTAGGGAGGTTAAGTGACTTGCCCAAGATCACTCTTCAGTAAGTGGCACAGAAAGAATTTGAAGCCACCACGAAGCCCACAGGCCACCCTGTGTCCTTTGGGGCAGGGCAGCAGAAGGCGGGAGGGCTGCAGAGGCAGGGAGAAGGACTGAGACCGGGAGGCAGAGGCCCATCCGTAGTTTCCGTATGTGGAAAATGAGAAAATTCTTCATTGTCCTGTCAGCATGGAACTTGACTACTTTAGGAATCCAGTAGGCGTGAAAGTTCACACATTCAAAACCGTGATGCCTAGTCTTCACTTGATAACAGACATCATCAATTTGTTGACAAAGAGCTGCCCTTCTCCAGGATGGGGTCCAGTGGATCCCATGTTTGTCACAGATGGTTCGTGGGGCTTGGGGGTGGACACTGCTGTTGGAAGCTCAGGGACCAGCAGTAAAATTCAGCTGCACAAGTTCTCAGAGCTGGCCCAGCATCTAGGCCAGGAATTCTGACTTGAGTGTGCTCAAGAATCCCCTGAGATCTTGGAGAAAACCGATTTTTTCAGGCCCCACTCCTAGAGATTCAGATATAACAGGTTTGGACGGGGCCCAGAAATCTGCATTTTACATGTCCTGCTCCCCCAGTGGCCCTGTAGATTTTGGTGCAGGAGCCCATGAGCCACACTTTGAGAACCACGGAGCCCATGAGCCACACAGAAACATCAACTATTGAAGTGTAATAGGGGCATGCCCAAGTGAAGAAATGGAGGTGCCCAGAGGAGGGTGGGACTGCTAGGCAGAGGAGACGACCCCAGCAGCTTTCCTGGCAGGATGGTACCTGCACTGTGCCTGGAAAGGTGTGTTGGTGTTTATCTGCACTGGCATGGAGGAAGGAAGCTCTAGGGGAGGGGACAGCAGGGCATGAAGTGTCATGGTTTGTCTTCAGAGCTAAGGACGGTGAAGCCTGGAGCAAGCATACGGCTCTGGACCATTCACCAAAAGGGAGTCGGGGAGCCTGGTCAGTGGGAAAGGGGCCTTGAACTTGCTGAGCAGCTTAATATACGCTCTGTGAGTAAGGGAGTCTAATAGTGCAGACTGTGAGGGCAGAAGTGGGGTCCTTTGTTCTGTCACCAGCGTTCAGGATCAAGACCACCGTAGAACTGCACTAGAGTTTTACACTATCACCGCCTGGAGACTCCCTCACGATGGGTATATAATTACTTCTGTTTTCCACGAGAGGTCCCTGAGAGGGGAAATGACTGGCCTGAGACCACATAGCTAGTTAGAGTCCTCTCTGACCCCAGGGCTGTGTGCTGGAGTTGGTTCAGTCTCTGGGAGCGGGTGTTGGGTAGTCCTTGATAACCACTCTGTTGCTTTCCCGGGAAATGGGGTGTCGCTGTTGCTAAGTGACAAGGCAGGGAAGAGGATACACTTCTCTGGAAATGGGCTTCTGGGCTGTCCTCCTGCTGCTTGTTCTACCAGCTTAATCCAGCCCTGCGTCAGGACACAGGCCCGCTGGACGTTAGCCCCGGGGCCTTTTCTAACTTCCTCCCTGAATCCTAGCCTCACCATCTTCCTTCCTTTCTTTCCAGGTGACTCTGGAAAGTCTGGGGACCGCAGTGGCTACAGCAGCCCCGGCTCCCCAGGGACTCCTGGCAGCCGCTCCCGCACCCCGTCCCTGCCAACCCCACCCGCTCGGGAGCCCAAGAAGGTGGCAGTGGTCCGCACCCCACCCAAGTCACCCTCCTCGGCCAAGAGCCGCCTACAGACGGCGCCTGTGCCCATGCCAGACCTGAAGAACGTCAAGTCCAAGATTGGCTCCACTGAAAACCTGAAACACCAGCCAGGCGGTGGGAAGGTAAGGGCGGGCGGCGGGAGCTGAGTGTGTGCCATGCACCAGGGGAGGGACCCACCAGGGGAGGGACCAGGACTTCCATGAGGCCCTGCCCACCTGGCACAGTGGTGGGTTGGTGCTTCAGCTTCCACCACCTGCCTGGCTCTGCTCGAAAAGGGTCCTCATATAGCACCCCAGCCCCACCTGGACCTCTCAATTCTTTGTCAGGGTCACCACTCAGCCGTGAGTGCCATGTCAGTGGAAAGAAAGTCCCAGTTCTTTCCTTCCCCATTTCAGCTCTGCAAATCGGACATTATCAGAGATTACAGGATTGTATCTCCGTGACCTGGGGCTTCTCAAAATGGGGCACTCACAAGGGTTCCCTAGCCTGTCTCCTGTTGTAACATAATACAGTCTAGTTGGGCAGCTCTGGCTTTCATTGGATAGTCACTTAGGTGAGGTTTCTCTTTAATCTTCAATTCTAGGGGGTTCCATTTTGGATGATTGATTTTTCCAGAGCCAAGTGGGCGCTTATGAACATCTTCGGCCTCCTAAAATAGGGAAACACCAGCTTCTGAGGGCCCAAGGCGGAGGAGGCACTGGCTGGGACCCCCCTTTCTCTTCTTCTTGTTCCTGGTCTCCTTCCTTATCCAGCACCTGGGGGAGGGTGGCTCCCTCCTCACCCAGCACTAGGGGAAGAGTGGAGAAAAGGAGGCACCATGGGGGGCATGTGAAGAATTTTCCCGACTCCAAGGGGGCAGACCAAGACCATGACTCCCTTGTTGAGATCACAGAAGTGCTGGGCCTTCTGGGCTGGGCCATTTTCAGGGTAGGGAGCCTCCTGGTAGGCTGGAGGAACTTTAGCAACTGTAAGGCAACCTAAGCCAACGTTCTCCATTCCGGTAGAGACAGCTGTCTCTCCCCACAGGAGCAAGCAAGCGAGTGGGTGGGTGGGTGGGTGGGCAGGCACTCTCCGCAGTGTTGATTTTATTTATCCCCACCTGAGACCCTGGGTCACAGGTGCAGGGAGGGCCTCTCAGTGGGGCCTAGGTCACCTCCTGGCCTTTCCTGAAACCCCATGTTTTGCTCTCTCTGGAGACTTTCGGACTTCGTGTTGTCGTTTTTCAAACCTTGGGGCCCCGAAGGGTCCTCCCCAGTGGGGAGATCAGCAGCCTCTTGGGGCCAGTCCCCCCTTTCTGGGGCTGGTAGCTTGGTCTTACTGCAATGCCAGCATCTCATTGGCTGCCCATCTTTGGGCATCTTGGGGTGGTCCCCACCCTCAGCATTGCCTGTCCTCCCCCTTTGTAAAGACATCCTGCCTCCTTTCAGAAGGGACTTAGAAAGCTGCTAGGGGTGCTGGTTTGAAGTCCATGCCTCTCTGAAACTGCTGGGGCAGAAGGGACCCCCAGCAAGAGGGGTTTCCATGATGGTGCAGTGGTCTCCCACCCCCAACCCACCCTCAGTGGTAAGCCCCTCATTCAGCACAGCGAGTGTCCTGTGAATGCCCTGTTCTCAGGGCACATCTTGACCATTTGCCTCTTTTAAAAATGAGAAACAAAACTCTACACGCCAGTCCTCTCCCAGGACGACTGCCCTGCTCTGACCAGTGCTGTCCTGAAGGCTCATTACGCCGAAGGACACCAAACCCTCCACCCCTCCCCAGCCCGAGGGCCCCTCTTCCTGCCCACCCAGCTGTGATCCCACACAGCAAACGCCCACCCCACTGACTGCTGCTGCGCTGCAGAAACCTCACCCCAAGACAACTTTGTGGATGCTGCGATGCGTGGTAATGGGTTAGAAAAGGCCAATCGGGTGAAACGATGATGACGCATTTTTCAATCACATGCATCCATTCAGCAAGCTTTCTGAGGGCCCCATGCCCAGGCCCTGGCCCAGGCTCTTCCCCTAATCCAGGGAAGATGGGCAGTGACTCACATGTGGCAGCGAGGACAAGGACAAAGCTCCCTGGGAACACAGGAGGCCGGCTGCTCTTTTTAAATCTCCTGCACGATGGCCAGCCCAAAACCAAACCCGTTGTTGAGTAGATTCCGACCTATAAGAACCCTAGAGGACAGAGTAGAACTGCCCCATAAGGTCTCCAAGGAGCGACTGGTGGATTCGAACTGCCAACCTTTTGGTTAGCAGTCGAGCTCTTAACCACTTCACCACCAGGGCTCCCAATGGCCAACAGTCCCCGTTAAATTAAAGGTCCCGCTTCTCACACCCAGGCATGTGTTTAGCTTTTAAAAGAAAAAGTTCACTGGTGCCTCCCCTCCCCGCACCCCGTGGTCTTGTCAGGGGCCTCCGTGGGGAAACTTGCAGGTGACTTCAAAGTGTTTTCCCAGCTTGGGTGACTCTAGACTTCCCAGTCTGCACTCCTCAGAAATTAACTCAGGAAACCCCGCTCAAGGACCACCCTGACCAACCCTCTCCAGGGCACCTGACCCTCATGATGTGCCCCGGAACTTTCCATGACGTGCCCTGTCTTGCTTTTCCTGCCTCCTCTCCCATCACCCACGCACTTCTCCCAAATATCCTGCTTCAGTCGTCCAAGTTGCTGGCCCAGACACATCCAGTATCTTCTCACTTCTCAGGGCAGCAGTACTTGGAAGGTGCTGTGACCCCCCAGGCAGTCACACCACCCCTCCCGCCATCCTGGCCTCTCACCAGGATAAGTCCCTTGCCCGGCTTTCGCCTCTGTCCTGTCTCCTCTCCCTACTCCTGCCCTCACCGCCCTTGTCACTCTTCCCTGCCACCATCAGTCTCCTGGTCCTACACCCTGGCTACACCAAGACCCAAACCAACAATCCTCCCCTTCCTTACAGCCGAAATCTACTGCTTTTCCTCAGGGCTTTGGCCCTGCCCCCTCCTGCCTACCCTCTCTCACCCGATTTCCACCTTGCTGTGTTTGTTGTCCCCTGGGGCACCTCTGCTTTCTCCCTCCTTGCTCATTCCATCTGCTTGGAATGCCCTTCCCTCCTTATCTCCACTGTTCCCTCAAGTCCAACTTCAGATGCCATCTCCTCCAAGAAGTCTTCCTGGATTTCCTTCTCTTTTCTCAACACCCATGAGAGCCCTAAACCATACTTAGTGGTCTGCCTCTCCCTCATCTAAATGGTAGTGAAGGGGAGGCAGTATCTCCCCATATCTTTGCAGCCCCATAAGGCTGTGCCAGTGGGAAGCCCTCCTTGAACGTGTGGTTAATTGGACTTGGTGGGTCTGTGAGTGGATGATTCAGGAAGCCGAAGCCGAAACCCTCAGCTCGGCATGGAGAGCGGCTCCCCTGTTGGCCCCTGGGTTCATCTGAGGCTGGCTTGGAAGGTTTGGGCACCGTGTGGACCAGTTCTTTCATCTCTGCTGAGCTCAGCAGTGACAGCGCTGAGCAGAGAAGAAAACTTTCCAGTGAAGGCCCCTTTCAGGGCTGGGCCCACCCCTTCCACCCAGGGCTGCCCATCCAGGACTGACCTGCTTCTTTGTGGCTGAGTGTGCAAGCAACTCAATGTCCCAGAGTGGGACAGGAAGGGAGGCGCCCTCAGATTGGGACTTCGCCTCACTGGGAGGAAATGGTAGTTAAATATCTACTGAAGGGTTAAAGAGGAAAGGGTGACTTTTCTTGGGATTAGTTAGGGGGAAGAGGTATGGGGAAGTAAGTGGCAGAGGGAGGGCTCCCCTTAAATCTCATGAAAAACCTAGAAAATTGAAACAAAGAAAATCTCAGTATAACAAAGATCAACATGTTAATCTTCAGGAAAAATGAAAACGAAAAGGGAAAAAAAGCATATGGGATCTGTTGAAAAGATTTTTGAAATGATCTTTGAGGTATCTTGTGTCTCCTTCCTCTGGGCCAGACTTAAGACTTGGTGAGTTTGAGGTCTTTGTGTCCCTGTGGCCTCCTGTAGAGCCTAATATACAGCAAGCACTCAGTAAATGTTCAGCTACAGCGGGGACAGAGCTGTAGGAGCCTGAAGACTCGCTCATCTCCCCAGAGATGATCACACTGAATAAGGAAGACCCAGACAGAAGTCATGTCTGTAAATCTGCAGAGAATGAAAACCACAGTAGATCAATGTACATACATCATTTGTTGGAAAAAAGATTGAAACCGGAGCTTTGAACTGGTTCATTTCAGTTTGACCCCCTGCTGAGAATT
This sequence comes from Loxodonta africana, assembly GCF_030014295.1. NCBI lineage: Eukaryota > Metazoa > Chordata > Mammalia > Proboscidea > Elephantidae > Loxodonta > Loxodonta africana. Next base: position 30,500,738 of record NC_087359.1, on the reverse strand, counting down.
TCCATTTCCACCCCAGATATACTGACTCAATCTATAGTTTAACTCAATCCCCAGGTGATTCATATGGCTTCTTAGCATATGTAAGAGTCACCTGGGAATCGTGTTAAAATGTAGATTCTGAGTCAGTATATTGGGGGTGGAAATGTAAATTCTCAGCGGGGGATTGAACGGAAACAAACCAGTTGGAATCCCTGTTTTAAACACCTGTTTTCTTCTTTGAGCGTTTCTGTTTTCATGATTTGCTACAGTTAATATGTGTTTGTCTCCTAGTGCTGCCATAACAGAATACCACAAGTAGGTGGCTTTAAAGAACAGAATTGTATTTTCTCACAGCTCAGGAGACTAGAGAAGTTGGAATATAGGGCTCTGGCTCTAGGGGAAGGCTCTCTCTATGTCGGCTCCGGCTCCGGGGGAACATCCTGTCCCTTCTGGCATTCCTCAGTTCCTTGATGATCTTCGAGTGGCTTCTATCTTCCCCCATTTGTGCTCATTGTCTCAGTGTCCTGTCTGCTCTTCTGACAGCTCAGAAGTGACTAGGACACACGGTAGACTGGTATGGCCTCGTTAACATAGCATTAGATTGCATTATGGAAGGGGATGATGTCACATTACATCAGATTACATTACAGGTATAGGGGTTAGGATTCTAACACATATTTTAGGGGGATGCAATTCAACCCATAAAAATGTGTTCGTTTAAGAGTCTGAAGCAAAATTCTTTTTAAGGAAAAATGCAGATATCAGTTGGCCACATTGGATAACTAGTTGAGTTGACTAAAGGTGGGCAGAGAAGGGGAGGAGGAGCCCAGAGAACCGGCCTGCTCCTGAGAGTTTGGGTGGCCATCTGGATCCTGACTACAAAATAGAGTCACCTGGAGTGCCCAAGCCTCACCCCTGGTCCATTAGAACCTCAGAGATGAGGCACCCCAGGTGTTTCCAATGTGCAGTCCAAGCTGAGAACCAGGTATCCCCAGATTCTCACCTGCTGGCCTCTGGCCTCAACCCTAACTTCGAGGGCCTCCATGCACCCCCATTCTGGTGACTGGTTTTCTTCTTTCCATCTTGATCTGTCTCTGGTCACAGATTCCATGTGCCCTGGCTTCTCAGTAGGCTCAGCTCAGACCCCTCCCAGGCTGGGCCCCCGTGTCCCTGAGTTTCCCTGTTCACCATGTATATGGGGGTGGAAGGAAGGGCAGACACAAAGAACCAATATTTTAAATGACCCACTGCAGGTGTAAGGGATGTGAAGCCAGCCTTCTTCTGTGCTGGTGAGGGTGCAGATTGGGACAAGCCCTTTGGGATGTAAGGGAGGAATGTTCACGGTTTTCACGATTTAATCCTACTAAACCAGTGATCTGCCGTAGTGCCTGTGCCTCCTTCCTCTGGGCTAGCCCGCCGGCTCTGTGAGGTCGCACTGAGGTCCTTACGTCCCTGTGGCCTCACATAGTGCCCCATATACTGTAAGCACTGTATAATCTAAATGAAGGAAACCAAGAGAACCCAAAATTCAGGAAAAGCTTTTAAGGGCAAAAATGTGCGTCAAACTTTATAATTGCAAAACATACACAAAAAAGCAACTCCAGTGTCTAACAATAAGGTGATAATTAAATAAACCACGGCGATGCCATATATAAAGTGTTATGTAGCTGTTTAAGTGATCTTTGAAAAGAATGTTTACTAACTATGACAAATTATAAATTATGTTATACTATTAAGTTAAAAAGGAACCCTGGTGGAGTAACAGTGAAGTGGCCGGCTGCAAACCAAAAGAAAGTTTGGTAGTTTGAACCCACCCAGCAGCTTCTCAAAGAAGGACCTGTCGATCTGCTCCCGTGAAGAGTATAGCCTAAAAAAAAAAAAGACCACAGACTAGAAAACCATATGGGGCAGTTCTGCTCTGTCACATGGGGTCACTATGTGTCAAAATCGACTTCATAGCACCTAGGGGAATAAAATTCCGTAAATCATGCAGGTTGTGCCTACTATCTTTATGAAAAAGTGGGCCTAGAAGACTGAAAGAAAATATTGATAGTCACTACTTTCATATAGATTGTTTTTTTCCCCCGTCCCAATTTTTTACAATGAAAATGTTTATAATCAGGAAAAACAAACAAAATAGGTAGAAACGCAGCAGTAATTAGAAGTGTTAAGTAATAGCTGTTGTTAGTTGCTGTCGAGTTGGCTCCAACTTGGCAGGCTTATGTACAGCAGAACGGGACGTTGCCAGGTCCTGTGCCATCTTCCTGATGGTTGGTAGCACCACATGAATGTAAAGTAACACCAAAAAGGACACAGGCATTCCGTGTAATCGGAAAGGGGAAGTTAGCAGGAAAATCCAGGAATAAATTGTACAACGGGGCTTGCCTACTGTGAAGTGTTCAGATACTCTGTCAATAATCTATCTAGTCCGCAAAGAAAAATACTATACCTATAAATATAGAGAAGCAAAAGTTGAACTTATTTGTTCTCTGATCACAACGTAATAAACCAGAAATTAGTTGTATGAGGATTACTAACGTAACCACAATTACTTGGAAATTAAAAACATTTCCTCTGTAACTCCACTTCCAAGTACATGGGTAACGAACCCCGATATTATGTGGAGGTGCCCCCAAATTGTGCTTAGAAGAGAATGCATAATTTTAAATGCTTTTGTTACTAAAAAAAGAAAAAAATTAAGTGACTGCGTGACTGCAGTATATAAATTATGTTCTTAGTTGCAGGGGGAGGAATAAAAGAAAAGAAATAAGAATAAGGAAACGAAGAACAGAAATAGATTGGAAACATGACCAATAAAATTAAACATAAAATAGCATCAGAAGCTGGCTCCTTCCTTTATTCATTCAGCCAACAGTTATGGAGCCCTTCTGAGTGCTAGGCCCCATGCTGGTGAGTTCCTGCCCTCAGGGCCCAGGCCAGGGGAAAGAGAGGTTTGTAAAAGGAGCAATTGGAGCAGAAGGAGGGAGCCCCGGGAATGAAGTAGTTAATTAAACTGCTAACGAAAAGGTAGGAGGTTTCAGCCCAGCAGCCGCTCAGCAGGAGAAAAGTCCTGGTGATCTGCAGTCCTGGTGATCTGCTCCCGTAAAGTTTTCAGTCTAGGAAACCCTATGGGGCATTTCTACTCTGTCCTATGGGGTCACTGTGAGTCAACTGTGGGGTCAACTCCACGGCACACAACAGGGAGAACGAGGCAAGAGGAGAGCAGGGGTCTTGACCAAGAAGGGCACAGGAGCCTGAGCATGGGGGCGCCTGCTGGTCGTCTCTGAGCAGATGCAGCTACAGCCACTTCCTCTGAGGCTGCCCAGGAGGGAGCTGGTAGCCAGGCCAGCAGTTTGGATGTGAAGGTTCAAGGAAAAAAAAGGTAGGAACAAACATCCCAGAGCTGTGGATCCTAACGCCTTGGGATGCAATATTCTAGACGGCCACGAGATGGTGATGGAACACTGTACAGATCCCCCTCCATTCTAGATCTCTGCCCTGGGAGCTGTTGCTTGGTTCTCTGTGTCAATGTTGACTTGTTCTTTTTCTCTCTTTAAATGTGTGTGTCTGTTTTGCCCTCACTCCCCTTCCTTCCCGTCCCTCAGTCTTGGTGTCTCTCTCTCTTCCCATTCACCTCTATCCACCCCTCTTTCTGATCTATTTCTGTCTGTCTCCACCCCTCTTCATATCTCCACCCCTTCCCATTCACCAGACCATAGTAGAAAACTGAAGTATTTTTAAAGGAATTACATTTATTAGTAACCTTACAGTAAATAGTGAAAAAGCACATGCATAGAACATTTATGTGGAGTAAATTAAGTGATTTGAACTCAGTGGGCCTGGGCTGGTTTACTGTCCCTCTGGAACTGTGCCAGGTCAGAGGCAGGTGGAGACCCTCCTCTGGGACAACCAGTAACCCTGAGAGCCTCTGGCCATCTCTCTGGGCATAGTGTCTGTTTCTTCAAAATCTTGTGTAAATCTAATCATTTTTAAAGGACCTTTGGTAGATCACTGTTTAAAACCAAAAACCCATTGCTGCTGAGTTGATTTTGACTCATAGCAACCCTATAGGACAGAGTACAACTGCCCCACAGGGTTTCCAAGGAGCAGCTGGTGGATTCAAACTGCTGACTTTTTGGTTAGGAGCCAAGCTCTTAACTACTGCACCACCAGAGGTCCTCTCTGTTTAAAGGAACAATGTAAATAAGTCTAAAGGTGACTGACTCTTCCTTGTTACCTGATCTCTTTGGCTGGTTGGCTTAACCATAAGTAGGTAGGTTTTCCTGTGTCATTTCCCAGGCTGACCACCTTAGACTTGAAGAGAGGCTTGGTGTGGGTACCCAGAGCCCACCTCAGGTTAAATTCTCAACCGAACACCCAGCAGCCACTCCAGTTTTCAGCACTGGGCCTGTTAACCCTGAGGAGGAGAAACCTGGCCCAGAACGCCACGTGGTGCTGGAGACAGGCTGAGCCAGAAACAGCATACTTTAGTCCCTCAGCTGGGCCACCAGGGAAATGCCTGGGGGGAGAGGGCAGGCCTGCAGGCTCAGTGCAGGGAAGGAAGGCCAGTCCCCTCTGAGCCAGCCCTGAGAGACCTGAGCCCAGCGGAACTACAGCATGATCTAGTGAGAGTTTGGGACTGCTTAAGGCCCTCCAGGTCACAGATTAAACCAAAGTAGACCTGCCCCCAGCCCCACTCCAGTCCCAGACTCCCTTCTGGGTCAAACCCCGACCTTAGGAAGTTCTACCCTGATTAAGGGTCCTGCGGATCAAAATGTGGAGCTTCCCAAACTCTTCTCTCCTCTTATGGGTATTTCCAGTGTCCAGAGCTGGAGCACAATATCATACATGTGACTCTAGCTGAGAAATTAAGTTTCAGGATTCTGATTATGCCGATGAGTGCCTTTCTTCCTTCCTTCCGCAAATCTGGAATTCTGTGAAGCGTGCTTACTTAACGTGAGGACTAACAGTAATTCAGGTCTGTTTTGTAAACATTCTTGTGTCTATGGCCAAATCCCACAAATGCTTGTTGCTTTTTTTGTGGGTTGGAGTAAGAAAAAGGCACATGAAAAAACATTCCTATGTATGCTGCAGACCTTGAATTCTTGCTTAATGCCCCTTGATAAAGACCCATTTGATGAATTTCTTGTACAGATGAGTACAGAAAATAACACTGTCTTCCTTGAAAAACTGGTAAGTTTACTTCATCAGATAAGGAGGGTTATGTAACCCATCATTTTTCCCTTTTTGCCTTGGCTTCGAGGAAGCTCAGAGCTCAATGTAATGATCGGTCTTGTAATTGTCAGTTTAGATGACCTCTGCTTCCTTTAACATTATCCTTTAAATGTTCTTGTTTTATTGTGTTTTTTTAAAAAAAAAAATGTAAACTGCTTCAATTCCTTTCTGAAAGCAGGCAAATTGGCTTCTGGGTAATTTATGAATAAAAAATGATTCCAAAGAAAGAGTTCCTGTGGGACTTCTTAAAATCTGAGGGTGACAGGAGTTGATGCAAAGACATTACGCACAGGGTGACAGCGACTCCAGCAGCTGTAAGGAGCTGTGTGAGAATGCCCTGTCTCCCTCCTCCTCCCAGCTCAAGGCTGGGCTGAGGTGGTGTCCTAGTCTCTCCTTACTGGCAGGCAGGAAGGTCAGTGCTCCCCAAAAGGGAGTGTTTTTTTATTTGGTTTATGAGGCAACAGCCTTGAGGACAACTCAGGCCAAACTTTGTTGTCATACAGGTAGGCTGTGGAGGGCAGAAACACCCAGATCTAGATTCTTGTGTGAGTTCTGCCGTGGAGCTAAGAAAGTCACTGAGCCTCTCTGGGCTGCATGTGACCTCCTGATCGGTAAAACAGGAGGATGGTAGGGGAGAAAGGTGATTAGGGATTTCACCAGCCTTTTTTTTTTTTTATTTTTTATAAAGGAGAAATGGTTTTTATACTTAAAAACCAACCAGAGGAGAGCTTACAAAGGAAAAATTTGTGCATTAGGAAAAAAAATATACCTCCCAGCAAAAAGAGGGCAACAGATCAATTTCAATAATAGTCAGAGAAATGCAGAATAAGCCAACAATACAGCCCTGTTTATGTTGGTGAAAGAAATAAGCAAAATAGTGTTTAAAATACACAACAGTAGCACGATGCAAATGGCTTTCTCTACAGTGTTCACAGGGTAAATTAACCCAACCCTTCCAGAAAGCCATTTGGTGAACTGTTTCCAGAGTTTTTAGAATATTTATAACTTTGAGTCAGAGATTCTATTTCTGGGACTCTCTGCTCTGCAAATAATCCATAATATGGAGAAAGCGTCTTACAGGAAGGTGTTCATGGTGAGGCTGTTTATATTACGGAAAATGGAATCAATACGAGTATCTGGTAGCACAGGAACGGTATTCACAATATGGGATATCGTATAATGTTTCTGGTGACTATAGGAACATGGAGAATGCTTAGGTTATGATGTTACTTGATAAAGGGGGCAAGATTATATGTACACAAAAAACCCAAACCCATAGCCATTGTGTCAATTCCAATTCACAGTGACCCTACGGGATAGAATAGAACTGACCTAGAGGATTTCCAAGGAGTGGCTAGTGCACTCCAGCTGCAGACTGTCTGATTAGCAGCCGTAGCTCTTAACCACTGTATCACCAGGGGTGTTCTCTCTCTGTGTATATATAGTATATATATGTGTATATGTATGTATATATTTATATAATAGAGACCTCAGGGAAATACAACAAAATGCAGTAGTGGTTGTATAATAGTGGTTGTGTCAGGGTCATAAGAAAAGTGTTTTGCTTTTGCCTTTTTAACTTTCTCTATTTTTCCAAGTCATAATGTTACGTTACTTCTCTAATGAAGAAAAATGCATAGCTTTTTTTTTTTTTTTTTTTAAAGAAATACAAAAGAAAATGAAGAGGTCAGTTAGATACTGGTTCTCAGACTTTTAGATTCAGACCAGTAAAATTAAGAAAAAAATTGGGGGTGGGATCCAATATAAGATTGGTATATTTTTATTTTGCCAGATTAAGGACACTTAAAATAATATTATTGACTCCAGCATGATGTGGTAAAGGAAATGTTGCTTTCATACCAAAAAGCAGAATGGACAAAATTTAGCGTGATGAAAACCTTGCCGTCGTGTCCCCGTGTTGTCAGTTTGCTGAGGACCTGTGAACCCTGCGACATGGCTGCCTCTGCCACGTTAGGTAGAACTTGGGGCCCTTCTCCCTAGATGAGCCCATGTACCTGTCCAGCCAGATGTAGCCCCCACCCCCAGCCCATCCTAACAGATATTTGGCATTTGGAACAGTGGCCCCAACCCAGCATTCAAGGGCAGCAACTGAGATCTCGGGACTATTTCTAAAACCTCAGAAACAAACTGGCAATGCAGGTTCTTAATTGGGAATTCCAGTTGGCAGATATTTCTATCTGTGATTAATAAAAACTGAGGCATACTATTTCCCATCAAGGGTTGGATCATCACTGACCCAGCAAACAAAAATTTAGAATTTTGCAACTTTTTCTCTGAACCATGGTTGCCTGTTTATTTCATAGTTTTTAGGCAAATTGAGTAAAATTCATTCTTCACCAAAACATTAATATCCCCACACCTTTCTGGTGACTGGAGAAAGAAGTACCAAAAAACAAAAGAAACTATCTTTCTTCCGTGGTGCCACTGGGTGGGTTTGAACCGCTGACCTTACGTTAGTAGTCGAGCACAAACCGTTTGTACCGCCTCGGAACCCCTGAAGAAAGAGATTGCTGTTAGGTGCTGTTGAGTCAGTTTCGACTCATACTGACCCCATGTTACAGAGTAGAACTGCCCCATGGGGTTTTCTGGGCTGTAATCTTTACAGGAGCAGATTGCCAGGTCTTTCTCCCACAGAGCTGCGGGGTGGATTCAAACTGCCAACCTTTGGGCTGGCTGAGTGCTTAACTGTTGCGCCTCCGGGGCTCCTTGGCAAAAGAAGAGCCTACCAGAAATCCAGTCAAATGATTACCACCTGGGCCACGCTTGTCTCAGAAATGCTAAGAACAATTGGGAACATGGCCTCAGCTTCCTCTTGGCACCTGATGGGATGTGTGGAGACAAGAGGGAGAGTGGACAGGGGGCGGGGAAGGCGCTTGCCAGTCTCCCATGACAAAGCCCTTATGAAGGGGAGTCTGTGTCTTCTCCACAAAGCCACCTGGGTCCCACCCATGAGGTCTGTGAATCCCACACCTGGCTATGCACCAGAATCACCTGCAAGATGGTCAACAGTCTAGACACTTCCACCAGACTCAAGGTTCTGATTAATTCTAGGCCAGCAGTGCAGTCTGGCTTTTTTTTTTTAATATCCACAAGTGACTGTAATGCCTAACTGGTCTTGAGAACAGCCACATGAAATTCTTGGTGACCACTCGGGTGGGTCTGATGGGTGTGTGGATGAGGACGCAGGTGGGACTTGGTATTTATTTTTTTTATGTCATTGAGCACATTTTTCACTCCACTCCAACCTAGGGAACTTTCAGTCCCGGTTTACACTTTACAGGCATTGGAGGTGCTCTCTGGGGGCGTCCGTGAAGCAGCCCTTTTGTAAACTGAGTAACTGCCTCCTGAGGAATGTTTTGTAAACCCCAAAGCTGTAAGGTGGGGCCCACCTCACATCACCTGCCTTTCTGGAATGCCTTCCTGGGGCAGCCCTCTCTTCCCTTGTCATCCTGAAGGTCAGTCTCTTTGGCTTCTGTTGGGAGGTGTGACTTGGATTCCTGTGACTCCTCAGAAGGCAGTTTGTCCCAGACAACCCCTGCAGAGGGGCCTCTTCTCCCCACCTGAAGTCAGAGCGCTGAGTCTGTTATCACAGAGCAGTGGTCCAGGGGTGTGTCACTCAACTTTTTTTCTGGCTATCAAAGGTGCAGATAATTAATAAGAAGCTGGATCTTAGCAACGTCCAGTCCAAGTGTGGCTCAAAGGATAATATCAAACACGTCCCAGGAGGCGGCAGTGTGAGTACCTTCACACTTTCAATGCACCGTACTGTGGTTTTCTTTTTCCGAAAGTGGCATGAGTCTGTGTACTTGCGAGACATTGCATAGAATAAATCATTCTCAGGCTCGGGACCTATCCGTGTCCCCTACAAAAGTATAGCCCAGGCTCCCCAAATCCCATGCCGGCATCTACTGTTCTCAGAAAGCCCTTCACCATGTTCTAGGAGGGGAGCCCCATGGACTGCATGGGCAGAATAAGAAAAGATTGATCCCCTTTCTGGCCCCTCCCTAGGAGTCCTCCGAGCATAAGACCAATCACGGACCCCACTCACTCCTCAGCACCTGCCTCCAGGGGTCCCACAGCCCCTGTTTGAGGTTGGGCTGAAGGTGGGGGCACCCCCTAGACTGGTCTTCATCCTCCTTCTCCCCCCAGCACTCAAGGTGCTTCAACTGTGAACACTGGCCCCTCTGTTCTGACAGGTGGGCATAAAGGCCTTACTGCCCCACCTGAGGGCAAAACAAATCTGTTCAGCTGTTTTCTGCATTGCAAGGGATGAGCCGACTCCCAGGCCTCTCAGCTGTCCTTTAAGACAAGCTCCAGCCTCACTGGCAGCCAGTGGGCCTGCCTGAGGAGGTTTGTGGAGAAACTGCTTTTGGCCTTGAGCCTCAGTTCACAAAAGGCTATCTTTCAATGTGGCTTCCTCCAAATGTCCTGGGGTCCCACTGTGTCCCCAGTGGGTGTGTCCCTGTGAGATTCATGTGTAAAGTTGGTGTTTGGGACTCAAATCCTCACATCCCACCTGCCCACGTGGTCCACTTGGATTCCCTCTCGTCCTCTGGGTCCAGGTTCACCTCTGAGTTCAAACTTCACCCGTAGGCTGGGCCCTTCTTCCCTAATGCCCTCCTCAGTCCCCAGCCTTTCCAGGCCAGCTGTAAGCAAACATTTAAACACACCAGAAGCTGGAGGTTCAAGACCTGAGGTCCCCCCAGGGAGGGTGGTTTCTGAGGGTGGCATCTTGCCCTGGGGGAGCTCTTTCTCCAGAAAACACACAGTCGGCCCTGCACAGCATCCGGTCCAGCCCGGAGGGTTTATTCTTGCAATGTGCTGCTGCCTCAGGCCCTAAACGCCGGAGTTCTGACTCGGCACTGAGCCATCCCCATCCTGGGTAGCAAGCGTTCCAGGTGGCTGCATGGCGCTTTATTAACGCTTCCTCACCATGTCTGCTGGTGTCCCTGTTTCCCCCACACCTGTTCTCCCACCCCCGCTCCACCAAGCCCTTGGTGATGCTCTCCGGGTGTGGGTCCTGTTCCAGCTGGGACTCCTGGTTCTCAGCTCCACTGCAGATGAGGGGCTTAGGCCAGAAGACCAAGGCCTTGTACTTGGGGTTGACTCAGTCTGGACTGCCAGCGGGAGGTTGTGCTGGAGAGCTGGGCTATGGGCTCCAGCTCCAGTGGGCAAATGGTTCTGAGCTGACAGCTCCTTGAGCAGAAGCTGGGAGAGTACGGGGACAGCCCGGGTCCTCCCACTAGTGACGGCTGAGGGAGCTGCATGCAGTGCAGGATGCCAGGGAATTCCCTCGGGGGCACTGGGCATCTGTCCTGCAGGACACCTCATGCTGGCCCAAGCGCTGTCCTTGGCCTGTGGCCACTGCCTGTTTGCAGCAGGAGTCCTCACAGAAACTCTTCTCCTGGTGCAAGGCTCTGGCCGGAGGCAGGTACGCACTGTTAGCCTCGGCCCTTTAGTGGGCTTCTGGCCTGGGCTCAGGCCTCTGGCTTCCTCCCCTCCTTCTCCCAGCCTGGAAGCAGCCACCATCTCTGAATCCTCTTGTCTTTCTCAGTTACCTCGTCCAGGATGAAGTGAAAAGAGAATAAGCTTTGGCCACACCAATATTTACATCCAGCTTGCTCCTGCCAGGAGGAGTTCCCAGAGCCCCTCGCACCACCTCCGGGACCACAAGCTCTGAGGATGGGGTGGGGGAGGTGGGGGTTTCTCCTTAGAAAGCAGAATTTCATTCACACTCTCCAACCAGGAAGCTCCAGTGAGCCTCAGCTTCCCAGGCTTTTACTGGTCAGCATCTGGTCAGCATCGACCCCAGATGTCCCTCTTGAGGAGCGGGCTTACTCATTGGCCTCAGGTGTGGACCTACTAACAAAACTAGGACCAAAAGGCCAAATCACCCTCTGCAAAGGACTTCCACACCCTCACTCACGTGCAGGCTGCCGCATGCATGTCTTCCCACACTCCGCTCCACCCACTGACACGCACAGGCCATGTCCGTCTGTCTGCCTCACTGAACTATCCGCCAACGAGCAGTAAACACCAAAATGACTTTAATTTGGGATTGTTCCAGGTGATTGAGATCTCAGTAGAAAGCTCCTTTGTTTCTCTGGTGTCCTTGTTAAACCCATTCTCGGCCACGTGCCATCTCTCTCCTGGGAGTGGCTGGCTCGGGGGTGACTGGCTTCTTGCACCAGGTGACCCCACATGGTCTCTGCTGGAGCCCCAGGGGCTCTGGAAGTTTCAACCAGTGACCAGCCACCTGGGGACCCTCACAGCCATGGCTTTGTGGAGACTCGCCTCTGGGAGACCCAGCCTCACTGTGGGGTGTGGTATTTGGGCTGAGGTCAGTGGGCAGCTTAGGTTCTGGCCTGCCCCTCAGGAGGGTGGATGGCATGGCGGGGCCGCACTCCAGCTCCCAGACCTGGTTCTGAGCCTTGGAGCCTGTCAGACCTCCTGTGTGTGTCCAAGTCTGCGTGAGCTTGCTGAAACACTAACCTGCCCAGCTCTGCTGCGCCGCTTGCCTGTCCTGGCAGTGTCGCTTTCTCCTCTCTGTAAAGAACCCAAATGTCCAGGCCACTTGGTGTGCCCAGGTACCTGCTGAGTTCTCCGAGCTGCTGAACTGGCCTGGTCATGCTCGCTGATCCGAACTGCCCTCGTCGTGGGGGCTAGGGTTTGGCTTTTGCCAGAGCTTTTCTCCTGGGTTAAAGCCTGCCTGTCAATCCTAACACCACTCTTTCCTCTCGGAAGCCAAGCAGATAGCCATCTTGCCTTTCTAATAGAGACTTTTTCAAATAGATGTTGTACATACAGGTTGTTTCTTTGTCTCCAGTGAATGTGACCTGTCACTTTCACGTCAGGAAAGGGAGTGATTTTTTTTACATTTGACTAGTGTTTGCTAAACATGGCGTGGACCCTGCATGATGACAAGATGTCCCTCCTTTTTGCTGAGGGTCTTTTGTCCCTTGGGGATTGAAGACACTCCAGTCCTACAGTTATTTTGTGGAGACCCTGCTCCCTTGGGGCAGAGTTAGCAGAATCCCTACAGCATACTTTCCACCATGACTAGGTTGTAATTCCTTGTGGGAAATGGGAACCACCGTCTGAGCACAGCCCAGGCTTATACGGCTGCTTTTCATTGAGTTACACCCATAATAAAATAATTCTACTTTATTCTTTTTGTCTGTCTTTCTCTGTGTCTTTCTTATTCTCTCCCATCTCTAGGTGCAAATAGTCTACAAACCAGTCGACCTGAGCAAGGTGACCTCCAAGTGTGGCTCCTTAGGCAACATCCATCATAAACCAGGTAGCCTTTGCGGAAGGGGAGGGCAGACAGAAGGGTGCTGGGGGTGAGACAGGATTGTGTGGCGGAGCTTTCTTCAATGGATCCTCTTGAAGTGGCTGGGAAAGATATGTCTGATGGTCATCAAGGCCAGTGTTGAGGGTGGAATTCGCTCCTGAGCAGGGCCATGATGGCCAAGACAAGGTGAGGGAGGAATGGAGATGCTGGTCTTCACCCTGACCCATGGCTCCCCAAGCAGACTGTACACTTGGTCCTCCACTGGCATGGGAGTTATTTCACCAGCTGCACCAGCTGCAGCATGGTACCCCTGGGCCCTAGCCATGCCCCCACTGTGACTTTGTTTAAACAGAAAATGATGCTATTTGAGTGCCCCCCACAACCCTGTGCTTATCCCTCCCATCCCACGTTGTTGTTGTTAGGTTCCAACTCACAGCAACCCTCTGTACAACTGAACAAAACACAGCCCAGTCGTGAACCATCCTCATAACCGTTGTTGTGTTTGAGCCCATTGTTGCAGCCCCTGTGTCAGCCCATCTCGCTGAGAGCCTTCCTTTTTTTCGCTGACCCTGTACCTTACCAAGCATGATGTCCTTCTCCAGGGACCGGTCCCTCCTGATAACATATCCAAATTACGTGAGATGTAGTCTACGAAGGAGCACTCAGGCTGTGCTTCTTCCAAGACAGACTTTTTCGTTCTTCTGGCAGTCCATGGTATATTCGATATTCCTTGCCAACACCATAATTCAAAGGCATCAACTCTTCTTCAGTCTTCCTTATTGATTGTCCAGCTTTCACATGCATATGAGGCAATTGAAAATACCATGGCTTGGGTCAGGCGCACCTTAGTCCTTAGAGTGACATCTTAGCTTTTTAACACTAAAGAGGTCTTTTACTGTATAGAAATTAGCACTGCCTATAGATCTTTCTGGAAACCCTGGTGGTGTAGTGGCTACGTGCTGCGTCTGCTAACCAAAAGTCGACAGTTTGAATCCACCAGGTGCTCCTTGGAAACTCCATGGGGCAGTTCTACTCTGTCCTGTAGGGCTGCTATGAGTCGGAATCGATTTGATGGCAGTGGGTTTGTTTTTTTTTTTAATAGATCTTTCTGCAATGATGGACATGTTCTATATCTACACTGTCCGATATGGTAGCCACTAACCCTGGGTGGCCCAGATGGTTAAGTACTTGACTACTGACTGAAAGGTTGGTGGCTCAAACCCACCTAGAGGTGCCTCAGAAGACAGGCCTGGTAATCTGCTTTTGAAAGGTTGCAGCCTTGAAAATCCTATGAAGCAGTTTTACTCTGCATACATGGGGTTGCCATGAGTTAGGATCCACTTGATGGCAACTAACAACAACCACCGCCACACGTGGCTATTCAACACTTGAAATGTGGCTAGTGCAATGAGGAACTGAACTAGTTCGATTTAATGAAAATTTGAATAGCCACATGTAGCTACTGGCTACCATATTGGAAGCACAGGTATAGATGCTTACTCCCTTCTGGGAGTCTCTAGCAGGACTTCTGCCTTAGGCCCTGTTCAGGGAAGAGGTCTTGAGCCACTTCTGTTGGAAGAGAAGGTATCAGAAGCATAGTCCAGAATGTGTCTAATTATTTTCTGTCACCCTTGGACATTTTGTGAGAGTTTATAGTCTCTCCCAGTGGAAACTACCTCGCACCTGGAGCCCATTCTACCATGTTCTTTCTTCAGAGAGCAGCTTTCTTCAGTGGCTTTAATCCTTTTCAAGAAAGTAATATAAATTGTGACTTTCTCATGCTGTGTCCCCCGTGATTGGGCGTGGCATCGAGTGCCCAAGGAGGGTGAAGGGATCATCACCTTCCCTTCTGTAGCGTGCATTTTGTCATTCGGTTTTATTCCGAGGTCTTGTGGGGCTGTGGCTGACAGAGTGTTGACCTAGAAAGACTTCACTCATTGGAGTGTAACCAATTCAGAATTAGGATAATTTATCCTAGACTGACTGTAATTCACCTTTGCATTATCTAAGAAGGATGAGTTGGCCAAGTAAATATTTGATGCACACTTGATTAGAGAGGTGAAGCAAAATGTTTCTGAACCCTTTGGAAGGACTTACTTCTTGTATACAAGCCACATTCTAACTAAAGGAGAGTCATCTACTCCTAAAGGTTGCTCTCTACTTGGAAACATTTGCTTAACCCTGTTCACGTCAAAGTGCCAGCCTAAGAGCTCTGCCTCGGTCTGAGCCTTCCACTGACCTGTTTTTCACTGAGCCCCCAGCAGCCCATGGGCACTTTGCTGTGTAGCTCTTATTTAGTGCACAGAAAAGTCCACTGAGCCACAGAAAAAGATGGCAAAATGGTATTGTGTGTGTTGTTTTCTAGGAGGTGGCCAGGTGGAAGTAAAATCTGAGAAGCTGGACTTCAAGGACAGAGTCCAGTCCAAGATCGGTTCCCTGGATAATATCACCCATGTTCCTGGTGGAGGGAATAAAAAGGTAACGGGGGCAGGGCAGGAAGGGGGCTCCATTTGGGCCGGGGTTGTCTTGGCTTCCTAGTGCTGCTGTAAACAGAAATACTACACGTGAGTGGCTTTTAAGAACATAGATGTATTTTTTCTCACAGTTCAGGAGGCTAGAAATCCGAATTCAGGGCACCGACTATAGGAGAAGGCTCTGTCAACTCTGGGGGACCATCCTTGTCTCACCTTCTGCAGACTGGCATTCCCTGGCTCCTTGGCAATCTTTACATGGCATCTGTCTTCCCACATTTGTATTTTCTTCTGTCTGATCTGCTCTTTTTATAACTCAGAAGTGATTAGGCTTTCGCAGGACTGGATTACCCAACAAACGGGGTACGCACGGGCCCAACTGTGCCTTCCTAACAACGTGCAGTGCATGGTTTCACCTGTCCCCCACCATGTCAAAGATGAAGTGAAACCACACTTAAACTCGAATGTACCTCACTCAGTGCAAACTGGTGCATGTTTACTCGTTCATCCGGCCCTGGTTTAAGATGCACCCTACACTGATAGGGCCTCATTAACAAAACAAAACAGAAAAAACTTATTCCCAAATGGGAATACATCCACAGGTATCAAACCAAACCTGTTGCCGTCGAGTCGATTCCGACTCACAGCAACCCTCTAGGACAGAGGAGAACTGTTCCATAGGGTTTTCAAGGCTGTAATCTTTATGGAAGCTGACTGCCGCACCTTTCTCCTGCACAGCGGCTGGTGGGTTTGAACCACCGACTTTTTGGTTAGCAGCCAAGTGCTTAACCACTGCATCACCAGGGATCCTTTCCACAGGTATAAAGGTTAGGATTTCAACTCGTATTTTGGGGGGGACACATTTCAACCTATAACAAGTTGTAATCAAGTCAGATAGACAAAGGCTTGTCCAGTTTTCCAAATGCGGAAGAAGGAGGACCCTGTATTGACTGACTTGATGTGATCAGCCGCATCCAGGGCAGTGGGTCTCAGCCTTAGCTGGCCACTGCAGGCACGTGGGGAGCGTTAACCTTTGCTGCCTGGGCCCCACCCCTGAAGGGTCACCTGGATTTTTAGAAGTCCCAGATGATTCTTCAGTGCAGCAGAAGTGAGAGCCACTATCCTAGGCCCTGTGGCTTGCAAGCACCCACATGAAGAAGCAGCCATCCCCAAAGCCAGCCCGTGCATGAGAGCAAGTTGTGGGACATCACAAAATTTCTGCATGGGTCACTAGAGCAAAACAGCAATGCTGACGTAGGCTATTTCTGCGAAGCTTCGGATGGTCTGTCCTGAAGTGTCCACGAGGAGGCTGCAGGACTGGTCAGGTCTCGGCGTTCCGGCAGTTTCTAGAGTCTCCAGGGTTTGCTCTTGGTATGGGTGTGCTAAGCAAAAGGTTAGTGGTTTGAAGCCACCCAGCGGCTCCACAGGAGGAAGACCTGGTGATCTGCTTCCATCAAGATCACAGCCAAGAAAACCCTCTGGGAGTTCTACTCTGTCACACATGGGGTTTAGCAGGAGTTGGAATCAGCTTCAGGCACCTAAAACAACAGCCAGCCGTCGTCTGCAGACTCGTAAGCCTGGGAGGGAGGCCTGGGGGTGCAGCCCTGAGCAGCACCCTCTGGGCCTGTGGCAGGATGTGGTCTTGTGGCTGTGCTTTGCTCTCAGGCACAAATGCAGCAAAGCACCCACGCCGCCCTGCAGTGTTGGACGTGGCTCGCCTTCCAGCCTTCAGTGCCTCACAGCAGCTAGCTGGGGAGCGGCAGGGGGAGGGATGGCCCAGAACAGATGTACCGTCTAAGACCAACCCGTGTGAGAAAGTACGCTGCCCAGGGTGGCCTGGGTGGAAGTCCTCCTGCCCCCAGCCTGTCCCGCCCTCCCCTCCTCATCCTCCCCTGTAGCCCAGGCGCCATTCTGAACAGAGGGATGCACCCCTTCTTGCACTCGTGGTGAAAGCCGGCAGGGTGGTTTTGTGGAGCGGCACTTGCTGGCTTGGTCTTAAAGTGGAGGTTGCAGACTGAGAACTCGGGGCCTACCTGACCCACAGGCTGGGGCCCCAAGGCTGGGGGAAGGGTACTGCCCCTTGGACAACCCTGGTTCTCCGGCTCCCTGCAGCGCCCCCTCTGGCCCCCCTGACCCCAAGGGGGACCTGAAGTGGCCATCTACATCGTGCCTTGGCATACATGGCTTCCCACGCCCAGAAACATTTTCTGGTAACAAAAGATGGGCCAGGAGGCTGCAGGCCTCAAGGGAAGTGGGCTTGGGCCCAGTTCCTGGGGAAGTGGGGAATTTTATCCACAAAAGCTCTGCTTGTTTCCATTATCTGCCCCCACCCTCGTTTCAGGCAGGGCCTCCCAGCCCTGGGGAGATTCAAAGATACAGATGCCTAGGCCCCACCTCCAGGGGGGAGGGGGGCACCATGAAAAAAAAAAAGTTGCTGTCAAGTCAATTCTGACTCATGGTAACCCCACATGTATCAGATGGGATTGTGAGCTCCATAGGGTTTTCAATGGCTGATTTCTTTGAAGTAGATTGCTAGGCCTTTCTTCTGGGTGCACTTGAACCTCCAACCTTTCAGTTAGCAGTCAAGCATGTTAACTGTTTGCACCACCCAGGGATTCCCTACTCCCAGAGAGTCTGACTTTAGTGGGTCTCGGTAGATAGAGCTGGGCACTGGTATTTTCATTGCCTTTCCCTGGGTGAAGGGAGGACTCCATTATCTGTCTCTGCAAGTTCTTGTGCCCTGGGGAAAGCACTGGGCTTGTCTCTGCTTGGAGGTGTGACCTGGAAAAGATCTGCAAGTGCTCTGAGCCTCAGTTTCTCCTTCAGCAAAATGGGATGGAAATACTATATCCCAGAGTGGTTCAGAGACTCAAACGAGACTCTGTTCTGGAAGGTACTTGGTATGGGGTAGGCATAGAAGAACATGAGTTAGATTCAAGTCCAAGCCCAAACTTCTCAGCTCCTTCTGCTCTTTGTCCCCCACTTCAGATAGTCACTCAGCGGCCTTCCTCAAGGGCTTCTGTTTCTAACTGATCTCTATGGTGGCTCGAAGCCACTGTTCTGGGCCTAGAGGGTTCCCTCTGACTCAGCTCCTCATTTCCGTGTGTTGAGCAGAGCACAGGGCCCCTGCCAC
Source organism: Loxodonta africana (assembly GCF_030014295.1). Taxonomy (NCBI): domain Eukaryota; kingdom Metazoa; phylum Chordata; class Mammalia; order Proboscidea; family Elephantidae; genus Loxodonta; species Loxodonta africana. The sequence goes on along the minus strand of NC_087359.1, from coordinate 30,482,605 downwards.
CTTTTAGTTTGGGGGATTTTGGGACATTCCCAGAAGTCTGTCACTTTTTTTTCTTAAGAAACAAAGCTTTTTAAAAAAACATTAGCCTAAATGTTCTTACCAAAGCTTATGTCAAAATGGCCACTCATATAAGGCAGCCATAAAAAGGACAGATATTGTACGATCCCATTTATATGAAATATCTAGAATACGCAACTGTATAGAGACCACAGGAGTGCCAGTGGAACACTGATTAAGCACTCAGCTGCCGATCGAAAGGTTGGAAGTTCGAACCCACCTAGCAGCTCTGTGGGAGAAAGACCTGGCAATCTGCTTCTGTGAATATTACAGCTAAGAAACCCTACGAAGCAGCTCTACCCTGTCACATGTTGTTGCTACGAGTCGGAGTTGACTCAACGGCACCCGACAATAACAACACAGAGGTCAAAGTTTATTAGTGGTTACCAGAGGCGGATGGGGGGCGGGGGGAAGGAGGACGCTGAGTTTCTGATAAGGTGATGGTGGAACATGATGAACGTAGTTAACGTCACTGAATTGCACAATGCAGATTTTTGAAATGGTGTTTTGTTATGTGTGTATTTACCACAATTAAAAAATGGCCACTAGAATACAATAGTATGAAAGGGTCCTTTTTTCAAAGCAGTGACCCCAAAAATGAACAAGATACACATACAACCTGCTTTCTCTCTATACCTTCATTCAACCTCTCTTCAAATAGGGGCGCTTCATCTAGGGTCTGTGGACTTCTGAAATTGTATGGAAAATTCTAAATGTGCCCAGGCCCACATGCACACATTTTTCCAGTTTCACAAGATGCTTAAAAAGGTCTCAGACCCAAAAAAGGTTGAAAACTGCTGTGCTTGTTTTCATGGGAGAGAGACTGTGTCAGCCACTTCAGGGGTCGGTCATCAGTGCCACTCACATCTCCAACTAATGCTTTCTGCTTCTGAGTTTCCTGGACAATCCTTTGGAGCTAAGGCCTCTGGGATGCCTAGCTACGCCGTTTCTCTATTTTAAAAAGGGCTTTCACATACCGTGTTTTCTAGCACAGGTACCAATGCTGCGCCCAGTTGCTGCCTTCTCCACACTCCTCATCCATCACTGGCAAAGGGGAGGAATGTGTGTGGCTCATGGCTGGGAAGCAGTGGCTCTGGGGACGTCCCTTAATGTCTCTAACTTCTCCTTCAACACTTCCAGTTGCAACTTGGCAATATTTATCAAAATAAAATGCACACCCCTTTTGACTGGGCAATTCCACTTCTAGGATACACCTTACACATGTGTGAAATGATGTGTGCAGCGGTGTTTATAGCAGTAAAAGACTGGAACCAACCTAAATATGCACCAGTAGAGGAGTAGATAAATTTCAGTACACCTCACACGATGGTATACCGTGCAGCCATCAACAAGAAAGAGGATGCTCCCTGTGAGCGGAGAATGGAAAGTATTCAGTTTAGAAACCAGAGGTGCAGAGCGTGTGTCTATTACGTTATCATAGGTATTTACACACACACGTTTGTATATGTGTGGACTATATCTGAAAGGGTACACAAGAAACTTATAATGGTCACCGCCTCTGGGGAAGGGAGCTGGGTGGCTGGGAGGCAGCGAAGGAAGGGTTGTATGTAAGTAGTAGTTGTTGGGTGCTGTCGAGTCGATTCTGACTTATAGCTACCCCATGTGACAGAGTGGAATGGCCCCACAGGGTTTTCGCAGATCACCAGGTCTTTCTCCCACAGAGCTGTTGGGTGGGTTTGGACTGCCGACCTTTCAGTTAACAGCTGAGTGCTTAACCCTTGCCCACTAGGGCTCGTTGTGTAAGTAGTACCTAGTGAAAAACAGTAAAAATAACAGCAGCCCCCACCAAAGGCCAGGCCTTGGAGGGCAGTTGGCAGGGCCGCCCCTTGCCCCTGGCATGTCATTTCACCTTCCCTCTTCTCCTCCTGTGCAGATTGAAACCCACAAGCTGACCTTCCGTGAGAACGCCAAAGCCAAGACAGACCACGGGGCAGAAATCGTGTACAAGTCGCCGGTGGTGTCCGGGGACACGTCTCCACGGCACCTCAGCAACGTCTCCTCCACTGGCAGCATCAACATGGTAGACTCGCCCCAGCTCTCCACACTAGCCGAGGAAGTGTCTGCTTCCCTGGCCAAGCAGGGTTTGTGATCAGGCCCTGGGGCGGTCCATAATCGTGGACAGAAGAGAAAGTGAGAGAGTGTGGGAAAAAAAAGAATAACGATTTGGCCCTTCGCCCTCTGCCCCCACCCCCCAGCTGCTCCTCACAGATTGGTTGATCGGTTGGTTACTCACTTGACCTGCTTTTGTTGCTCGGCTTTGGCTCGGGACTTCAAAACCAGTGATGGGGGATAAAAGCAAATTTCATCTTTCCAAATTGACAGGTGGGCTAACAACCATAAAATATTAAAAATATATACATATTGAAAAAGATGGCCACACCCAACAAACATTTCCTTGGACAATTCCTTTTGATTCTTTTTTTTTTCCCCTCTGAGTAGAAGAGGGAGAGGCTCTGAGCGCTGCTGCTGCTCAGAATTTCAAGGGACTGGGGGCGCTGGCTTCCTCTAGCCCCCTCCCAGGGGCTTCTCAGGGGCAGTGCAGCAACAAAGGACTGGAAACTTGGTGCATCTGTGGAGCCACAGGCAGATAATGTCAACCTTGTGTGAGAGCAGGATGGGGTAGGGGGTAGGGAAGAGAGGCAGGGAGAGGCTGAGGCAGGGGGTGGGCAGGGGGAGAGAGAGGGTGAGGGGAAAGTGGGGGAGGGAGATGGGAGACAGAGGAGGGAGTCGGTGTGCAGAGACAGGAAGGGCCAACAGCCCTCGCACAGGCCTCAGAGGTCATCCTGGCTGGGCTGGGGTCTGCTGCAGCCGGTGTGCACCCCCCGCTCCCCGTGGGAGGCTAGTGGGAGAAGAGTTCCAGGCCCTCCCATACTGTGGAGGGACGGTGGGGGTAAGAGAAGGAAGGTTGACAGCAGGGTGGCCGACCTTGATGTCCTGTGAGCTCCTGGCCTCTTCCTCCCTCCCTGCAGGGTGGGGGTCCTGAGCGGAGGAGCTTCCCTCAGCCCCACGGAGCCCTGCTGAGTTCTGAAGAAGGTTGGAATTGCAGCAACGATCTTGGCCACCTCACAGATCCGGGACTTTAGGGCTAACCAGTTCTCTTTGTAAGGACTTGTGCCTCTCGGGGGACATCCGCCTGTTCCCACGCCTAGGGCTCCAGCATCTCTGGAGTGTGTGTGGAGGGGAGTGGGAGGTGGGGTCCTGAGCCTCCTGCCCCTCCCACAGCCACTGCAGCCACCTGTCTGCCCCACTGTGCCCATGTGTCTACTATGCAGAGCCCAGTCACTGACTGTACCCCTCATTATGTCACCTGTTTCCAAGTTCCCAGCCTCACCGACCCTTTCTCAGTAATGGATGCTGGTTGGATGTGGGAGGCAGCTACTCTGAACTAAGCGGTGAAACCAAGGAAAATCTAGGCACAAGGGTTGGACCTCAGTCTAAGTTCCTCTCACTCAACTGGTGTCTCTCACACCGAATGCGATGACCTTATTCCAGGCTCTGCCTTCACCTCTGGTCACAGAAACGGCACGACAGCAGTGTGAATCAGAAAGGGGCTCAGCAATGACCCGGACATTTCTGCCCTGCGACTTGGAGAGAACTTTCTCTTCCTGTGTTGAGTTGACAGCGGGAGAGGCTGGGTGTCATGGTTGCCAGAGATGGCACTTGGGATGGGCAGGCAAGACCCCCAGGGCCAGACCACACTCCCTCGGTCCCCACTTCTGCCCCTGCCTGTGTCTTTGAGCCTCTTGCCAGCCAGCCTCCCAGAGGGCCCAGCCATTGCTCAATCCCATATAATCAGCCCTCCACACCCCAAAAAGGGGAACACGCTCCCCTCCCCCTGTCGGAAATGTTTCTGGCCCCAGCCCCCAATGGAAGCAATGCCGTCTGTCCTGCTGGAGCAGCTGAACATATACATAGATGTTTCCCTCCCCTCCCCATCTGCACCCTGTTGCGTTGTAGTTGGATTTGTCTGTTTATGCTTGGATTCAAGAGTGACTATAATAGTGAAAAAACAAATAAGACATATGTATCTTGAAACACTTGTAGTGAGGTTTCTAACCCACTTCCATGGGGGTCCTAAATATCTCTCACCGCCCCCTCCCCCCATGCTGGCACTCAGCTCCAGGAGGCCAATGTGGCTCTACCCTTTTGGGGCATCCATTTTTCAAAGGTTTTCATCACCATCTGGGACCTCACCAGATTCTGACATCTGAGGAGAACCCTCGGCAGCAAAGAAGGTCTGGAGCAGGACAAGGACAGAAGCTATGGTACCCACCTCCTTCCCTGCCTCCCCAGGGCTTCCCTTTATTGAGGCAGAGCCAGTTTTTCCTAGGAGCAATGTGCGCTGTGACTGTCCTGGCTGGCAGCGTGAAGATGGTCCTCTCTGGTCACAGCCTGGAGAAGCCCCACATCAGCACTCATGAGGGTCTTCCAACTCCTTGCGTCATGTGAGAAGTGAAACCAGTGCCAGCCAGGGAGAGGCCTGCAGCCCCAGGAGCCTCTAGGCAGCCCACCCCTCAGCCTGGGGTCACTTGCCAAGCTCTCCTCAGAGGGGATATGGCTTCTCCTACCAAGGGGCGCACAGCCACAGGAGGGATTGGAATGGCAGGGCCTAGGGGCCTGAGCTGCCTGACAGGAAGGGCGCCAAGTCAGGAGACACCTTCCCACAGTCTTGGCCAGAGCACTATCAGCCCGCAGACCTTATGCAGGCCCCATGTGCTGTTCTGGGGGAAGGGAAGCATCTTTGCAAAAATCGGCTGTTTAAAGTCAGCGGCCTCAGGCCCAGTTCTGCCACTTCCGGTTTTGGTGTAGTTAAAGGTAACCCTGGGGGGCTGGGTGGTAGGAGTCCAGGGCTGCTTTTCCCAGGGCTGGAGCTTCATTTGCAGAGAAAGCTTTCCTTGCAAGAAATCGCTTGGGCCTAGAACTTTGAAGCCTGTGATTCCCAAGTCTTCAGTCCCAGCTGCTCTCAGAAGTGCAGGGTTGTGAAAAAGGGGAAAGAAACGTAAAGACTTGGTAGCTGTTAAAGACGTGGCCCCATCATTGCTGCCACTGATTTCATTTGCGTTTCTTCTCACACCTCTTGCTTCCTCGTCCTGCAGTACCTGTGCCTGCTCTTAAGCAGCTGGGCCTTACTCAGTGGGCTCTGGACTCTCCGTTGTGAGGGCTGGGCTGTTGGGAGCCAGCCTAAAGATCATGGTTTTGGGTTCTCAGGTCTGTGTGGCAGGTGGGTTGTAAAGGGATGCTGGCCTGAACTTAAATGAGGACAATCTCCCCAGGGCTGGGTGCCCATGCCCATTTTCTCCACCTTCAATGTCCCTTGGGTGGGCTAGAATATACACCTGGTTCCTTCAAGCTCTCCATTCACTTTATCAGTAGTTCCATTTAAATCGACTTCAATGGTGCGACTCTGTATCCTGTTTTTGATTGCTTGTTGTGCTGGGGGGGAGGGGGAAGAAGCTGTAAGATATTTAACTCGGGCAGAGGGAGGTCTTGGAACGCAGCAGTGAACTGCCTTGTAACCCTTTTCTTCACAATTTCAACCACGTTTGTTAGCGAGGGAGATGCCATGGGGCTACAGGTCCTTGGGGTTTTGCCTTTCCGCTGACAGGCTTTCCCAGGTGCAGCATGCGGCCACCTAGTTGCCATCCCCTTCCTGGCCAGGTGCAGGCAGTGAGGACTACAGGATTCTGTAGATTTTGGTCCCCTGCTTGCTGCCCCCCGCAACCACCATGGAGTCCTAAGCCCACAATCCCACCTCCCAGAGAGCCTAATATCCTTTTCTCTGGGCTATTGGCACCTCAGTGTCTCACCTTTCCCACCAGCTCCAGGCCCGCTGCTGAGAT